>NC_091826.1:72846807-73157640 GCF_038994185.2 Dermacentor albipictus | reverse complement strand
CTGCCGATTGTGCAGTTACAAGACTATATACAAAGGCGACATGAGGAAACACCTGTGCAGGCACACTGGCGAGCGCCCCTATAAGTGCCACCTCTGCCCTGAGGAATTCATTGGTAGCGCCAACTTCAAGCGGCATGTCCGCACCCACTCAGGCGAGCGCCCGTTCAAGTGTCCCTCCTGCCCATGCACATTCCGTGACAGTTACGTCCTGAACCGTCATGTCCGCACCCACTCAGCTGAGCGCCTGTTTAAGTGTCGCTTCTGCCCGAGCACATTCCGTCGCAGTTACGCCCTGAAGGAGCATGTGCGCAGGCATACAAAAGAGCGCCCCTACCAGTGCCACCTGTGTCCACAAACATTCGCTCAGAAGTCCAGTCTGAACCGCCATGTACTCTGCCACACGGGAGAAGGTTCCTTTTCCTGCGAACACTGCAGCGCATCCTTTTCGCGGCATCAGAAACTCTTGTTGCACTTGTCCTGTCACACAAAGAAGCCCTAAAAGTCGGGGGCTTACAGTTTTTCGTAGATCTATCAGTTGATCGATTAGTTTGTGGGAGCAAGTCATTTCTAAACTGCACGGAGAGGTTTTCGTGTCCAACCATATGGTTTCTTGTAATATTACTTAGAGGGAAGTTGACTCCATTGTCTATGAGAATGTCCTAAGACGACTGCCTTCATGGGAGTTCACCGCTATGGGAGTTGGTAGAATAAAAGCATGTCAGCCTTTTTTGTGCTTATTTTGTGGGATTTAGCTATGATTAGACACTTTCTCCTATACTGCTTTGCAAGACAACACTCCTACCTGTGTATGACTCTGACCTATAATTCATGATGAAAAAGTAAAGGAAATGCTAACACTGAGATCTAACAGTCCTCTTCAATTCACGTAGTCAAGACTAATTTTCTCCGTCCCTTCTGTAAACATTCATTTGGTCATATGACTGGTGTTCATAGGTTCTTGACTAGGCTGTGGAACTTTTTCCCTTTACTTTGACTTATGCGTTTGACGCCAAAATTATTGAAAGCATGGCAGAAAAAAAATTAGAGCAGGTGATCTTTATTTAGGCCTTATAATCAAATGCTACCAACATTTTGTGTGAAGACTAAATTTTTATGAACTTTGGTGTATAGTGTATTCACAGTAACCGGCACATAAGGCCAGAAACTGTTGCACATGTATATGAAAAAAAAAATAAACGAGTCTGAGGCAGTTCCCAACCCAACTTGCGCGAGGCTATTTGTTTTTGACTAAAGATGATCACATATTCACAGAATGGGTAACAAGACCTTTTCTGATAGTTTACAGCTGGTGAAAATACTAAAAACACCCGACATTTTTTCTCTTACAGAGGGGCACTTTATGCACAAAAAACTATCTGGCCTTTGTACACTGCCCGCTTGCATGGGTGGTCGTGGGCCACCATGCAAGCAGGCCAGTGTCTGGTGGTGTCAGTGCTAATGCAGGCTACAAGCAGATGGGATGGCTGGAGGGAGACGTGCCGCAAAGCTGACATTGCTCTTCGGTAGAGTACTTTGCTTTCATGCAGTATACTGGGATAGTAACCTTCTTGAGCTGGGGTGGGCTCTTTGTTTACCAGCCTGGTGGCTGATTAGGTTATCAGCTACACCTATGGGTATCATCTCAACAAAGAAAAGAACCTGTTATATTTGTTGCTGTAGATGTAGATAGCCAAGTTACATGCGTGCAACCTAGACAGATAAACATGATATGTAGTGAAATAATAAACATACCCTTCACAATTGATGCAGCATGTTCACACTTATTTTCTGACATTGACACAGTGTTATACTATCTTGTCTAGTGTCAGTGCTCATTTGTTCCGGCAGTCCAAGGGATTACATAAGTTTATTGCAGCAGGAGTTAAAATCTCTGAGCTGAGTTTTCTGTTCCCATCCATGTTGTATAAAGGCAGAGGCAGTGGGGCCTTTATTACTCCTCAAGGTTTCCTGTCTAAAAATTCTGGCACTGCATCTGAATTAAATAAAGCACTGGAACCAAGCAAAATCAGTTGACTTCGCTCCATACCTATGTGGAACATCCGAGCAAAAGAGAGATAAATTGCTGACATACTTTACGTTGTGGTCACTGTTATCGTGCTCAATGTTTTTCATATGTGCGTCGCACAAATGTATTTTTTAAGTATCAAACTTTAGCTTAAGTTGTTTTGCACACCATGTTATAAGTAAATGGCGCAAAGCTTTAGATTTTGTGTGAAACATTACAATATGTGTTTTAGTCTATGTGCACTTAACAGCACCTCTAAGTGAAATGTTGTGATATGATGAGTGCGATTTGGTTTTATGATCCGATGGGTGACGCTGCGATGTATGTGGAAGCAAAGCTGAATTTGTGTGTAGTGCCAGTGCTTGCATTTCTTCTTAAGAATGGTACAGGTGTTGTATTTAATGACCTCTGATTACATTTTAGTGGCTTTTAATACCATGGTCGTATGATCAGAATGTTTGTATATTACATTTTACAGCCTTCCAACTTTCATTTACAGCACAACCTCATCAGTGTAATTAAACCAGCATATTTGGAAGAACTTCTTACTCAATGGTTTACCTTTTTTATTGAATAATTTACGTCCATGTTGTTTCATGGAACGCACACATCAGCAATATCATATCATCCGCGAACTGATCCCTCGGTTTTTTAAAGCGTCATTTGCATCACGCACCATCAGACATAAAACTTCTCGCGTACAAATCACTCATCAGATCGAAACTAGAATATGCAGTGCCCATCTGGAGCCCGCACCAGGCACACTTAAGAAACGAACTAGAATCTACAAAATCACGCCACTAGGTTCATCCATTCTTCATATTCATACGACATAAGCATATCATCCCTAAAACGTAAAACTGATCTTGCTAATCTTTCTGTTTGTCGCCGCATTGCCAGTCTTTGTTCGTTTCACAAATTATTTCACAGTCCGCTCAATCAAGCGCCGTATATCATCCCACCGGCTCGCATATCCCCCAGTACGTCCCATCCTTACTCAATCGCACGCGCACGTGCTCGCACCACTTTTGCAGCCTCATTTTTTCTTCACACAGCAGTGGACTGGAATGGCCTTCCCCGTGACACTGCAGCCATCACTTGTTCATCAACTTTTGCGGACAACTTAACTACATTCGTTTCTCATGAAGATCACTCTCTGTAACCTTGATTTGTAAACCCACCCCTTATGTAATACCCCCTAACCGGGGTCTTTAAGGTAATAAAGTGAAGTGAAGTGAAAGGGTAACTTTTCATGTACTTGAAGGGCAGCTTACTTGCTGCTCATGAAACTGCATGAAAGATTCTTAAATCTGTTGTGCTTGTATTACTGCATCACTCAGAAATCGATTATGTGGTTAAATATGGTACCACAAGATCAAGGCCTGTTTTCACTAAACTTACTTTGTGCATTCTTTCATTTGCTCATCTTTGGTGCCTGCTAATCACATTACTAATCAGCATGAAAATTAGACTATTGTATTGTATGTGGCCCTCACAAAAACCACAGACTACCACTAGAAAAAAAACTTTTTGTCACTCATTTTCACATGGAAACTTTATTGTCAAAAGAAAATACACCATGACATCGTGAATTATGTTACCGTACCAACTCGCCCAACTTCCTATCCTTTTGAACTATACATTTTGCACTAGTTTTCCACGTAGTCGCCACGGACATTGAGACATTTGTCGTAGCAGGCAGTCAGTATGAAGAAACCACTCTGGTAAAACTCGGTGCCCAATGATGCTAGCAATAGTCGCACAGCCTGCTCCATGTCAGCTTTGTTTTGGAAGCGTCGTCGCTAGAGAGCGGATTTCAATGCAGGTAACAGGTGTCCATTCATGCGGGATAAAAGCATGCACTTGTGTTGGCGACTGGTTGCCCAGATTATCTCATTTTGTTCTCGCAACTTGCTCGGATGTTCTCATTTGTGTGTCCGGATAACGGCTCTGGATTTCGGCTCAAGGTCACTTGAAGGTTGCTAACAATGGAAGCTAAAAGCATTTCATGCTTAAAAATACCATATATTCAGGTTATTCTTTCATCTTTGCTTCACTTCGTGCTGCAAACTGCTTTGTTTCTTGTTCTTACTTTCTGTCATTGCTAAGTGACTTCTTCTCCTAGCTGCATTTCTTCCATTCTTTCTCGGAAACTCTTTCTTATCCTACATTCATGTATCCACCACTGACAGCAAAAGCTGGAAGCTTTAAGTTCTATGCACTTTTGCTGGCACGCTGTTCTTTGTCTGATGTGCTGTTGCCGTCAGATGCGGTTCTGTCCAATGCATTTTTCTTCTTTTCTTGTTTCAAGTGAACAGATCCTGTTGAGTAGATATTGATGCGACTAGTTGAAGAGAAGAGAACTTAAACATACCTGTGCATGTGCAAAGTTGTGCCTTTGCTATCTTGTCCATTGGCTATCTTGTGCCTGAACAGTATGCAGAAGAAGTTGCAAAGGTCACGTGTGGCCAAAATTTTGACACGCCTGCACCATCCACTGTACTCCTTGCTGTAATGCCTGTCAACGTGCACCAAGCTTTTGATGCCCCGTGCCAGGACCCCGATAACCGGTGCCACATTGCTGTTCAACGTTGTCTGGAAGGTGTGCATGTGCAAGCCATGCAACTACTGATATATTAAAGAGACCAAAGCCGCATAAGTGGGATCTCTTACCCTTCAGAAGTGCTAGGGATCTGGTTGCTGGCTTGTGGCCGCGCTTGAATGCAAAAGCAGATCCTGCTGCATTCTGCTGTTGCTGCATCAGAAACTGCTGCAACAGTGGTTTCTAATGCCACATCCTGCGTAAGTAATATATTGAACCCAAGCAAACTATATATATATATATATATATATATATATATATATATATATATATATATATATATATATATATATATATGAAGCGGTATGAGCCTTGGAATAGAAGATGAAGAAGCGCAGGAGTCTGGGTTCAGGAGAAGAGAAGAAGGAAGTGAGAATAAAATGTAGACAAGATGGACGCCAGTTCCACAGCAATGCTTTACGTTTACTGTGTCCTTTAAGTAGGAACGCTACATTATTTTGGCGCAGCCGACAGCGAACTCCAACATGTGGGTGAGATTTTTCCTTGAGGAGACCTCCGCGGACAAGATCATCTTTTCGAGATACCAAGCTGAAGATGAACCAGCGGTGGAACTACCTCGCGAACTCAACTCGGCAGAACTCATGAACCTGGTTTTAGAGAAGGCTTCCATGGACCCTGATGAACTACGTCGGAAGGGTGCTGTGAACGTGAACTTGCCTCTGGTGATCTTCGACGAATTAGTTCTTCAACCGATGCGTCGGAAGGACTCTGGATCACAGTCGTCGACGGAAGAGGTGAGCCTCGTTTTGAAAGCACTTCGGCTACAACAAGAACAGATTTCGCAACAAAACCAGCTGGTGACATCGCTTATAAGCTCTTTAAACGCTGAGAAGCCAGTGACTAAATTTGTAGAACCTGATGCATTCGACGGCATGTCATCAAGTCCAGAAGGTTGGCTTGAATTCTATGAATATGCCGCTGGAAAGAACAACTGGCACTCTAATGAGGACAAGATTACTAACATGCGTAGTTACTTAAGCGGTGTTGCACGGAAGTGGTATGATTTGCACATTATTGAAGAGGCTGGCACCTCTTGGAATCAGTGGAAAGAAAAATTCTTGACGACATTCCGAAGCAACCCAGTGCAAAGGTGGGACGCCGCGCTTAATTTCAAATTCAAGCAAGGCTCCCTTGTAGAGTATTTCTTTGACAAATGCCGCCTTTTAAAGCTGGCCGAGCCTATGCTTCCTCCGTCTGCCGTAGTAGCACTAATAATGCACGGACTGCACGCGCAAGTCCTGAAGCAAGTGCAACTACGGTCACCTAAAACTATGGACGGGCTCCTGGAGTGCCTTCACGACATATCATTTACTTCAGAAGAAAATATAAACGCTAGCTCAAGCGGTCACTTCACACGGTCCGGCACGGATTGGTCAAGCCGTAATCAGCGAGAACCGCGCCGCCTTGCAGGCGGCACAGAGAGCTTGGGTTGGCGCGCTCCCAGAGGTCGGGTGCATAACATCGACAGCGACAGCGACCCTGTTCCCCTACTTTCGGACGCTGAAGAGGCTCCGATGACAAAAAACTGATAAACAAGGGTGATCAGTCCGACCCGATGACCACAACTGAGACTGTTTATTTAACATGCTCTAGCCTACTTCACATCCCTGTGAAAGTGGGAAACAGACACATGATGGCTTTGGTTGACAGCGGTGCTTCTGTGTCTATAATAAATGCCAAGCTGGTAGATGCAAGTCACCTGCATAGTGGAAGAGTACTACGGGTGCAAGGCTACGATGGAAAAGTGACAATGCATAATCAGTGGGCCTCAGTAAACATCGAGTTCCAAGGTCATGAAATAGCGAGTGAAGTACTGGTGATTGAGGGGGTGACGTATGACTTTCTGCTATCCAGACCAGATATAAAGAAACTAAAAATCAACGTATACTGGGACGATGCGGTTTTAGTGGAAGGACTATCAAGGCAAGAGACACAGCCGGATAGAAAGGATAACCTGCGATTTGTCAATTGCGCGGAGGATATTGCAACGACCTATCCTGAACTAGTATGCATAGGAAGCTATCCACCGGCGATGACGTCACACAAGGTGCCTTTCGAACTCACCGACAAGACCGTCATCCGAAAATCACCTTACAACATGTCAAGAGAGCGCAAGATATGGTTGAAGAAGGAATTGCAGGAGATGCTAGACGCCAATATAATCCGGCCTTCGGTGTCACCCTTCGCCTCTCCCATAACTATTGCGCCGAAAGAAGATGGAACTTTCAGACTGTGCACAGATTACAGGGTTCTCAACCGACAGACAGAACTTATACCATTTCCCATGCCGAAGATAGACACGATTATAGATGAGACAGGTGGTTGCCGATGTTTTTCACGTATTGACTTGTGCAAAGGTTTCTGGCAGATCCCGCTAACCGAAGAAACAAAAATGTACACTGCTTTTATCACGCCCTTCGACCTGTACGAGTATAACCGGCTTCCTTTCGGCTGGAAAAACTCACCAGCATGGTTCCAGAAGATTATGAACGAAGTCCTGAAGCCTTTCCTAGGTGTCTTTTGTAACGTGTACATAGACGATATTATCGTCTTCTCCAAAACAGAGACGGAGCATCAGGCACACCTGTCCCAGGTATTAAATGCCTTGAGCTTGGCACACCTCAAGGTTAATTTTAAGAAAAGTGCGTTCTTTCAAAGAAAAGTGGTGTTTCTTGGAAGAGTCTTTGATGGGACTACCAAAAGCACGAAACAAGAGTCCGTCGAGAGGATATCCCAACTGGTAAAACCATATGACGTACACTCATTGCGTGTATTTTTGGGATTAGCAGGACATTTCAGGCCCTTCATAAAAGACTTTGCCATCAAAACAAGATGCCTCACGCGCCTAACACAGAAAGAAGTTCCATTTGAGTGGAATGAGGAATGTGAGAGAGTCTACCGTGATCTGGTGCACAGAATATCTGCTGACCCTATTCTACGCATACCAGATTTCACTTTACCCTTTGAACTGAATACCGACGCCTCACACTATGGGACAGGTGCAGTCTTGTACCAGAAATGTCCAGAAGCATCCGGCCGAGAAAAGCGACACGTAGTAGGTTACTACAGCTACACCCTCAAGCCACCTGAAGTCAACTACACCACTACTGAAAAGGAAGCTCTTGCAGTCCTCAAAGCAATTCAGTACTTCCGTACGTACCTAGAAGGTGCGAAGTTTACTTTGTTCACCGATCACCAAGCCCTCACTCATCTCTTGAATATGACCCAACCTAAGGGGCGTATCGCCAGATGGGTGAACTATTTGCAGCAGTTCGATTTCACCATCTCCCACAGACCTGGACCCCTGTTGACTGATGCAGATGCATTGTCTAGACTGATGATACAGGCCAACAACGAACAATCGGCAGAAATCAATGAAATTAAATTGTGGGAAGGCACTGAACAATTGATTTTTAGGGAAGGTCGCTATCAAGTCCCGCCAACGCTGGTTTCCAAGGTGCTTTATTTGTACCACGATAGCCCAGAATCTGGAGGACACGACGGATTTTGGCGCACCTACAACAAGCTAGTCAAGAGATTTACGTGGCCTCACATGAAAGACGACGTCAATCGATACGTTCGTTCATGCCACATTTGTCAAATCAACAAAGTGAAATATAAGCAGCCTACGGACGCCATGATAATACCTTGCCACTCAAACGTGCCTTTTGAAGTTATACACCTGGATTTCGCCGAGCTAAATAAGAAACGAGAAGGAGTCCGAAAAACGCAAGCTTTTCTTCTGGCCATAGATGAATGCACCAGGATGGTCGCGGCACGGGCAGGAAAAGAAGATGCGAATAGTGTCATCGCCCTTCTCGAACGGGATATGTTTAGGACAACCAAGACAATTGTATGTGACAACGGTCCAGCGTTCAAGAGCGAAAAGCTAGCAAGATGGGCTCGAGACCATAATATATCAATCCAGTTCTGTGCGCCATACCATCCCGCAGCGAATGGGCTTGCAGAGCGTGCTATACGAGATGTTAAACAATACATCAGGATGTACGATAGTTTCCCTGGTGGTTGGAAATGCTCTTTAGAAGCAGCTGTAAGACATCACAATCGCTCCTACACCAGCGGCTTGGGATGCAGCCCGCAATTCGCTTCTTCAGGAGAAACCCCTATTCTTCAGGCGGACCGTGAACTTGGGCTGTTAGAAAATCTCCAGATCGTCGAGGAAAGGAAACAGAAATCGCAGGAGGAGAGGTACCGTAAACGAATGAAAAAAAATTTTGACAAGAGACATTGCTCAGATATTCCAGACATTCAAGTCACCGACCTCATTCTAGTTAGGAAAGGAGTAAGAGAATCCAATGCCAAATTTTATGGTCCTTACTCTGTGACAAAGACGGCCACTCAGAAAGGAATATTGAAGACTGTGGTACATTGGCGAACGTGGCTCAGTTGAATGTGCTTCGATTGGAAACGTTTTCAAGTATTACCCCAGGAGGGGTTAGAAAAAGAAACCTGGAAGGGTGAAGCGGTATGAGCCTTGGAATAGAAGATGAAGAAGCGCAGGAGTCTGGGTTCAGGAGAAGAGAAGAAGGAAGTGAGAATAAAATGTAGACAAGATGGACGCCAGTTCCACAGCAATGCTTTACGTTTACTGTGTCCTTTAAGTAGGAACGCTACAATATATATATATATATATATATATATTATATATACAGAAGGATGAGAGAAGACGATCAGAGACGCTGGCTGCTGCATGTTGTTGGTGGTCAGCCATCTTATATAATCTTACTCATTTTGTATAGACAATTTAAATACGATCTTCTATACTCTCAACATCCCCATGACGTATTGGTGAGAGGTGCGGGGTACCACGGCTGGAAACGGAGCTCCGCAGTGGACGTTGCATCACCGTCCGCACCATGAACGATGGTGAGCACTCGGGATTAACGTTGTTGCCGCCTCCTACGTCACCGTCGCAAGCTACGTCGCTGTCACCTTCAGTTGTCATTGTGAACCCAAGGATCCTGGAACTTTATGCGGGACTGATGACGCCGACGTTGAATAGCGGGCGGCCATGTACGAACGCGAGTGGAATCAACAGATGGGACCCTACGCTTATGCTAGCTAACCTGTTGTTCTACCTAAGAGGCACGACAAAGGTATGGCATGAAAACCACGAACAGGAGCTAACCAGCTGGGACCAATGTAAGAGAAATTGACAGAGTTGTTTGGCAAACCAGCCGGCCATAAAATTGCCGCAAAGCAGGAACTGGCCTCCCGTGCCCAATTCCCCACGGAGTCATATGCCTCGTACATCCAGGACGTGCTGGCACTTTGTCGTAAAGCTCATCACGACATGACAGAAGCTGAGAAGGTCGGGCACGTGCTTAAGGGCATTGATGACGACGTGATTAATCTGCTCATGTGCAAAAACTTCTCTACAGTTGATGCAATCATTAAAGAGTGCCGACAGTTCGAGCAGGCCAAAAGCCGACGCGTCTTGCAACCATTCAATCGACTTCCCAATACTGCCGCAACGTCGACGTGTGAAGATCAACCCACACAGCACCATGCGTCGCCATCAGAGTATACGGGGTGCGAATCGTTAGAAGTGAACTGGATGCGATGGCGCCCACAGCTTTCTGTTCGCGTAGCCCTGATGCTACCACATTTTCAGTTCCCCTCGTACAAGCCATCATTCGCCAGGAACGTGAAAACATTGGTTTACATTCTGTGTGTGCTGTCGCCAATCCTAGAGCTAACGAACCAGAGCTAACACTCAGGGCTAACCCAGAGCTAACAACTCTGCTAGGAACACGTGGTACAGCCACTCACCATTGCCGCGCGGACCTGATGTCCGCGCGGCAATGGTGAGCGGCTGTACCATTGTCGTTCACTCCAAACACGTTGCCCATCTTCCTGTTTGTCGCAGCCACGTCGCCTTTCGTCCCCTGTGGCTTTTGGCCACACCTTTTCGGAAAACTATGAAATGCAACCCTCGGAGGTGGTGCTGCGTTGCCGATTACTGCAGCAAATCCTCTGTCTGTCCCTACAAGGAGAAGTGTAATTGACGTTAAAATAGACGGCGTACCTATCCAAGCACTCGTCGACACTAGAGCCCACGTATCTCTGATGAGTGCTAGCCTACGTAGAAGTTTAAAAAAGGTCCTCACGCCAGCAGCTGTCCGAGTGCTTTGTGTGGCAACGGAAACGTGCTGGTCGTTCTTAGAATGCGTGCTGCGCATTTAGCCGGCCGCCCTGCTTCTGTTCTCTTTGCTCTGATCGACGACTGCCCTCACAATGCTGTCATTGGATTGGATTTTTTTATCAGTTCATTCTGCTCTCATCGACTGCGCGACCAGCGTTTTTCAGTTAGAACTGCCTCAACTCGCCGATGCTCCGAACACCGCCCCACCGCACTTGTGCTCGCTTCACGATGTGCGTCTTTCACCCGAGGCAGTTACTTTTGTCTATTTGAACGTGGACGTGCTTTTCAACAGGAACGTTGTTGTTCCGCATACGCTGGTCATGGTTACTAGCAACGACGTTGTTCTACCGCTTCTGAATTTCAGCCTGTGCCCTCTGATTCCGGCCGGCATGTTCTTGGGCAGTGTTTCTAGTGTTTTCGAATTTGACATTTTGAGAGTCTGAATGCCGACAGTGGTTTATTAGCGCCAGTTGCAGCTCACAGCTCTGGTTTCTTAACGGATGACTTCGCGAAAATAATTGCACCTGACCTCACAAGCCATGGACATACGACTTCTCCTCGAATCGTACCGTGACATCTTTGATTTTGGCGTCAGGGCTTTACGCCAAACATCTGTTGTTCACCACCGTATCAACACTGGAGACATGAATCCTATTCATTGGCGTCACTATTGTGTCTCACATGCTGAACGTAGAGTCATCCAATCAGAAGTGGACAAAATGCTCCGCAAAGGGGTCATCGAACCATCAGCCAGCCCTTGCGCTTCGCCTGTCGTCCTTGTGAAAAAGAAAGATGGTACCTGGCGTTTTTGCGTCGATTATCACCAGTTAAACAAGATCGCGCGAAAAGATGTCTACCCACTAGCACGCATCGATGACGCCTTGGACTGCTTGCACTGAGCTGAATACTTCTCGTCCATCGATCTTCGATCGGCTACTGGCAGATTTCAGTTGATGAAATGGACCGCGAGAAGACGGCCTTCATTACGCCGGATGGCTTATATCAGTTCAAAGTCATGCCCTGTGGCCTATGCAGTGCTCCTGCGACATTTCGGAGTGCGTTCCACACACTCCGACAAATTGGAATGTGCGGACGAATTCAATTCGGCTCTTGTTTCTACCAATGTTTTCGTGGTGATTTTTCACGATTTCAAGGGAATGTTTGTGCAAGACGGCTTCGTGAAGTTGCACGGACCCTGTCGATATCTGTAGACGGTGGATATCTCCAACGTCTACAGCGGTTTTATTATCGTCACTCGGCCGCCGCCTCGCTAGCCCTAATAACGAGGGGAGCCTCTAATCCGACGTGTGGAGCACGGCGCCGCTTCTGGCGCGTTGCTCTCTCTTCCACGTCGTCGCCGCCGCCGCATGGTCTGCAATTTTTGTGCTCAGACATGGAATACCAAGTGGCTGGGGAGGACATTGCCGTGGAGGAAATCACCGCGGATCAAGGCTGGCAGACTGCCACGTCTCGCCGCGCCGCAGCCAAACGCGAGAGCGTTAACCCTACTCCGCCATATGGCGTATTGCAACGTGGAGGAACTGAGGGCCGCGGCTGTGAAAACGTTAAAAACACCATCATCCGCGCGAGCAGAATACCGCCATTGCCAAAAGATGACATCCGTATTACTATAAGGCCTCGTGGGGGACTTAACATAGCAAAGGTTGGCCCTGCGGTGGTTGCCGACGCCATTGCCGCCTCGGCCGGCCTCGGCCCGGCACAACAACACTCGGACACGCTTTGTCCCAACAACAAACAGAATATCTTAGTGGCAAGCACTCCGCTCAGAGAAAATGCTAACCGCTACGTGCGAGTAAAGCAAATTTGCATCCAAGGCGTCACCCACGAGATCAG
Source organism: Dermacentor albipictus (assembly GCF_038994185.2). Classification (NCBI taxonomy): domain Eukaryota; kingdom Metazoa; phylum Arthropoda; class Arachnida; order Ixodida; family Ixodidae; genus Dermacentor; species Dermacentor albipictus. The sequence goes on along the minus strand of NC_091826.1, from coordinate 73,144,971 downwards.
TGCCTACGAAGCGGCACCACAGTTCACTTGCAAGGGAGTCATCCGCGGGGTCCCCGTGGAAGACGGGCCGACGGACATCGACTCGAAAATCGTCAATGACAGAAATCCACTGGCATTGGCCGCCAAGCGCATAGGCACTACCACCGCAGTAATCGTGGCATTCGACGGCCATCGAATGCCCAATTACGTGCGCTATGCATCGATTTTCATGCACTGCACGCTATACCGAAGGCAGGTCGACATTGTTACGCCTGTGGTCGGCTCGGCCACCGTGCGGACGTGTGCCCAAACCCCGGGGACGTTATTTGCCGAGGCTGTGGTGCCCCAAACCCCACTTGGGAGCACCACTGTGCACCCAAATGTAAGCGATGTGGTTGCCCCCATCTCACCGCCGACAAAGCCTGCAAGGAACGCTACCACATGCCATACGTGGTCCGTCGACAGCGATGGGAGAGAGCACGCTCGACGAGGAACGGCGACGACTGTACTACAATGCCCAAGTCCGCCATCGCTACCACCGAAGACGCCTACCCGCAGTTCCCTGGAGGTGCCCGGGCCGCTGACAACAACCGATCCCAGTCCAGATCCAGGGGCCGATCTCGGAGCCACTCCAGATGGGCATCAACATCCCGGAGGTGACCCCGGGCCCGCTCCCGTGGTGCGCCGCGCGGCGCATCTCGGGATCGCTCGTTTCTCGCTCCAAGTCCGGGCCCGGGTCCCGTTCCGACTCCCGTTCTGGATCCCGCTCCGGGCCTTCCTGTCAACGATTGCCAAGCTCGTCGGCACCACCAACGAGCAACAAGAAACGAGGCACCCTCACCTGGACAGACGTCGTCCAGGGAAGAAGAAACGACGCCACATCACAGGTAGGGTCGGGCTCACTCCCAGAGCACGTTACAGAGAGTAGAGACGTTTCGCGTGTCCGGTATTCGGGCAAGCGCGGGCGGTTTTCCGGTTTAGCGGGGGCGTCAAGGTGAGCGGCCAGATCGGTGGCGCCAGCTGGTGGCGCAAAGCTCAACCACACAAACACAGAGCTATTTACTATGTTCTGCTTAGCTGCTGGCGTAAATTTTCGAGAGTGGCGTAATCGTGTTCACAATTACGCCGCTGCCAAAAATTTGCACGAGTGGCGAAGCAGGATATGGTGAGTTACTGCAGTTTTAGCTCTGCGTTTGTCTGGTTGAGCTCTACAACACCAGGCGGCTTCACCGCTCACGTTTACGCCCCGATCATCCGGTAATCCGCCCAAACCGCTCCCGTTTACCGGAATAGCGTACGAGCTAAAAGTCTCTCCGAGATAGCGTTACTCAAACGCGAAAACGCCGCTATGAAAGAGACAATCCTCAAACTTACGACCGCGATTGCCGAACTACGAACGACAGGAGCGCGCGCGCAGCCGTTATGCCCGCGGCCGAAAACGCCGCCAAGGCAGTAGCTCCGTCATCACCGCCACAACCTGTTAGCGCTGATAGCGCCGACGGCGAGACCGCGCCCAAGAAACGCGCCGTCGCTCGCGCCGTACCAGAACTGAAACCCGAGTTAAGAGGAGATTAAAAGTACGCTGTCGGCAATTAAAGAGAGCCTCCGCTTTCTCGGAGCTAATATGGCCCGCGTACAGTCAACCCTCACGGCCTACGGTAATCGGTTGGGGATTATCTCGAAAACGTCGTAGCCCCCGCCATTGCCGCTGCTAAGCCGGTCTCGCCACAACGCCCCACGCCCAATCCACCCAAACACGCGGCTCCCTTCCAACTGTCAGGCGCCCGGGCCGACCCTCACAAGCATAAAGATGGCTAGGCGAGATGAAGCGTTCCGCATCTGGCAGTGAACTGCAGGAGTTTCACTACGCAGAAAGCCTCCCTGCAGCAATACCTACGAAGCCACGACGCCAAGCCCCACGTAATCCTACTGCAAGAAACTCTAGCACATACCGCCACGTTCACCGGTTACCAGTGGTTACCAGGCCTCGCGCATGATCTCGGCACGTCCGAGGTGGACAACGTCATGACGGAGATTCTCCCAAGCGACGCGTCCCTACAAAGTGTGTACATACTCAACGTGTACAGCAGCCCCAGACAAAAGAGTCACGGTTTCCGATGCCTCTTCCAGAGAGCCATCCGTCTTGCAGGCTCAAACCCGCTCGTGATAGCTGGCGACTTCAACGCTGCGCATCGCACCTGGGGTAACGTATATGACACCCCCAAGGGCACCGCGCTGTGGCAGCATGCGAACGAGCTCGATCTCACCCCAGTGACAGACAGGACGTACCCTACCCGCATCGGCACATCCACGCATAGAGACACCACTCCAGATCTCAGCTTCGTGAACACAGCCGATGCCCGCTGGTCCAATCTTGCGGAGGATCTTGGCAGCGACCATCTCATACTGGCCGTGCACTTACCCAGCATCGTCAGGAAGCCCAAGTCGTACACGTGGGTCGACTGGGACCTCTTTCGCAAGACTCGCGCCTCACGACTCCCTCCAGACACTGCCCCGAACCTCGAGACGTGGACGCCTCAGCTCAAGGCCGACGTCGGTAAGGCCACGATAACATTCAGCACGGATATGCCAACCGAGAAAATGGACAGCCGCCTCGCCCACTTGCTCGAAGCTTAACAGTCTCTACTGACACGATGAAAGAGCCAGCGTCTCTCTGGCAGTTGTAGCATCTTAGAGCAGGGCCGTGATATTCTTCTACGGGGTGGCTCGTGAAACCTAAATGCACTCGTTGCGGCATTGGTTTCTCTTCTCTGAAATGGAGGATGACGGTTCTCAGAGGGCGTGATTCTACCGCTCCGTCTTCTTGGCGATTGTAGCGCGCCTGACGACGGGCAGATGTCACTCCAAAATCCTTCAGGAAGTCAACCAGTTGTTCTTCCGTATACTCAATTGGCACATGGCGTATCTTGCCAACATTCTTAGTATAAGACGCCGGAATGAATGGCTTGACTTCCAAACCAGCAACTTCGCTCATCGACAGTAGATGTCTTGCAGATGAGACTGAAGTGACGTTGACAGAGAAACTTCCATCTCTATTCACGCGGAAAGACTGCACTTTTTCTTTTGCCGCAGAGACAATTTCCCACGCAGCGCGGTTTGGATTCACTTGCCAGAAGTTGCGTCCTTCCTGTGATGGTCGAAAAACAACTGGAATTCCCTCAGGCCGCTTCTTTTTATACGTTACTAAAGATAACGGCGTTTCATCGCAGTCTATTTCTTCATCTTCACTTAGATCATAGGTAGATGTTTTGTCGTCGTCAACCCGTGGTTTCTTGGCTGCACTTTCGCTGGTCTCAGCCATATATTCACTGAAGGTGCGCTGGTAGGTAGGGCGGCGTTGAAAACTAGCGTCGCCGGCTTGATGACATTGGGCGCTTGTTGTGGTACTTCCGAATGCGGCGTCGATTCTGCGGCACTCATGCGCCTAGGAACGCGCTGTCGGACACATGGCTCGTGCCGGTGTTCTTTGCTGCCTACCGCCGTGGTAGGCGTAGATGCGCTGCGGAGCGCAGCCAAACCACGCGATATTGTGCGTGATCTTTAGCACACAGGAATCCCACGGGATGTCTGTTCTCCCTGGACAACAGTGAAGTCTCAACACAGCACTGATTCTTCGAAGAAAACAGAAAATAATATCTCACCGAAGAAGCTACATTATGCCGGTAAGCATACACCAACTAGCCCAATAACAAGTTCCTCTACTGAAATCATAATTGTCCAGCGGCTGCAGAAGGCTTTCACAGTACTCACTGATCAAACATTTGATGTACTGAATGAATGCTGGCAGGAGTATTGGGACGCTTAATCTTTGGAAAAGGAGCCATTTTTATCAAGACTTTGGTCAGATAGAAATGCATCGTAAAAAAAGAATAATGCTCTTAGATTATATATATATATATATATATATATATATATATATATATATATATATATATATATATCGGGTGCACGGGAACCTAGCTGCCGCTACTTCCCGCCCCCCCTCCCTCTCCGTCTTACGTCTCCCTCCTCCTGTGTGCTTTTTTCGTTTTCTTTCCGTTTTCTTTCTTTCTTTTCCTTTTTTCTTTTTTTTTCCTCACTTACCTCCTTGCTCTACATACATGTGACTCCGCCTTCCTCTTGCCCTGCATAGCTGCCAAAGGCCGCTGTAAATCTGCCAAGGCGCCGAAAATCAATCACTGTCACAACTGTTCCTCTCGGTTTGATGTATGTAAGAACGACCGGGTACCCGGTCTGGTGTCTTCCCTACTACGGCCGAACTGCCATTTTTTGTAAACCCTGACGAAGATCGGTCCACCGATCGAAACTGTCGAAATTAAATACTTGTTCTGTTTACCTTGTAGCACCACTCAAGTTCTTTACGTTTGAAAGGTAGCCTGAAGAAACCCTCTTTGCCTACTATATATATATATATATATATATATATATATATATATATATATATATATATATATATATATATATTCTTTCTGCCTGAAAGGGCCCTCACCAGGTCTGGCCATTTTGAGCTGGCAAGGGCAGTGTATACAATGCCTGCTAACAATCGTGTCTGCTAAGTAAAATATCCCTACGTACCACGGAAAGAGCTTAAATTTCAAACCAAATGACATTTGACCTTTCGGGCACTGCACTCCAAGCTGGAGAGTTGACATATATTGCACAAGTGCGCCTACGTACATGGCAGTGCTGCGGCATCACTCATAGTGGGACGTGATTTCGAGATTTAAAGCAACAGTTGTTTGTTTGATCTGTTGCTTCAATTGACCATTTAAGGTTTAGAGAAATAGTAAAACCTGCAAACCTAATGACTAATGGTTATTGCGCTTTTTCTGGCTTACCAAGCGTCTCATTGTGGTAAGAGTTGGGATTCTGTTATTCCAGAAGGGTAATCTACTGATACAGAAGTAATCAGATTTATATTTAGTGCCCCTCTAAGAAAATGAAAAAAAAAGATTGACAACCATTCCACTCTGTGAAGATGGAATGACAGTGAAAGCTGATGACAGTCAAACTCTCAAACGAAAAGCAAAGAGCTTTCGCTGCCATTCCATCTTCACATAATGGAATGGTCTGTGGTGTAGAAACTCCTCCATGTACTCGTACTCGGTGTGTTCCAACGCCGCGTGCATTTCTTGAAACTTGGCCTTGAGCGACTTGTGCTTGTACATTTTGTTGGGGTTCTCGGTGGGTGGGAACAGAATGTTCACCATCGTTATCTTGCTGGGCATGAATGGTGCGCAACCGGCACTTCTCCTTGTTCCTCTTGAAGCATGTGTGCGTGTGCTGGTGGACCTGCGTCTGCTGGCTACCTACTTCAAACTGTGGGACTTGTGCACATATGGCACGGCCACCGGTATCACCTCTTCTTGAGGGACCTCAGCCCCAGCTCCCACAGCCCTTCTTTTCATTTCTTGCAACAGGCTTTCCGCAAACCCCGTAACAAGCGAACCAGGGAACCCAGCTGAAGCCAGCTTGGCCAGTTAGTTTTTGAAACTCGAATGCATCTTGTGAATACAAGATTTCCTGAGTGCGGATACAAGACAGAGTGAAGCAATCCCTCTTTTTACTAGTTTCGAATGAAAGGAGTCGAATGGCAGAAGCCCTTTCTTTTCAAATTCCCCTCTCCTGTGGTTGTTCCTATATAGGACAGACTGGGAGCTGTGTAAATGAGCAGATCAGGGAACATGAACGAAACGTTGAGCAAAATAATGAGGTCACTAATATAACAAATCACGTTAGAAACTGACCCTCACGTTCTTGCGAGGCGTTCTTTTCTGATGCGCGGATTCTGGCCAGAAGCAAGAATGCGAAAGCTAGGGTATTAGTGGAAGCATTTTTTATCAGTAAGAAAGGTACCTTGTGTGGTAATGAAATGTCATTGTACAAGTCAGAATAAAATTTTGCTGAAAGAGACTTGTCTTACCGTACTTGATGCTTGAGTGTGCTTCTTGTGTAGTCACTGACTGAGGGTATAAATGTATGTGCCTTCTGTGAAAATAAAGTAGTTGTGAGTAGTGCTCTGTCCCGTTGTCCTCTCTTGTGTGATGTGTGTTGTTTTTGGCGCCTTAAAGTAGGTACAATGAATCAATATGCTAACTTGTCCAGCAAGAAAAGCAAGAAGTTCTGTCAAGTTTGTTGGCATAGATGGTGCACGCCACTGGGTCTCCGCCCCTCGTCGCTGCCCTGCACTCTCAGGCGTTCCAGGAGCTCGATCAGCCAATCCCCGTGCACCTTGGACGAATACATCGCGAAGAACGCCCAGTTGCCGAATCATGGCACCGAGAATTTTTAAGTCCTTTTTGAAAAATTTGTACGAAACTTTTTTTTCAAAAACATCTGTTCTTACCCATGTGCCTGGCACCTCTTTGGGTCCCACGCGTGACAAGAATAGTTCAAGTGCACGTTACAGGTTCCCAAGCCCACAGAGGTATGTGCCATTGAGCTTGGACCCTTCCAGACACCCTACCCTTCCTGCACTATCACTAGGATTGGCTCACATGATGATTTTTTTCTGTTGCCAGATGCCGAAAAAACTACGGAAGGTTGGTCATATACAGCTTTCGCTATAAGAAGCCTGGACAGCTAACGTACAAGTATGACTGGCAAAAGCATTGTAACCAGGTAATTTGCTTTGGGAAAATGAAAAAAAAAACAAGCGATGTAATTGGCACAGACAGCTTCTTTAAAAATAGCTCAATATAGGCAGAATATTTCGTGTGAAGACAGTGTTACACGTTTTATCTTGGCCAAATAAATAGTATGTATTTGCATTATACATTTATTTTCATGTACTTTTATAGGGCTCCCAACCTCAAGTTTGCCGACATACGCCAGCACCACTCTTTCCTTTGGTGGAAAGCGGCGTCACCATGTATCAGGTTGCCTGCACCGTGAGGCGCTCGTTATTGCCGCGATTTTTCCAAATTGCTTCTCGCATTGCCGTTGTTTGGCGATGGTTCTATGGTCAGGTAGTCAAAGTGCCCAGTGCTGTTGCGTGGTGAACTGCCACAACAGCTAAAAAACACCTAGGGCCTGCAGCTGCCTGTCAAGTTCTACAATTTCCCACGTAAATGGTGTGAAAAGAAATGTACACGGGAACGGATAACCACCGTCTGCAAAATCAAGCAAATTGGGATGCGAAAGTTTGTCGTTCGGTGCAGTGGCGTAGCAACAGGGAGGGGGGGGCGGGGTGCATGGGCCCTGGGTGCAAGGGGCCAGTGGGGGGGGGGGTCATATACTTCTGAAGACACCCCTCTTTCCGTCGGCTACACCCGGGGAGGGGGGTGATAGCAGACCTATGGGCCCCGGGTGGCAGACGACCTAGCTACGCCACTGCGTTCCTGGCAGTGTTGTTGCTTTTCCTGGTAGCTTAGTCATGACAGTTTGCTCGTGAGAACGATCTACTTCGACGTACTTTGAGTGACGCATTGAGTGTCGGCTGATTTGTGCGTGCAACACATATTGTGCTTTCTCGTGTTTGACACCACTTGCTTGATTGGTAACACTTCTGCAGTATAGAAAAGTCGAGCCCTTTAACAAAGGTGTATGATCAGGAAGCCCATTTCTATAGAATGAATACGTACCTTGCTATATAGCATCTTGATTCTGCGAGTTGTGTTGCAAGAGGAGGACAGCGGCGTTTTGAATTGCTTTGACTCTAGGCCATTGTTTAATGCCAGTGCAACACGGGCACTTTCGATTGCAATCAAGCCCGATATGGGTCAAAATTTTTGGTCGCAGCCAATAATGGTGGCTGCTGCACGGTCCAACAATCTGGATCAAGTTAATTGAGCTTACTCAACATTATGCAGACGACAGCCTATTGACGCAATCTACTGGACCCAGATCATGCAAAATCGTGGTCGAAAGCGCCCATATAGAAGCACCCTATACAGATGGAACTTGTCAGTGCTCCAAAGTACCCGAGTGGCACTATTGTAAGTTCATCATGGGTTTCAACACCTCAAGGATGTCACGTACAGTCGTGTTGCACAACGTGATGGTAAAATTAACACTTGGCACTTGTGAGGCAACTTTGCATGCAAGTTTCTTGACACTTTTTTTATTCTTTGGCAAATGCTTTGCCAATTTCTTTGTTTATATTTGTGACATACCATGATATTGCATCACATCTGCCACGGCATGCTGTTACGAATACTCTCCTCGTTTGAGTCAAGGTCGATTTGTGAGACGCTCACATTACCACATGCTCTCTGTCAGGCACGTACCCAGGGGGGGGGGGGGGGGCCGGGGGGGCCCGGGCCCCCCCCCCCCCCCCGAAATCAAGTGGCATACCCCCTCCCCACCCACGCCACCGCTCCTCACACATTCCTAAAGTGCCGCCAGATCAATGTTGAGACTTCACAGTTGTTCATCGGTCAGCATTATGCTGCCTTTTTCACTCCTTTTAGATGGCGGTAGTTATCGGCATCTGTTGTAATGTGAAGGACAGTTTTCTCGTAGATTCCGCACGCGCGCGATTAACTCGAGATGCGTTCAGTTGTCACCATCTATTCAACCGTCACGCGCATAGCTGTTGCTTTTGTTAGTTCAACCTTCTTTGTTCAGGCTGATCCTGGGACCAGGAGAGGGATGCGGCTGTTACTCAGCTGGTCTAGTACTCTCATGGAACGAGTTGCGGCCGGAGAAAACGTCAATTGCGTTTAACTTATCCCTTTGCTTCATTGTTTCCTTGAGTTACGGCTCGCCGCGATGCTGACAGATGCCCGGAACCATATACCTGTGATATGGGTTAGATAAGGTGGGAAATAAAATAATGTGAAAGAGCGTCCATCATGAAACCCTGCAATAACCCTTAAACCCATAAGCAAGATGTCTGTCGCCCGTTACCTCGTCTATTTTTCCCTAACTGTATAGCACTTTTCGTGCAAAATTGGCAACTGGAAACAAAAATCGCAAGGAGTTGTGATGTTAAGCGATCTACTAAGGGAGAGAGCCAAGGCAACAACCAAACTGCAAGCAAAAGCCAATAATAAAAAAAGTTAACCGTTGTTTATGAGAATATTTATGGATCAGCATCTTTTTATTTAAAAAGGAAGTAGAGAAATCGCCGCCGGAAGTGGAGAACAATTACTTGTTTTGAATGACGCTTCTGCAGTTATCGGTCGAACCGCCTCATGTAGCCACTTCTCTGCTGTGCTTATGTGGGTGTTTTTCTAACCTTTCGCAGTGAGCCCAGTACGTCTAGAATCGCAGAGTCCTGCGCTCTACGCGGTTGTGTGGGACTGGCGGCCGCACAGCGTTACGCAATTCCCGGAACTGTCAAAACTGATCAACAAGGCGAAAATAACTGATATTCGAAGCTATAACATGAAAAAGACTGAAGAAGCCGTAAAAATTGAACGCAGCCTGAAATCAGTAGAAAAGAAAGGTGGCGTAGGACAAACCATGATGTATTCACTAAAAGATAAGAATGATAATATCATCAGCAATCTCGAAGATATAGTAAAAGCAGCGGAAAAATTCTGAGCTGACCTGTATACAGCACCCAGAGGAGTCACGATAGTTCACTTACAAACAGTAATGAACAGGATACAGAAACCCTCCTATAACTACCGATGAGGTCAGAAGGGCCCTGCAAGACATGAAACGATGAAGAGAGGGAGGATAAGGTGGAATAACAGTCGATTTAATCAAAGATGGAGGAGACATAATGCTTGGAAACTGGCCGCTCTTTATACGAAGTGTCTATCGACTGCAAGGGTCCCAGGAAACTGGACGAATGCAGACAATATACTGATCCACAAAAAAGGAGACGTTAAAGAATTGAACAATTATGGGACCATTAGCTTGCTCCCAGTATATATAAAATATTTACCAAAATAATCTCCAATAGAATAGGTTAACACTGGATTTTGTCAACCAAGGGAACAACAGGCTGGCTTCAGGAAGAGATGCTTTACAATGGATCACATCCATGTCATCAACCAGGTTATCGCGAAATCTGCAGAGTACAATAAGCCTCTCTATGTGGCTTATATAGATTATGGAAAGGCATTTGATTCAGTAGAGATACCAGCAATCGTAGAGGCACTACGTAATCAAGGAGTACAGAACGCTTACGTAAAAAGCTTGGAAAATATTGCTACATGCGTGAGGTATTTGTTTCTTTGAACGAGGCGCGTAGGCGCCATCACTCCAGAAAAGAGGAGGAAGAACGAACTGGGCTCGCGCTGTGAATCTAACCGGTCAGCGCTGCAAGCGTTGTTGTAAATATAATCTGTAAATAGTTTCTCGCCTTACTGACTCGTCTTGCGCGATAGAATATCTACGAGGTTCTACAGCTAGCGTAATTCTACACAAGAAAAGCAGGGAGATACCTATAGAGAAAGGGGTCACACAGGGAGGCACAATTTCTCCAAAGCTATTTTCTGCGTGGTTAGAAGAATTCAAGCTATTAAACTGGGAAGGCTTAGGAGTAAAAATCGACGGCAAATATCTCAGCAACCTTCGGTTTGCCGATGACATTGTTCTATTCAGCAACAATGCAGACGAGTTATAACAAGTGATTGGAGACCTTAACAGAGAGAGTGTAAGAGTGGGGTTGAATATTGTTATGCAGAAGATGAAGATAATGATAAATAGCCGGGCAAAGGAACAAGAGATCAGGATGGCCAGTCGGCCACTAGAGACTGTGAAGGAGTACGTTTACCTAGGTCAATTAATCAGAGGGAACCCTGATCATGAGAAGGAAATTCACAGAAGAATAAAAATAGGTTGGATCGCATACGGCAGACATTGCCAGCTCCTGACTGGAAGCTTGCCATTATTATTGAAAAGTAAATTGTGCAATCAGTGCATTTTGCCAGTGCAATATGTCCAGTGCCAATGCATTTTCCAGTGCATTTCCCAGTGCATGTTGCCAGTGCATATGGGGCAGAGACTTGAAAGCAAGTTAAGGAACACGCAAAGAGCGATCGAACGAAGATTGCTAGGCATAACGTTAAGAGAGAAAGAGAGTGGTTTGGATCAAAGAGCGAACGGGTATGGACGATATTCTAATTGACATCAAGAGGAAAAAATGTAGCTGGACAGGTCATGTAATGCGCCGGTTAGATACCCGTTGGACCATAAGGGTTACAGAATGGGTACCAAGCGAAGGGAAACGCAATCGAGGACGACAAAACACTAGGTGTAGCGATGAAATTAGGAAATTCGCGGGCGCTAGTTGGTATCGGTTGGCGCAGGACAGGGGTAATTAGAGATCGCAGGGAGAGGCCTTCGTCCTGCAGTGGACATAAAACAGGCTGGTGATGATGATGATGATGATGATGATGATGATGATGGAGGTGGTGGGCCCCCCCCGAAAAAAAATCCTGGGTACGTGCCTGCTCTCTGTGGTTCTTCAGGCATGGTCACGCTGGAAAATCTCAAACATGGCATGCTAGGGCTTGTTGCATGATGCATAAACCACCAGGTTCATGCATCATGCACCTACACAGACGATGCATGAACCACCAGTTCATGCATCGTTTATTTAGCTGCTGTTTAAAGGCTGCTAACAAAAATAAAGATACATTTACTAGCTCTGCGACTTGCCATTATAGCTTCACTGGTATATACAGTAAAGCCTTATTGACATGATCCCGCTAATACGATTTCCCAGCGCCATCATTCACTGTCGAGAACACAAAAACCGACAGAATACAGTTACCCTTCTTTTTTATTGGTTCGTACATTCCCGGAAAACACTACATTTAAATGACCCTTCATCATGCCTGGCCATTTTGAGCTGATAAGCGCAGAGCATACAACCCACGCCAGGGATCGCGTTTGTTAAGAATCCGCCTCTTTCATTTTCCTGTGCTGCCCTCTGCCGCACGCTGCTGAAAACGTTTTGGAAGGGTCCCGGGGCTTTCGCCGGTTGATTTGTGTACCTGCGCCCACGTTGAGTGCGCGCCGGTTGTGCGTTTCGTGGATCGCGAAGCATTATTAATGGCTTCTTCGGGACAGCATGTCGTTCCTGAAGCCATGTAGCACTCAATGACTACTGGGTGAGCAGGCCTGAGTGCGCTGTTCTGAAAACACTGCGGCCGATAAAGACACGCTGCTTCCAAGGCACGGCTGCCTTGGAATTTGTCACTGATTTCTGCACTTGGACATCGCTTTTTGTATTATTTTTACCCATTATTCAGACGTTTCGCATATTCAAAAAGTCTTCGAGCGAAGCCTTCTGCGTCGAATTTATTAAAGCGGTGCACTTGTTTACATCGACATCTACAGCCGCAGGTCGTGGTTATCGTCAAATATTGCGGAAAAAGTCCATCGCTGATATGAAATAGTGTCAAAATGTATTAAAACATGCATATATGCGCATATGTGCCTTGTTGTTACACCCTGATACTAGTCAATATGAGCGGCCGAACAACTTAAACAACGGCAACTGTCATCCAGATACATATATTACGACCTGTTGATTAACCCATTCTCGCTTTTCTTCAACTCCATCATACAGTTTTAGCCTGCCATAGAGCATTATTAGAGAAAACTGTGCTCGCGTAAGTGCTCATTTGTAGGCCATGTTGTTCTCTCACGAAAACGCGCGGATGCCATCGCTCACACGGCGTTCGTATAAATGAGTGAGACGGCTGTTTATGCTGCTAGCTGTATACCGAATACACCATCTCTCGTTTGCCGCTTGGCGCAGAGGCAAACAGTGCATCTCTGAAATTTAGAAATGTGTCTGCAAAGCAACACGTACAGGCCCACCCATATACGCAGCGAATGCAGCCGACAGCATACAGGTACGGTGACGTACACATGTTGGCACAGCGCTGCGTCGCCGCTTACCGTTTATTGTGTACACGCCGTGCGAAGTGTAGCTGATCTCAAATCGCTAAGGCCAGAATTCAACTATAAAAGTAGTTTCGTTAGACCTAACTGCTTACATTTCAGTTCAGGTCCTCCGACAGCGAGTGCACGAACTCGACGGCGCCAGGTTCACCTTCGCTGAACAGGATCGACATCGACTGGCTCAAACTTCGTGGGCACGGCTTGAGAGGGTTAAAGATTGAGTATTTCAACTTGGTAGGCGTGCTTGACTCATTTTGAGCACGATTAATTATACATACAAGCGAAGACGCTGTCGCTGTTGTCGGTTCGACGGCCGATCGCGCGGGGTTCGGTCGAACGATGGTCGGCACGCTGATTTTGCCGGTGCCTTCGACAAGAAAGCCTGTTGCAGTACAACTCGCGCTCGTCAGTTGCATCGTTGTCGACGTGCTGTGATAAAAATGTTTCGGTGATGCACAATAGTCGGTCACCCATAGGAGTGAGCGTCTTGTCGGTCTTGTATCGACCCAGTGTTGCCGCTCCTTACGAGTACGTGCAGTCAGGAACGCGCTGCTATCACCAGCAAGTGAGGACTGACGCTGCAAAAAGACTTCGTCAGCAACGTGATGTACTTAAGTGTCGCCCAAGTGTAACGCACGGGTTTTTCGTTAAATTAGCGAGCCATTCACGAAAGGCGGCAACTACCTGGCTCACGGTGCAGTCCGGACAACTCAGACGATACCCTGGCCGCTTTCTCTTTTAAACTGGAGTTGCGGTCTTACGCTACGCACGTTTTCGGCACCACACCGTCGTCGAGATACCAGTAGAGTTTCAACGCGGTACACGGCCGGCACGCGTGTTTGCAGCAGCGCGCGTCCGAGCGCTTTTTTTTTTTTTTTTTCAGGGGACTTTCCGGTGCGCTGCCACGCGCGCGACCCTTCCAAAACGTTTCGGGACTAATCCGCTAGAACACGGCGCATGCGCCGTCGCGCCTAAGGTTAGTCGCGCCATGAAAGAAGCGGATTACATCGCTATGCGCCACGGAAGGGTCTGAAATTTCCTTCCGAACGCTCTTTTCCCTTCTCGCAGCCGCTGCGCTCCAAGCTGGACGGTGACGTACTCGCGTCCGTGCGCCTATATACTGGTGTCCGCAGTGTGACGTCACTCGTGGTGACACGTGACTTCGAGAATTATTCAAGGCACCATCTGTTATTATGCGAAGCATACTAGCCGCACAACCACGCTCTTCCTTGCTGCGCCGCGCGCGGCCGCGTAGCTACCATATGACGTCATAACAGCTGCAAAAGCGGAGGCTCAACTCGTGCGCTCGCTTGCGGCCACGTAGCTACATAGCCGGGTCTCAGCTCGTGCGCTCGCCTGCGGTCGCACAGATGGTACTGCGGCCTAACTCCCGTTCCTCCCGATAGGGCACTGGCGTCATATATATATATAACAGCTGTATAAAAGAGCGGCGCGCTTTCGTCGAGGCCAGTTGTATAGCGCGATGGCGGGAAAGGAAATCCCGCACAAAAATGTGGCGAGAAAATACGAGATAAGCGATGTTCAAACAAAGAGCCACTACTTTACTGATCGCCACAGCGTATTTATTGGTTTGAAAATAAAGGAATAAGCAGAGTAACGCATGAGTTGTTTCTTCGTCTAGCCGAACCAAATATAGCCAAGCAACAGCAGTTCACCAGGCTAAACAGTGGTTCAACAACTAAAATAAAGGCTAGTATGCTTCGCATCCTGGGCTTAACCTTAGCCAAGCCACAGCCATTTTTTGTTCTCTGTTGCTTGAATTGACGAATTCAAGTTTAGAGAAATAATCAAACACGCAAACGGAATGTCTGCGTGTTTTATTCCGTTTGTTCTGCCTCAGTATTCGTATAGCACTGAATTATACCGCTAATCATGCGTCCTTGTGCACAGCGTGCAAAATCGTACGCTCCGCAAACGAGACAACAGCTCGCACGCAATGCTATCAGCGGAAGTGCGTAGTGCCGAAAAAAAAGCGAGGAGAAAAAAAATGAAGGCGGGGCCTGTGACGTATGCGTCACGCGATCCTCACGGTCCGGCACAGAAATCAAGGAAGAAATTTCGCTTGCCGAGGCTAGACGGGGCGAGTGGAGGAAGCGTCTTGCTTGGCAGTGGAGTTTGCCTGCTTAAATCATAGGTTCGCGGCACTGAAATATTTCTATCTCGGCTATTAATGAGCCGATTTGAAATTTATTTATGGTAGAACACTCCCTAGAGGACATGTAACAACTTGCAGCGTTTGACCAAATTTGGTATGGGGCCCAATGAGGGGCCCTTTAAGCACCGACGTCCAGTACATCGCCCAAGTGCAATCGTATGATACGTTTTCTGTCAACTAGATCCCATATAAAAAGAAAAGGCTCGAAGCACGTGCGATCAGGAATAGTAGTCGTCTGCCGCAGCAGTTGTATTTAATTTCAGTTTCACGTCGCATCTTGGAGCACTATGCAATAGGAAAAAGACAATCTGCGTCTCGGGCACGGAGTAAGAATAAAGCCCCTAAATAAAAATAAAAAGTAGTTCCATCCTTTGAAGATTGCCGCCGTCTTGCTCCCCTGCGCTTTCCCTTGACGCTAAGCCCCCCCCATTGGCCGAACGCCGTCGCAAGCTCTTGCGTGCTTTTTGCTTCCACTGCCCTCGCGGTGCCACACGTTGCGAGCAGCGTACGCAGGCACCGTGTTTTGTGCCTCCTTTGTGCTTTTGTAGCGTAGTTCCATGTTTATCACTCTAAGAAGAATACCGGGAAAAACGGGAGTAACTGGGCAGTTAGTCCTAAACAGGGCGCTTTCGTCCCTCAAGGGAGTAAGTGCATAAATGTGCGTGCCGTTTGCAAATTTCGGAGAGTAAGTGTTTAGTCCCTGGCCGGAAAGAGAGCAACAAGAGGACGAACGGCAGCAGTTACTCCCTATACGCTCCGCTGTTTTCGTCCATGTCGTGGAGTGATGCAGCAAAAACGGTGTTGTCTATAAATCTTGTATAGTTCGAAGTTCGTGCGCAGTCGATTTAACTACATGCAAAGCAGCACTTTGCCTCTTCGTGAGAAAATTGCGTGAAATTTAAAAGCTGGAATGTGAAGAGCCATGCCCTCCGTGCTCACACCATAAGTGAGCGATACACATTAAACGTGCAAGTCGTTGATAGACGGCCAGATTTTGCTGGTCAATAGTACCTAAGTTCCTTCCGTTCCAAGAAGATTAAGAACTTAACTGAAGCTATGCGTAGCTCAAACGGGACACACTAAGCGACAGAGAAATTGTTCGTCTTTGTCGTTTGAGCTCACTACACGTTTACATCGCGTAGTGCCTCAGTTTAAATCACCCTACGAATACTGGGGCAGATTTCTTTTCGCACTCGCTTATGGTTGCGAGCACACTCAACGTTACACTCTCCCCGCAAAGCATACACAAAATGCCCGAATCGCTTTTATATTGCCGCACCTGCGTTGTGATGCTTAACCTGTCTCAATTTCCTGTCTTGTCAACCGATCTGCGTGAATCGTACCGTCCCATCAGTCTAACAAATGTGGACTATAAGATATTCATGAAGATTTTAGCTCGACGCCTTCAAAGTGTTATTAAGTCACTTGTAGGGCCACATCAGACATGCGGCATAAAAGGCAGGACAATCTTTACCAATGTTCATACAGCTAGAACTGTCCTTGAATGCTGTGACGGTATGTATGGCCGCGTGGCCATGTTGCAATTAGATCTGCACAAGGCGTTCGATAAAGTCGTACACGAAGTTTTGTTCTCGATCCTAGACCATATCAATGTTGGAACTGTTATTACAGAAGGTGTTAAAATGATGTACATTGATTGTATAGCGAAGCTGATAATTAATAGGCAGTTAAGTGATGGTATTCCTGTGCAGTCCCTTTAAAGGCTGCCCTTTATTTCCCCTGCTATTCGCTCTCTACCTCGAGCTCTTTTGTTTGCGGCTGCTTAAGAGCCCAAACATTCGGGGTTACACTTTTCATAAAACTGAAGTTCGAGTTTTAGCATATGCTGATGATGTAGCAGTGTTTTGTACGGACCATGACAGTGTTAAAGCAGTTGTACAAGAGGCTGTAAAGTTTTGTACTGCAAGTGGAAGTGCTATCAACTGGAACAAGTGTCTTGGTTTTTGGCAGGGGAGTTGGCAATACAAGCCTGAGACTTTTTGTGACATGCAATGGGCGGTAACACCAGGCACCTACCTAGGTGTGCACCTCGCACATTATCGTGATAGCAAAACATATTGGGACAATGAAGTAGTGCGAGTGAAAACCCAGACCGGCAAATGGGGAGGGCATAAATTTTCAATGTTTGCAAGAGCACACCGCGTGTAATTTGTTTTTAGTCGCTAAAATCTTTTACGTGATGCAAGCGTTATGTCTGACGAGGATGTCTGTGCAAAAGCTGCATAAAGTATTTGCAACGTTTATTTGGGCTTCAACATGGGAACACACGAGTCGTAGTAATCTGTTCCGTAGAGTGTTGAATGATGGGCTGGGGTTGTCATATTTTTCCTCAAACAGATTGTAAGCAGGTTTCTTTTTTTGCGTGATCAAAAGGATGCTTTTCTGAGAACGATGATTCAAGCTCGACTGCGCGATTCATTGCCTGATTATGTAGTGTCGTCCATGTATACGGGGCCAATGCCTTTAAGTGCTTTTTTGCGTGAAGTGGTCGCGTCTTTCCAAATACTAAAAGCAAGATTTTCTAGTGAATATCTGGCCACTGTTACTAGTAAGTGAGTTGTATAAAGATATTGTTTATGTATTCTTGCCTGTACCGTTGTATCGTGCAGTATTTGTTTTAGGTTCAAAACGAGATGTTCTTAAGAGAGTCGAAGGCCGGTAAGAGCTTCTGTTAAATCTTTCTTTCTTCAACAACATACAGGCACTCTCCCAGTGAAACCGTGGTTGCAAAGCAAAGGCATTTTGTGCCTTGGTCTGTGAATTGCTTTATATGCAAAAAACCGGAGACGATCGAGCATATCTTTCTGGACTGCCATGACGCAGTGTTTTTGTGGGATATTCTAAAACACAGCTTTAAAAAGGAATTGCCGTTAAGTGCTTTCGGGATACGCTTCCTGCCATGCGCGGAACCAGAGGGAGTGCCTGTCGATCTGTAAATGCTTCTGTGCATGCATAGCGTGTGGCGAACGCGTAGGGATATTATACATGAGCGCATTGTTCAGGCCCCAGCACATGAATACTTCATTGAAAGTGTACTATATATACGCGAGTTTTTTCTGTGCACAGAGTGATCCTCCTGATTGGCTAAGTGCGTTAGACAAAGTTTCTATAGCCTACATCGTTCTTATCACAACACACTGGTCCGGCATTGACTAGTTGTTTATGACCATGTAATATTCACATTGTACTTTCTTTTGCCAAGCCAGCAATAAAAAAAAAATCGCGAACCTTCCTAGGAATCAATTTAAGACCATTATAAGGCCTCGTGGAGGGCTGGATGTTAAGAAGACGGACCTTATTATTTTCAAGCGTGCGGCGCTCGTCAAGGCGGCTTCCCTAACAGCGTAGCAGGTGTTCGGCGACACGTTGTGCACGAACCCCTTCCAGAACATTCTCGTGGTTGCCACGCCATTCGAGGCGAACGCGCGCGCCTATGCCAAGGTTCAGCAGATTTGTATGGCAAGTGTCGTCATAGAAGTGGCGGCCTACGTGGCTGCGTCGGACGATACATGTAAAGGAGTGATCCGCGGAATCAACGTGGACACTGCAGTAACGCAGAACTGACGAAGATGATCGTCAACCGGAGAAACCCCGGTGCTCTGGGGGTTCGAAGAATCAAGAAGACAACAACAGTGATCGTGTTGTTCGACGGACACAAGGTCCCCCTAAACGTCGTATGGGATGGGGTTCGCTACCCTTGTTCCTTGTATCGCAGGCAAGTAGACATTTGTTATGCGTGTGGAGAATTGGGCCACAGGTCCGACGTTTGCCCGAAGGGCGAAGACCAGAAAAAATGCCGCGGATGTGGCATGCTCACACCATCAGAGGATCATCAATGTGATCCCAAGTGCGCCATCTGTGGTGGGGCACACCAAACGGCAGACCGCAAGTGCAAACAGCGCTTCAAGGTGCCATACATCGTGCGCCAAAGACGGCGGCGCCGCAGACGCGCACAGCACGCGCAGCGAGCGGCAGGACCGCGTGGCTTCGACACAGCTTGCGGCGGAGAAGCAATGGCGGGAGAGAAACCCTTCTACTCCCCTCACCGCAACATATCGGCATCGAGAGGACACTCCCGATCCAGAGGGCGATCCAGCAGATCGCGCTCTCGCTCGAGAGGGCGCGACAATAGCAGCAGACGCTCCCGTTCGAGAGGACGATCGGGTTCCAGGGTCCGAATCCAGGAACCAATGTCCTGGACGGACAAGGCCAGGATGAACATCCCAAGCGGCAAAAAGGTAACACAGGGGATCTCGCCGGAGCATAAAAGAGAGCGATCTGAGATTTTAATGCTTAAGAAGGAAAATGCAGAGCTAAAAGAGGCACTACGAACGCTGAGGGCTGAGTTCGAGCTCTTCCGTAACTCGCGTGAACCCCGCGAAGTAGCCTTACCCATCCCAGTTCAGGCAGAAGGGTCGAATAAGCGCAAGGCTATTGGCGGCGAGGAGTTACGGAATCGCCATCTATCGGAAGCGCCCCGCTGGCGTAGTATGAGGGATCACGTACGTGGCGCGCTCCTCATAGGTTTTGCTGTCAGCGCTCACTGAAAACACCACGCGCGAGCTCTCCCGGACATTTCTGTAAGTACTTTCGAAATGAGAGAAGTTTCTTACTGTCTAAATAATAATCTTGGACAAACTGAAAGCACACAATCGTTTACAGACGCTATCTCTTTACCGAATACGTACAGTCAACGCCACTGCGCGCGGTCGCGTGCGCGTTTGCATGCTTGTCCGCGCACTGTTTCGATTTCTCCGCGCGCGCGTTTTCGTACCATGCAATGAGCTTTAGGCCGCAGAATATGAGCATTTGACAGTATACAAGCAACCATTGTTGCATGGGCGCTATCAGAACTGTTCAAAAATAATTTCATTGTAGAGACTTCGACACCTACGGGGACTTTGATGTGCCGTCGCGACGATTCAATCTTTTTTTTTCTTCTAAATTCTTTGACCTTTCAATACTATTTCTCGAGTTGCGTCGCACTGCATGTTTATCGGTGCACTCAGCGTGCAATTTCCCTCTGCTCCTTTTTTGTAATCCAGTGCATTAATTCATAGCACAAACATGACCATATGCCATGCTTTTTTTTAAATGTGCTTCTTACCGCTGCCTTTCCACTCCACTGAACTTGCCAGTATCTATAGCATCGACAAGTTCATACACGAAAACGTCATGACATTAGTCGGGCAGCGGATTCGGGCGAGCGTCTCAGTGCGCGTTTTGAGAACATCGCAGAACGGGCGCCGTAGCAGAAATCTTCCTCGCGTCTGTGCTTGCTGCATACCCGAGTTGCAGCCGATGACTGTTTGCCGGTTTTCTGTTTCGCGAGCCAAGCTTCACGCAGCTTCTTGTCCTGCGGCTACGTGTGAATAAGGCTGACACCGGCCTCCGTTACGTGCGTCCGGCCCTGCGGCACCGAGCAGTAGCCAACCATGTTGCGCGCCTTCAAAGGCACCCACTACCTATTGTAGTGCTTACAAGCGTTGTAAAGGAGACACTCGAAGCGGGAAAATTTCGCCACTAAATGGGGACCGCAGCGTTCGAGGGAATTTAAACTCGTTTTCAGCTCCCTTCGGCGCGCCCGAAGCAGCCGACGCGGCCGCTATGTCCACGTGATCCCTCCTAGCACGTCACGCCGACGGTGGCGCCAGCTTTTCCAGTGGTGGAGCTCGAGGCCAATACCCCCCCCCCCCCCCCCCCCCCGCCGCGACCACGGAAAGAGAGCCGATGCAAACTGACGAGTCCCCCGAAGCCAGAGCCACACATACTCGCGTCTTTGAAGGTAATTGAGGAATCGCTCACGCAGATGAGAGAGGCCTTAGCTATTCAACTCGACATTCACTGTCGAGCATATGGACAGTAACATCTCCCACCTAACACGTAGAGTTGGCATCCTCGAGTCTAAAATGAAAATGATAGACTCTAGCAAAATCAAAAGCATCACCACTGGCACCATTGCAAAAGCTAAGAAAGTACAGCAGGATCCCGATAACACGAGTCCCCTGCAGGCTCTGCTAGTTCAATAGAAATCAATATGGCTGGACAAACTGGAAACCTAATTAGCTGGCAGTGGAATTGCGCCAGCTTTTTAAGGCGCAAGGCTGCTCTATTGCAGCTCATCAAAGCACAAGCGATAATGCCGCACGTCCTGCTCTGGCAAGAAACACTTGTTGCGGAGGTAAATTTATCGGGCTACCGTTCGGTTAGCCAAAAAAGAGAAAATGGCAGAGGTATCGCCACATTCGTCAGGAAAGACACCTCTTTTCAGGAGCACGAAGTCAAAATTTGTAACTCGGATAAGAAATCCGGTCTCGAGGCACAGTTAATTGAAATCATTCCCCACGGAAAAATCTGACGTAACATTTTCATTCTGAACTTGTACAGCTCTCCTTCCGCTCATAAGCATAATCTCCGCTCACTAGTAGATAGGGTCGCAACCGCTGCGAAATCGCAGCCCTTAATAGTCGCAGGAGATTTCAACGCTCCCCACCCGGCTTGGGGTTATGTAACACGAACAAAGAAAGGGGCCAACCTAGTTGCAGCGAGTACAGACCTAAACCTGACGCTTGTCTCGGACCCACGTTTCCCCACGAGGCTGAGAAACTCGGTCGCCAGAGACGCGACCCCTGATCTCAGCTTCACTAGAAATGCTGTGGCCACGTGGTCCAAATTACAGGAGAACTTGGGGAGCGACCACTACATAATAGAACTCAGGATGGAAATAATAGCAGCTCCTCCCAAAACCTATAAATACTCAGACTGGGACCTCTTTAGGAAAATAAGAGGTGAGGATGAGGCAGTATACGACACGTTCAGGGAACTGCTTGTACAGATACAGATGGATGTCGAGAAGGCCACCAAGGAAATAGTTACAGGTTTTGATGCCCCAGGGATGGACGCAAGGTTAGCGCATCTCCTGGAAGCCAAGCGCTCCCTCCTCGAGAGATGGAAGACACAAAGACTCAATCGCAGGCTACGGAAAAAAATCGCGGAGCTCAATAAACTCATTGAGGAGCGTTGCTCCGAACTTATTAAACAGCAGTGGAGAGACGCCTGCTCGGCAGCGGATGGAAACATGTGCAAAGGAGGCAAATGGACCCTCTTTAACCATCTCTTAGACGATGGACAATCCAAATGTAATCAGACTAGTCATAGACCAATTAATTAATAAGCAAAAAATGAAAGAAATCTCAGAGGCCTCCATATTTCGGAAACTAGCAAGCAAATACCTTCCAATTGGCCGAAGCCCAGGTTCTCCCCTCCCTCAGTATGAGGGCGCGCCTGCCCCAGATCTTGACGTCCCCTTCTCAGAAGCTGAGATCAGGGAAGTGCTGTACAATATAAACGGAAGGTCTGCCCCAGGCCCCGACGGAGTTACAAACCGGCTATTAAGAAATTTGGACGACAAAGCAATTCAAGCTTTAGTGAAGGAGACAAATGAGGTATGGGAGGAGGGCGTTGTACCGGAGAGTTGGAAGAAGGCCACAGTGGTCTTAATCCCCAAGCCAGGTAAATCACCCAGCTTGGAGAACCTCCGTCCTATCTCCCTTGCTTCTTGCATTAGCAAAGTAGCGGAACATGCAGTGCATAACAGGATATCGAGACATATCGACCGCAACGAACTATTCCCGTATAATATGGTTGGTTTCAGGCCCTTGCTTCTAACGCAGGATGTCATGCTCCTGCTCAAAACACAGATAATCGACTCTCAAAGCAAAGATGTAAAAGGGGTCCTCGCACTGGATCTATCCAAGGCATTCGATGCAATTGCACATGACTATATCGTTCAGGAGATATCGGCCTTGAACTTAGGAGTTAAATTATTCTCCTTCGTTGCATCCTTCCTCGAGAGCAGGACGGCGGCCACAAGGTTGAGGCAATCAGGCTCGGAATATTTCACAGTCGGAAAAAGGGGTATTCCCCAAGGGGCAATTATCTCACCCCTTCTGTTTAATATAGCAATGCGCAAGTTGTCGGAAAGCCTTGCAGCAATTCCTTACGTAGGTCATGCATTATATGCTGACGATATTACAATCTGGTGTCCTCGAGGATCGGAGGCTACGGTCGAACAAGCTCTACAGGAGGCTCTGGATGTTACAGAGTCTTTCTTGGAAGGTACGGGACTGGCACTCTCGCCTGGAAAGTCGGAACTCCTGCTGTACAGACAGGCTAGACGAGGTGCTAGGGGACTCACCCCACTCGATCAGATGCCCATTAGCGTTCGTACCAGAGATGGGCACACCACCCCGAGAGTAGACTCTATCAAAATACTAGGGCTTTCGATAAACTCAAAGGGATGCAACGCTAAGACTATAGCCCAACTCACCACGAAAACTGAGAACATTATTAGAATAATTATGAGAGTGTCCAACAAGAAAGGTGGCATAGGCGAGGATATACTCCTTAGGGCTCACCATGCTTTCCTCATCAGCCATGTCATTTACATACATAGTCGCGGCCCTCAATTGGACGAAAACGGAAATGGATAAATTAGACACGCTTATGCGCAAAAGTATCAAAAAGGTGATCGGCGTGCGAATCACGGCTAGCACAGAGAAACTCATGACATTGGGAGTACACAACACAACTTCGGAATTATTAGAAGCGCAAAGATCAGCACAAATTATTAGATTATCAAACTCCAAAGCAGACAGAAGACTTCTGGATGCGGCAGCTAGCCTCCGTCCTAGCTTCAATCAGAGAAATACCACGCAACTTGATATTCAGACAAGGAACCCCTTTATTGTAGACCCTTTTCCAAGAAATGTCCACCCCTAACACAATAAAGGTCGAAGGTTAGCGAGGGCTAGAACTTTCTTAAAGAACATATCCGGAACGGAGACCTTTGTTGACGCGGCGCGACACGCCAGTGCCAACAATTAAGTTCTTCGTAGCCATAGTCAATGACAGGGGAGAACTCCTCTCGGCAGCCTCGCTGAAAACCTCCTCGGTCGATGTGGCGGAACAGGCTGCTATAGCTCTCGTATTACTGGACTCAAAACGCACTATATACGGTGTACACGGACTCCCGAGCAGCCGTTAGAGCGTTCGCATCGGGATTGATAGCCAAAGCAGCAGCCAGGATTCTAAACGGCAAACACCCCTCTGACATTGTTCACCACATAGTCTGGTTCCCAGCTCACATAGGACCAGACGTATTACCGGGTCACTTGAACCCCAATGAGATAGCGCACGACCGTGCGCGAGGTTCCGTATGCCGCGACGGGATGGAGTCTCGGGTGAGTTTGGGAGAGCTCGTCCACAGTGATCCACTGGTTACTTTTCATGAAATCACCTCTCATTACAGAGGGAATAGGCAGAGTTTTCCTTTCCCCTATCATAAGCTCAACAGGCCACAAGCTAGCACGCTCCGCATGCTCCAGACGGGGTCCTACCCCTCTAGGGGCTTTTTGAACATGCTCCGCCCGGACATCGATAAACTCTGCCCAGATTGTGGCACTGAATTTAGCTCAGTAAATCACATGCTCTGGCAGTGCCCTGTGTTACAGGATTTTAACCGAGAAGAAGACTGGACGAAGGCCATCACATACATGAAACAAGAAGTCCAGCTCCTGGCTGTCCAGAGGGCCCGTGAACGAGCGGAGAGGCATGGCCTCTCTGTTCCGACATGGGACCAGCCAACGGCTGGGTAGGGACCTGCAGGCCCACGCTTAGCTCCTCAGAACCTCAATAAAGTCGTTTGCTGTTGCTGCTGCCGTGTTGCAGTGGTTAGAGTACCTGACTTGTGAGCGCGAGGACGTGAGCTCGAATCCTACTTTTGGGCACCTTTCTTTTTTTGCAGCTCAGTAATATTTTTTATCAGGGTATAAATGCCTAATTTCATTAATTAAACCTTTTCGGAGCATCGGAAATTATGACCGTTACTCCCTTGAGGAGTATCGGAAAAGAGCAACTGCTAGTCCTCGGAGGAGTAACGGCATGGGGAGTGACAGTTAATCTCCTCGCACTTACCCCCTAAAGGGGAGGAATGGTTGTGGCAGATCAGTTCCTCCCCTAAAGGAGTAACCTCAATACCCCATTTCCTCCTTTGTGCACGATGCCGCGTTGCTGTGCCTTCGAATACAACAGAAGAGAAAGGGACGGCAAGCGACTATTCCGTATTCCATCTGCCAAGCGATACAGTGTATTCTAGTACACTGTACAAGCGAGTCGCGGCATGGAGGAACGTCTGACTGCAAATACAGCCAGGCTGGTTTCAACCCAACACAATAGTCCCGGATCTATGAGGCAAGTGAGCGATTCTTCGCTTATTACAAATATCATATATATGCTGCCACTTTTTGTACGTTAGTTTTTCGCTCTCCTAAGTGCCACATGTTCGAGCTCCGTTTGCAACTTTGATGCCCGACTTTTATCAAGTAATTTTCAAATGCACATACTTTTTGTCGACCCAGTCATACATTTCATGTCGTTGTCTTTGTTTGGCCTGAATGTACACGAACAGCGCCTTTTGCGTGTATCGCCGTACGTTACGAAGCGGTGACGGTATGTAGACAAACAGGTGCGTTGATGACGTTCCGATCATTATAAATTCCGTTATCACTCTTTAGCGCCTTGTCCATCCGCATGGAACCGTTATGCATCGTGACCAAAAGTACTCGGGCAGCAGCACCGCAGCGCGGACCGTACGTGGCTGTATTTAAAAGAAAAACTTTAAGTCTAGTGACTGTTGGTTTCTCATGTACTATTAGATACAATTCTGCGAATTGCATCTAGTACATCTAAAGTGGACAAAATTGATATGTTACACATGAACATAAAAAAAAAATTGACTAATATTGAAATTCAGATTTTGCAGAACCCTTGTAACCAACGTAACAAATTCAGGTAAGATGTAAATGACATATCGAATTTGTCCGTTTTGAATGCTCTAATAGATGCCGTTTACGAAACCTCGATATCTGTGCTTGATGCAGAGCTATGAATTTGTAAACTTCATGCTGCTATTTTTTTTAAACTTTGGCATTTTCGAAACTTCTTGCATCAAAATTCATGCTCTAAATTGAAATTCCGCTTCCAACAGTCACTAGAATTTAACTTTATCTCTCAAATGCAACAAATTTCATTAAAATCTGTCGAGGGGTTATCTCAGAAGAGCGTTTTTGATATGTACTTGAATAGGCCGCGTCGGAGTTGGGCCCTAGCTAAAACTTCCTCTTAAAATGATTTTTCCCGTCTCTTAATTTATGCCGTCTAGCATATTACAGCTGCCACCTATGCTCATCGTTTACCTTCCTTGCAACGCTCCTCCTGCTCTGATTTCCCTGTTCAAACGCAAAGCATTCGCAAACTTTTCTTTTCTTTTTATATTTATGCATTTATTCATTTACCGCCAATACAAGCGCTTTGTGCCTGCTGAAATGGCAGCACGAGCGTTGAACAGATCGCAGATGCAGAAGACAGCGCCACTCTGCTCGTACGTTCTTTCCGTAGCGGCAAAAGGGGCGAACTAGACCAGGTGTGTTGGAGCAGGGAGATCCATAGAGTTTCCTACAACAATAATTTTGTAGGAAACTCTATGGGGAGATCTGTGCAGGTCTGGAGTTCAGGAGGTAGCGGTTCAAGCATTGTAATTTATGTGCATTTGTTCAGCCTACAGAAGGGAAAAATAAGGAGAGAAAAACAACACTGTCTATCCAAATAATAA
Source organism: Dermacentor albipictus (assembly GCF_038994185.2). Classification (NCBI taxonomy): domain Eukaryota; kingdom Metazoa; phylum Arthropoda; class Arachnida; order Ixodida; family Ixodidae; genus Dermacentor; species Dermacentor albipictus. The sequence continues at coordinate 73,118,290 of NC_091826.1, read as the reverse complement.
AAGGAGCATGGTAACTATAAAAATTCAAACAGCGCATAAACGACGGGACCAGAATGAGGAGGAGACAAACACTGCGCTGGGACACATAAAAGAAGCCCATGTACAAGAAATGAACTGCAGAAGGGCAGCGGATTGGGCGAGTTGGTGTTGCATGGTAACTATAAAAATTCAAACAGCGCATAAACGACGGGACCAGAATGAGGAGGAGACAAACACTGCGCTGGACACATAAAAGAAGCCCATGTACAAGAAATGAACTGCAGAAGGGCAGCGGATTGGGCGAGTTGGTGTTGCATGGTAACTATAAAAATTCAAACAGCGCATAAACGACGGGACCAGAATGAGGAGGAGGGTCCTCATTCTGGTCCCGTCGTTTATGCGCTGTTTGAATTTTTATAGTTACCATGCAACACCAACTCGCCCAATCCGCTGCCCTTCTGCAGTTCATTTCTTGTACATGGGCTTCTTTTATGTGTCCAGCGCAGTGTTTGTCTCCTCCTCATTCTGGTCCCGTCGTTTATGCGCTGTTTGAATTTTTATAGTTACCATGCAACACCAACTCGCCCAATCCGCTGCCCTTCTGCAGTTCATTTCTTGTACATGGGCTTCTTTTATGTGTCCCAGCGCAGTGTTTGTCTCCTCCTCATTCTGGTCCCGTCGTTTATGCGCTGTTTGAATTTTTATAGTTACCATGCAACACCAACTCGCCCAATCCGCTGCCCTTCTGCATAAAAGGAGCGTTACTTGTTTGTTTCTGACTTATTTTTGCCATTTTAAGCTTGCAGAAGTGATGATAGTGATCACGGTAGTGATTACATTTTGACTACAAAAACTAGCTACTGAAGCAACGCGTTGACAAAATTTTGGCCGGCGTTGGGCGTACCCGGTGGTTCGAACGAGTGCGTTGAGCGTACCCGGTGGTTCTAACGGGTACGTTGCGTTCACCCAAATAGCCAACTTATTACTGATTTGGCTTGGCTCCCGTTGGATTTTTAAAAGGCGGCGGTAGTGCGCTTTGGACATTTCTTGAATTTCTTGTGAGCGTCTGTGCAACAAGGTGTAACCTTTCTCTATGGTGAAAACTTTACGAGGTGCTTCTGCGTTGTATGTTCGATTTAAGTGGTCTTCGCTGCCGTGGTTAGTTTGTTTGGCTGGTTAGTACATGTGCAAACGGTCTTTTGTGATGTTCTGGAGTTGTGGAAGGTCGTCGCCCCTATTGCAAGTACTTGCGTTGTCGCAAACAAGTGCTGTAACCTACCCCGGTTATTGTGTAGGCGTCAGCTCTCGAAGTATTGGTCAATGCACGGTGGGAGCCCGTTTTATCTGCGGATGCGTGCTTGCACCAACTCTGACGAAACTCTGATCATTCGGGACCTATGAAACAGTGCTGTGTTGTTTTTGTTCCCTGCTTAGTTCGCCTGTTTACATACTCGCCTGAATGTGTGCTATTGTGGTTTTTAAGTTTTCCCCCGTGGGTCTGTACCAGATACCTCGCATTCAGCTGCTTGTCACCTGTGGTCGTTTATAACTTTGCTGCAGAATTTTGTCCTTAAGTCGAATAAACTTTGGAAGGAAATCGTGAAGCTTTACTCCCGGAAAGCGCTTGTACGTCCATAGAATTTACAGTTCAAATGCAACGCATATCCTCATTTAAATTTTAGAAGAATTTATAGTTTCCGTAAATTGAAATTGCAGATAAACAGAATTCAATAAATTGAAGATTTCTATATGCACACCAAATAAGTTCTGCAAAGTAAAACGGTTTGTTACATTAAAGTTCAATATATGGAGGTCTAATTGTACAAAATTGATTGATATAGGGGTTGATTGGATACAGGGTGTGCATATTCACACGCCTGGTTCCGTAGTCAGTCGTTACGTGCCGCTCTACTTGGGCAATAAACCAAGCAACAATGTTAATGTTTTCGAACTGTTCATATATCGGGAGCACACCAAGAAGGTGATCTAAAACCTCCAGGCATATGGTGACTTTCTGTTCCAAAAGAAAAAAAAAGTAATAGTAATAATGTGTACAGTAACATAGCAGAGTAAACAAACAAAAAAGCTGTCTTTTTACGACAATGCTACATTTTTTTTTTCCTAATTACAGCAGCTGTGCAAGGTGTTCTAGACCAGTTAGGATATTTGAAAATTCAGTGTGATGGGCCAGTCTGTTTCCCTTAGTGTTATAATGGCCTCATATTCTTGCGAAGTTAATCATATGACTCCTTTATCCTTACTACATTGAACTCCTGAAATGTTTTATTCCGGCCACTGCTCCTCATCCACCATGCCGCTTCTGCTTAATAGTTCTCAAGGCAATTATATTGCCCTCCTCTCCCTATTATTCAGGCAGAGAAACAGATCCACATGGCCATCACAAACTAATTTTCACTTGCACATGCCCTGACGTTCAAAACATTGCAGTTGAGCTGGAAGCTAGAATCAAGCTAGAAGCTAAAGGGAAGCTAGAATTAGCACTAGTGAAATGTGAAGGTTGTTAGCAAAAGTGCCCACAGTGTGTGAGGCCACAGTTTATGTGAAGATAAAAGTTTTGAGAAAAATTGTATAAATTTTGCAGTTGATATTGTTGTTTTATTAATGCTGCTCTTGCTTTAGTTATCCTTTTTTTTTAGTCACCATATGTGTTAAATGTCACAGCATTTGATGTTATAGCATTGACATATATCAGTGGGGTGGGGAGTCCTCATCTGGATAGTTCATTTCTAATGCATACACTTTGCATGGCTTGTTCGCGTTGCCAACACCTACTGTATTACTTTGCTATTAAAACCTTCACAATTGTTTTTCACACATAAATAAAACAAGCAGTCTAAAAATGCTCCTTTGTCTCATGCAATATAGCGCTCCTCTCAACTACAGCTGTATGTTCTCGAGACACAAGTTGACAGCTACATGTTAGCTGCAAAACCTCTTAAATTTGCAACAATATTGAATATATTGAGACAAAAAAGCTATCTTGGTGAACATAATGCTGCAGATGCTGACCAGCACATGAGTAGTGCTTCTTTTATTACAAACATTTAATCACATTGCAGAGAGTGTGTACCACTTAAATCACAATCATTTTATTGAGATATTTTTGTGTCATTTGCATGTGGCAGAAGCAGGAAATAGTAAGCTGACTCTGCCTTAAAGCAAACATATGCATGAGAGAGCGCTTAAAGCATTACTTGTTCAAACCGAGGCTTTGGTGTCTAGATTTCACGACGAAGAGAGTAAAATGTGAGGTCACTTACCCTGTATTCTGAAACCATCTATGACTGGAAGCTTCATTCCACTGAGATGAGCGCAGTGCCACCCCTTGACTGAAGACGACGCTGTGTTTCACAGTAATTGACATGAAGTTTAATTAAAGCTAAGCAACTGCCTGTGTCAAGGAGTGGGGCTGCTGTGCATTTGAATCCAGGTGGAGGGTTGAGTGGAGAATACAGAAGTTAGTCATCTTTACCGATCCTTGAGCCTCTTAAGAGATTTCCTACAACATCTAAGCTCAGCCTTTCTGTTTTCTTACAGCATGGTTATTACAGGTGGTACAAAACATACCATTGTACAGTTTCTATAATTCTTTGGGAAAACATACATCACCTCACTAAACAGGAATAGGCTCAATAGGTTCACTGGTATCATCTATAGTGTTTCCATCCAAGACCTATTGCTATTACAAGGCATTGCAGACATTCAGTGACGTAGCCAGAAATTCATTTCAGGGAAGGATTCTCCACTGGTCACTACCACTCCCCCATCACCTCTCTCTCTAGCACTATATAAATGTGTGGAGGGTTTTACATCACACCAAGACAAACTCCTAGCACTCCCCGGACAGGAATGCTTTAGCAATGAGGATGCACATTTTTACGTTGCCAAAACTTTGCTTAACTTCTGACAAAAGTTTTTCATTGCTAAGACTACGCCTAAAATTATGCTATCATCCTTGTGCTGTTTTTAAAAATGACTATATTAAAAATAACATTTTGTTTACAAATTGATGTATTTATATAATGTATATTATGACCTTGTTGGTACATTACTTAGGAAAGTGAACTGTGCTAAAAACATGACAGCGCTCTGTCTTGTGTCTTCTTGTTTGCAGCCCAGACTTGTTGCAGCCCAAGTAACAGTGAAGGTCAGCGTTATTTTCTTACCAGATTTGCTAGTGAGTGGTTCAGCCATGGCTGTGTATGGAAGAGAGCGGGCACTACTTTGCAAGTCGCCTATTACTTAATTGCAGGCATTATGGGCATGCTTCCCTGACACCTGCCTATTCTAAAGACTGCAAAGCAGCAAGCACAGCACATGCTATGACAGGGTAGGTGAATCTCAGCTAAGGCAACTGGCCACAGCTATCTGGTGTTGAGCGATCGAGCAGTGATGAGACAATCCCCCTATGTTCCATAATTTTTCACTTAATTCTTGATGCCCTTAATGCGTGTCACCACCCTAGCCCCCTTACTGTATCATCCTCCCCACTCCCTGGAGCTCTCTGAAACTCTTTTCAGCTAATCACTGTCCCACTTTTCAATATTCACGGGGTTGTTGAATGACACAGCATTCTATAACATTCCTATATTTATGTTTCTGTGTGGACATCGAAGCCATTCACCTAGCTCCCATAGTTTGTTGTGGCGGCTTCTTAGCTTCCCTGGTCCAGCACCCCGTCCTTGATATAGATTGCCGCGCGCAAATCAGCATTCTGCAGGCCTTTCTTTCTTGTCCCGTTTTCTCTCCATTTTTTCATTCTTAGCAGTGTGTACAAACTAGCCTGAGAGCAAGCTCTTCTGAAGTTTATTAGCATAATGAAAGTCAGAGTCAATGGAAAGTAAAAGAAGAAAGAAGAAGGTGGGAGGAGTGTTTTTTATGAGTTTTCTAAACAAGCAAGTTGATATAAGTAAGTTGTATAATAGCAAGCACCAAGTATGAAAGAATAAAAAACACATTTGCACTTCTCGTCTGACGAAATTTACTGTGCTTTTACAGAAATGAAAATCATTGAAAAGGAAGTAAGTGTTTACGTTGAGATACGAGCACGTAATCTGTAAGCCTCGTAAGCTTATGTCAAGTAAAACAACATGAAATCCTGAGAGATTGAGCTTCTTAAGTACACGTGTTATAATAGGAACACCAACCTTCTTCAGTATGATAAAAGCACTGTAGATCAAGGTTCTCCACGTAGTGGAAACATTGTTAAATCTGTTAAGATGTGAATGTGGGCAAGTTGGTAACAAAGTTCTAACTTGCTAAAGCACATTACTGTCCTCATCGAACTAATGACTATAGTTTCTTGTACATGTGTCTTGATCACATTCAGCACAACATTATGCATTTTTAGCTTTCTTTAATACATTCTGTAGCCCCTGAATGGATTCAAGATGCTAGAAACCTATGTTGAACTACAAAGTGCTTGCCATTAAAAAAGACAAGAAGTCAGTTCCTGTGTTAGAAATATTTATTAGTTAGAGAAAGGCTAAAATTTAGTATGAACATTAGCCATGTCTTGAAGTTTTCATCCTACTCATTTTACAGTTGAAGCTAGCTTGCTTCTCAGGTTACTTGTGCTTAGAATTAAAGCACAACAAACAGATGAATGGCTTGCCGGGGCGTTATTCACAGAAAGTGGTCACTTTTCTCACTCTCTCCATAGAGTTCGGGCTACTGCTGGTACTGTTGGCCGCATAGCAGCCAGTGCAGAGCCACTGAGTGTCGTGTGCCGATGTGCCAGTTTTTCTTAGCATGTGGACACTTCTCCCACGAGTTTCTTCGATGTTGTCTTGACGAGGGCCAAACAGTGAATGAGCCAGTTCATCTTGAAATTTTATAATTGGCGTAGAGTTTCCTTCAAGCATGCCACGAATGTTCCACACATTTATGATGACACATCCAACAAGCAACTCAACAGCTACCTTTCTGTACCACTTGAGTCCTTTTCTAAGGCAGTTGTGGTATAACGTCATTTGGTCACTATAGTCGACGCCCTTTTTTGCTGCATTGTAATCGAGACCGGCCTGATGTTTCATGATTGGTGCACCGTCCCTTGTTTTCTTCCCACTGTCCACCAAAGTTGCTTCATATTTGGCGATAGATGTGAGTATCAGAACAGGCCTCTTGTCCATCCACTTCAGTGCCTTCACTCCATTTTTGGACTGAAGTTCGGTAACACTGCCATTTGCAACCTTTACTTCAGTGAGATCTTTTGGCAGCCCTTTCCTCACTGAGCGAACTGTGCCACGAATGAAAGTGTCTTCCTTTAGAAGGCGAAAAGTTTAGAAGGCAAGCTCATGTAGAAGTTGTCTACGGACAGCGGGCACACAACTTCCTTGTAATTTCGCAGGAATTTCAAGCATACATCTTCGGCATGACGGTTGCCAATTGTTCAGTCACACTTTCCGGCATATACATCAACCTTTAGCCTGTAACCGTCTTTGGTACATGCCTTGAACAGCCTGACTCTGTAAGAACGAAAGTCTGCCACACCATGGCACTATTGTTTCATCTATCACTACCTCCTTTCCTGGCTCAAGCACAGTGGCAAAAATTTTGGTTCAATTTCTCTACCAGAGGATGGATCTTAAAGACATGATCCTGCAACTCTGCAACCAGTTAATTGTCCGCAAAATGCCGGAACCTCAAAAGTAGGGAGAAGGCGGTCACGGCTCATATTTTGATTAATGAGTTCAACACCATACAGGTTACTTTTTGCCCAGTAGTGACTCGGATAGGAAGATGGACGAGATTAATACAAATTGGTATTCCAACAAATGCTTTCGTTTGTTGGAGATTGGTTTCCATCTAATTTTTCAACTTTGATTTAGATTTGGGAGTAGGAAGACGGAGGAGACCAATACAAATCAGTATTTGAATAAATGCTTTAATTTCTTTGGCATTGGTTTCCGTCCAATTTTTCAAGCGTGATTTAGATTTAGGAGTAGTTGACTTCAACACTTGTGTGAACCTGTTTGTTTCATTGACCATCATTTGCCAAATGTCATCCGTAATAAACAGTGAACATAAAGATGGGGCATAACGGCTAGATGGCAACTGAATGATAGTGGGCGGCCTAGAGTACGTGTGGTGTCACACTAGGCGAAGTGGTTGTTGCCGGTGTCCATTTCTCTAGAGATGGGCTGAGAGAAATGAGAGCATTGTATCCTGAATCATTCACCTCAGAATCATCAGTCAGGTCTGACTCTCCATTCGACATGCTGGCTGAGGTCTGTGATAGTTCGTAAACACTATCTTTGTCACTGATTTCACTGTCCACTGCTGAACATCTGACACTGAAGCACTTGACTCATCCGCTGGTGATCGCGAAGTTGCTGGTGCATTCTTCTGGCCCAAAACTAAGTTTATTTGTTTCCTCTGCATTGTGCTTTTTTTTTCATCCGTAAGGGGCATGAGGATCTATCTATTAGACACGCTGAAAAGTTTGGGAGTAGCAAGAAAAATGCAGGTACTTATTCCAATGGCACGTATTTCAAAGACTGCTGCGAAAGTTTGCAAGAAACCCAACTGAGAAATGCGCCGCCACTCCACTCTCCAAAACAAACATGCCACCCCATGTCCAATGCAATAAAAATATATATTAGTTGCAATTTCAAACCTCAGATGGCAACACAAGAGCAAGAATTCTTGTGTGTGGGTCACTGGTGAGTCACGCCACACACAGCATAAAAACGTTTTCGTTGAGTGCATCGTGGATTGCCAGTGGGTCATAGCATTTAACATCAGACAAGTAGTCTACTGGCTATCTATAATCTCACACAACAAAAATCGTACCTCTGAGTTAAAGTGTCATAATGTTATCGCAGCAGCAAGCAGATGAATGCCCGTAACTTTGCTGCTGCATAGGAGCACAGGCTGTGCTGTGATGGCACTCAGAGTGACACGTGACTTAGATTCAAGGCAGCATCAGTTATTTGTTGAATCTGTTGCTGCAGTGAACTAATTAAAGTTTAGAGAAATAATGAAAAATACAACCCAAATGTCTGGGTGCTTTTGTTTTACTTCGCACTGTAGCAAGAGAGATGAATTTCCGTTTCGTCTCCTTTTCCCGACGTTTGCACGCGCGCAGAGAACGAAACTATACGTCATTGTCTACATGTGTTCCAGCATTGCGATCATGAATGCTCTTTTATCCTCTCGCGTTTGCCTCAGTGCTGGGGCACTGACTTATACCGCTAATCACGTGTTCTCGTGTAGAGCGCGCACTATCGTCCGCTACAGGAAACGAGACAAGCGCAACAGCTCGCGCGACACCGTCACCGGAAGTGTGCCGGTGACGGTGAAAAAAAGAAGACGGCAGGGTATACCCGCCGCGACCCCTCGGCTCCGGTATGGGAGAACGCAGTGAAGGAAATTTGCTTACACAGGCGAAACAGGGAATGTCGAGAGAGTGTTTATATAGGCGGCGACGCTCGCCTCCTGAAATCATGCGTTCGCGGCACTTCAATCATTCTCTATCTGCTGTTAATGAACCAATTTGAAAAATGCTTGCGGTAGAACACTTCTTAGAGGGCACGTAACAACTTTCAGTATATAACCAAAATTTGTTATGTAGCCTGTGAGGGGCCCTTTAAAACAAACTCGGTAAAAATCGGGTCTGTGGGATGTTGTTACAGCTGCGTCGAGCTTCACAGCCCTCTACACAAGCATTGCTGTGAAGCCTGTGGCAGAAATAGAGTTTTATTCAATCAAAGGACTGCATAGAGCGCGCTCTCGTGTTGTGCTACGTGAGTTAAATCATTCGTTTCCTGCCTGCACAAACGTTTGCATCTCGAGTGGATTTCAAGCACACCGTATAATAACGTGCAGTTCCGTCGTGCTTCGCAGCACTATACACAAGCACTGCCGTAAAGCTAGTGGAAAAAGTACGATGTCATGAAACCAGATCAATGCTCGCTATTTTGGTGCGATGCGTGAATGGAAACATTGCTTGCCTGCCTGCACAAACGTTTGCATCTCGAGTTAATATCAAACAAATCATATAATATGTGCAGTTTCGTCGAGCGCTTCACCGCACTGCATGCAAGCATTGCCGTAAAGCCTGCAGTATAAATAGGGTTTCATGAAGTCAAATTAATGCGCAAACCTCGCACTTGTGGTGTACAAGGTAAACAAAGAATTCGTTGCCATGTCTCCGCAGTAGTTGGTCACGTTGATTTGTGTGAGCATATTGGTTCATGTGCCCCATCTACCTCTGTGATGAGAAAATAAGCAAGAATATCAGCTGCTATGTGTCGATGCATATGCTTTTTATTACAAGGTGTAGGAGCAGTACATCTTACTGCATGAGTAAACCACTCATGGAAACAGTACGTTCCTTGAACATTGTAGCTATTTAATAGCCTAGGAAGCGCGCTATATTGGAAGTTGCAATTTTTTTTCTGTTCGCAAAATTCAATAACTTGATGCTTTTTCTAAAAGCGAAAAATTATAAATTTCGCAATGATACGTATGCTGCGTCAGTAAGTTAAGTAGGCAGCACATAATTAGGCTAAACCAGAGGAATATCCGCAGGTATTTATACAAATGTACAAAGTATTAAAAAAAATGTTTTCTCAAATGTTTTCAGTGTGGAGTAAGGAGTTGCATGTGCGTCCAGCGCTGATTTCCAGCGCTTAATTTTTGTTGAACCTTGATGTAACAAAGACGTAACACTCAGCACTCTATTTTGTTACATCAATTTTTTTTTTTACAATGGAACACTGCATTCTACTATACGTGCCGCTCATGCGCCCCAAAATTTTGGCCCCTCTAAGGAAGTCACTGTTCTCTAAGTTTCGCCCGAAACTTAGATATCGCTACTTCCAATTGACACTCGTGAAACCAGCAGCCACGTCGGCTTGCCGCCTTTACACCGGCCGCAAATTACTTTTAAAAAATGTGGCACGCGCGGGCCGTGTATATGCACTCTGCTGCGCGCGGACAGCCATATGCACGGGCACGGCCAGGCAAGAGACGTCGCGCGCTCTCTGACCCTAGCGCGCACTTGATCACGGGACGTGGACAGCGCGCATAAAGCTGCCATCCTTCTCGGCTCACAATCGCACCCTTTCATTCGCAATTAACCCCAGCATGTGGGATGCAACGGAGCACTATAATTTTTGTCACACTTGGACTTTAAACCAAACATCAGAGCGATGGCGAAAATTCGCTTAGGGTGTCCAAAAATTGCTATCGCAATAATACACTATGGAGAAAGGTATTATGTAAATTATCTGTGGATGGGTCGAAACCCCCTAATTTCCCAAACACGCACCCATCCACTGGCACGCTGCACACATGGATCCCGCGCGGCACGCTGCATCATTAAGGCGTATCGTTCTTCGCTAGCTCTATGAACATTTATGCAGTAGTCACTTGGCGAGAAGCTTATTTTCCAACCTATGCGCAAGTGTCGTAGCTGAATTTCGAAAGTACACGGACCATATATATGTTGGCAAAATAATCGGAACTCACTATTTAGACTCGCCAAAATTATAATTAGCTGCTCACTTGAACTCATAAGAATATACCACTCAGCCGAGCTCACTCGGGCTCAAACTCGCCAAAATACTGCTCAGCTGGGCTCACTCAGACTCATGGGATGATCTCGGGGAGTTGACTCATCAGTGAGTTTGCCAGCGTATGATGTGTGCTGAACCACAAACCTGGCTTTCTTGAATAAAAACAGTTGGTCGCTGCAGCATATGGATGCACATAAGTGTAATTCAGAGAGCGCGGCATTGTAAAGGCTGCCACAGTTACCATGCCATGCTGCAGCTCATTTCAATCATGTCAAATGCAATACCCCTGCCAGCTTTTAGTCAGTCGATCAAATGCGATTGCTATTTATCTCATCACAACACCTCATTTTCCTGCCTAAGGCTTTGGGTGAATTTTCCTTGGCATCCATTTTGTTGCTCTAACAGGTTACCAGTTATCTGTTGCCTATACGAAATTTGAAGTTGTGCACATGTCATGTGGACTCCATGCCAAACTCGTAGTACTGCATGCGTTTTTGCAGTTAGGTCTAGAGTTACAGAATCGCATGTGGGAGTTACTTTAGTTAGCAGCTGTAGCTTTGGAACAAACACGTGCATGAGAGTGTGCTTAAGTGTTACCTGTCAAGACTGGGAGCACCAAGGCAACTTGTGCAGTAAAGGCATGGGCAGTATGAGCCCACAGATTTTACTAAGTGTGGCTGAGGTGATGCGTCTAGATTTCACTATGAAGAGAGCCAAATAAAAGGTTGCCTATCCATCATACCTATTCTGGAGCCTTTTCTTGAGCTTTTCTAAAACATTAAGCTCAGCGTGTACACTTTATCACAGCATAATTATTACATGTGATATAAAACATTGTATTGTGCAGTTTCTCCAACTCTTCGTGAAGGCATCTATCCATACATTAAACAGGAATAGGCTCAATGTTGACATATCTCCACAGTAGGATCTCCAGGACCTCGTACTGTCACAATGCATCACAGACATTATTTAAGTGAACTCCAGAAGTGAAGCTCTTCGTTAACATTGGCTAAAATTGTATTTTTATATAGCAAAGTGATCATGCATAAATCTGTATGTCATGACAGAACACTTTGTTTCTCACGGACTTTAGTTTACAATTGTTTTCACGATCAGGAAAATTGTGCAGTGTGCTAGTTGGTTCAACATACTTAACACTGTTGTGCGGAGTGACGAAGGGACAGGACTTGAGCGAGAAAACAATAGACACCTGAGCACAAACTATCAACTGGTGATTATCACAAGGCAATGATTCTGCTGAAAAGTAGGAACCAAAGGAAAAGACAAGTCGTGGAAGCATACAACCTCAAGGTGGACCCACAGGGCTCATGTGTCAGCCCGCCGTCTAATTCACTCAGCAATAAAGAGATTAGCATAATCACTGACAATAGAGGGTGTAGGTAGACCGGGAAGAGGACTCCTGTGCATGCGTGTAGGCTTTATGTACGCTTCACTTGCAGAAAAATAAACCAGTTCATAGTTTGCGCTCAGGTGTCATGTGTTGTTTTCTCGCTCAAATCCTGACCCTTTATCGCTCTGCGCAACAGTGTTAAGTTTTCAGGTTGTTCACTATGTGATGTAGGAAGGGTAAAATTGATGGGAAATCCCAATATTCTCGGGCATATCGCGAAAAATATGGCCCAAGTCAAGTGTCGTTTTAGGCTTCACTGTCCCCTTATATAGGGCAAATAGTAATAGTTTGAATTCTATGGACGCTGGTTGCTTTTTCTGACTTAACCTAGGCAGTGCTCAGCTCTCAGTTGAAAGGAACAGGTAAACAGGAGGACTTGCCACATAAGCAGAAGGTAGCACTCCAGACTTAAGCTTAATATACTGCGTGCTTCCACAGCCCTAGGGGGCTAGTCTGTAAGTGTTGACTAAGTGGACTGTCCATTCCAGTACACGCTGAATGAATAGAGCACGAGAGCCCATGGTGATGATTGCCACATGCTCTACCAGCTTATAGCTCTACCTAATCAGTGTGTGCTGAAACAGTCCACTTAGTGGATTCTTACAGAATCCTTCCCTAGACTGATGTTTATGTTGGTAGGTTGCAAGTATTGCACTTTCTTTCCTTTGATGTGGGCAGTTCCCACATATGGATGCAATTTAACATATTGTATTCATATTGCCTTTGGTCTATACATATCTAATTCATGCTTATAACCAGGCCTACAAGCTCTTGTCCTGCATATTTATATAGCCTTCTCATTGGAGAATGGAGTCATTTTCCATTATACCCTCAAGCACTTGAAGTAGACACTGCAATAACCCCAAGGGAGGGGGGACAGTAACGCAAAAACCTTACTGGGCTTGTGGTGCTGCTGAAGGATGCACACATACCATTTATGCTAAAATTCCCAGCAGACATTCCAAAGTTTGCACGAGTTCGACTTTAGCTGGCTAAACTGAATGATTCATATTGAAGGCAATTCTTGCAACATTTGGTCAAACTGAATGAAACTGGACAGCACAATTAGCTGTGTTCATCTACCATTTATACGACTGCTGCCCCGAGCATTTTGCCTGTTACTTTGCCTTTCGTTTCTGTACTATCAAGTTCAAGTACACATGTACTTTATCACTGTACAAGTAGAATGGCTTCAAGGCTTTTCCTGGGCATTCAACAGTCACTATTTATTCCTATAAACCTTCCTGCATGTGAAGGCAAAAGAAACTTATTAATTCATGCTGGAAGTATAAAAAGACAGGTATTTGCACAGAAAATGTTTATTTTGAGCACCGAGGTTCTTGCTGATGTAGATATGGTGCTGGCTCCCTCCTTGCCCGAAGCATGTGCTTGCTGTACACAGCACCAGATGATTGCTTCCTAGGTCAAAAGATCAAAGTGAAATAAGAGGCATTTTGTTTTAGCCCCGGAAAGAAAAAGCAGGATTGAGACATTAACATGTATAAAAAATACTTGCCTAAAGAAAAATTAATACACAAGCAAATTCACTAAAGAGGTTCACTTTCAAGAGCGAAAGTATGGTTACGATGAAAATTACAAGGAAGCTTCACTGCTCATTGAGGTTTCGGTTCAGTAGTTGTTGAGCCACGAGGGTTAGCATGCTACATCTTGCATATTATGTTTTGTAGAACAATATTGCACTTTGAACAATGTAGTGCCTATTTAAATGAACTGACAAGGAACGCTGAAACTCCAGGCTAGTTTGGTCTGCACAAGATATGATACAGACACTGTACTGCATTCATTTAGTGTTTTTGTCACTGATCTCGTGCACAAAAGTCATTCACACCTATCCTACATGAAATGCAGTTACTTCTTTGAAGCTTCATCTAGTCCTTGAATTTGCTGCATGCTTATGTCTAAGGGAGTTCGTTTGGTTCCTGTTAATGTAGTACATCTAAGCAACTGTTATCAAATGCCCATAGTGTTCCCTTGCATGTACAAAACATTTTTGGCCCTTTCAATGCACAATACTCATTACATTTGACACTTGGGACTCGTGCAAGGCGCCATTTAGTATTATATGCTTGTCCACATCTGATAATACTTTCATAGCTGGGTCATTCCCATGCCAAATGCCTTGGTTATTACTGTGACCATCTCACACTTTTCCTTTAGAATCTTCTTGTCCATTTTTAAGGAAGCACCCCACGACACAATGTCTCCATCCTAGTGGTGCTATGGAGTTAACTTATGTGCTAGTTGTAGCAGATGACGTCAAATGAAGGCCACTGAAGATAAAACTCTCTGCGACAATTCCTTTTACACAAAAAATGCAAACAATACAGAATAGTCAAAATGTAGTTATCTGGCAAGACTGGCTGCATCCATCATCTTTGTTTGGCGCAATTCTGAGGTGGCTCCATGTTACAAGACGCTTGGCGATTATTGCCATGTGACTGTTTGGGACTCTATAAAACACAAGAATTGCCTTACTCCGGCCTTTCTCTTTGTGCAGCGGCCAAGGTTATTATTCGTCCAATCGCACCGTGTCCTGTTCGTGTGTCCATAGACTAAATTCTTCACCACATTGTTTTTGCGGTATTTCGTGAGTGACCCATGAACTCATCTTGGGGTGGGACTTCTTATCTTTGGCGTTTGCTTCTATCTCTTGTCGTCAGCACCTCACACAACTGGATGATGCCACTGGCAATTCTCTTCCTAACCACGAAGAATGCATTCGTCTCGTCACCTCTTCCGATTACGTTCTTTGGCCACCTAGAGAAAAGATTATAGGTGTCAACTCCTGTAACATTGTGGATGGCGGCGTATTCATTCTACCCTATGACCATACCCTATCTCGAGCAATTCTGATTACCCCTGGCCTTATTCGCTTCTCTGAGGGGTCTGCATTGCTTACTGCAATAAACCAAATCGAACCCCAACTGTTGCCTCGTGGATCAACTGTCACTTGAGCTGTTGACACTCATGTCGTTGCAATTGTCACGAAGACAGCTCAGTGTGTTCTTGCGTCTGTTACCGTGCGCTGAACAAAATCGTGCGCAAAGATGTTCACCCCGTGTCACGGATGGATGATGCACTAGATTCACTCCATGGTGCTGAGTATTTTTCTAGCCTTGACTTTAGACCAGGCTACTGGCAAATACCGATGTCCAAATCCGACAAAGCAAAAACGACATTTGCTTCCCCTGATGTGCTCTACGAGTTCAGTGCGATGCCTTTTGGACTCTGCAATGTGCCTGCCACATTCGAACGCATGATCGATAAGTCTTGTGCGGCTTGAAATGGAAAACATGTCTGTGCTATCTCGACGACATTGTGTTTTCAACCATGTTCTCACAACATTTGCAACATCTTGATGAAGTCCTTGCCTGTCTTGCAAATGCTGGTTTGCAGCTCAACACACGCACACGCGCGCGCGCACACACACGCACACGCACACACACACACACACACACACACACACACACACACACACACACACACACACACACACACACACACAAATGCAGTTTGGCCAGCAAGGCCATCAAAGTTCTGGGGCACATAGTCTGCAAAGAAGGTATTCGTCCGGACCCCGAGAAGCTTACTGCCATCCTCGAATTTTGTGTCCACTGCGTCAAAAAGACATG
Organism: Dermacentor albipictus; assembly: GCF_038994185.2. Taxonomy (NCBI): domain Eukaryota; kingdom Metazoa; phylum Arthropoda; class Arachnida; order Ixodida; family Ixodidae; genus Dermacentor; species Dermacentor albipictus. Next base: position 73,102,703 of record NC_091826.1, on the reverse strand, counting down.
CACAGTTTTCTTGGACTTGCTTCTTCCGGCACTTCATATGCAACTTCGCTACACTTACGTCCCCGCTCCATCAACTCCTCCCCAGTAATGCACCCTTTGTTTCGTCCGACGAATGTGAACATGCTTTCCTGCTTTTGAAACATGCCCTGACGTCAGACCCAGTACTGCGCCACTTTGATCCAACCGCGCCCACCATCTTTCACACCGACGCTAGCAGTCAGTCTCGGTGCCATTCTACTACAATGCGACAACACATTCCACAAACGAGTAATTGCTTAGGCTAGTCGTGCACTAACCAGTGCAGAAAATTACTACACCATAACCAAGCAGGAGTGCTTTGCTGTTGGGCCGTGCAAAAATTTCACCCATGTCTTCATGGCCGCCATTTCACAGTTGTTACCGACCATAACACACTGTGCTGGCTTTCATCGCTAAAGAATTTATCAGGTCACCTGGGTTGCTGTGTGCTTCACCTACAGGAGTACGATTTCAATGTCACCTACAGGGCTGCAAAGAAGCATCAAGACACCAATGCTCTCTCTTGCTACCCTCTGCCGAATCATGACGATTCACCATAACCTCTCCGCGATTGTGTACGTCCTGAGTCCTCTTCATCGGCTTTACCCATTGTAGCCCTCGAATGGCTAAGACACAACAGCCCATCTGTCCTTGTGTCCCACTAACGCATCGACCCATACTGCTGAACTATTCTCCAACGCATGGAAGATTCTTCGTCACCTCCAAACGCCTGACTTCGTCGACAACTTAATCAATTCAAGCTGCACAATGGGGTTTTACATCGCAACATTTATCACATCGATGGCAACAAATGGGTCCCGGTCATACCATGTTCTCTGCAATGTGAGGTGCTTGAAGCCTTTCACGATCATGCGACGACTGGTCCTCTAGGCTACCACAAGACTTGCAACAGAATATGAAGTTGCTGCTCCCGGCCTGGCCCATCTTCAGCCGTTGCGAAGTATGTTGCACCCTGCGTTCATTGTCAAAGCAAACCCAACAGCTCCTTCTGGCTCTTTACAACCTCTGCCTTGTCCCGCTTCGCCTTTTGAAGTAGTTGGAATAGACTTGTACGGTCCTCTTCCCGTGACCTCACATGGAAATCGTTGGATTGCAACGGCCATAGACCATCCAACACGCTATGCGGAGACAGCATCTCTACCATCCTGGACTGCTGCTGAAGTCGCCGATTTCTTTCTACACAACATTATCTTACACCGCAGCGCTCCGCGCGTTCTCCTCAGTGACCGCAGCAGTCTTCCTCTCTTCTATCCTTACCGAAGTTCTGTGCGCCTCTAACACAATTCGCAAGACGACTTCCAGTTACCATCCGCAGACCAACAGCTTGATGATTGCGATGTACAGTCACGTGCAATATGAATTGCAACACCGGTGCCCGTGGTTGAAGGGGTTCCAAGGCTGTACGGCTGTGCAGACACATGGTAAGTTCCAGACCGAAACACAGCTTCAATTAGTGGTGTCTATTAAACCGCTATTTCGAATGTCAGAGCTGCTGCGCAGCCGTGGAGCCCCTTCAACAACGAACAAGAGTGTTGCAAGTCATATTGCATGCGACTGTACATCTACTCTGGCCACACGAACGGGGATGCAATCCTGTCGTGCATGACATTCGCCTATAACATGGCTACGCAACGTACCACTGGATTTTAACATTTTTTCTTCATCTATGGCTGTTCACCAAGTTTCATTCTTGATGTATCATTCCTTTCGACTCCTGTACCCCCATCAGTTCCTTTCTTGGAACAGTTTGTGTCTCGCCTCGCAGAGTGCAGACGCCTCGCCCCGCTTAACACCGACGTCTCCCAGGACGCTCGCAAGTTTCGTTACGACTCGACCCACTGTGCTGTAACTTTTTCTCCTGGTGACAAAGTTCTTTGGACTCCTGTGTGCGTTCCTGGCTTATGCAAAAAATTTTGCAACACTTCTTGCTTATGCAACACTTCTTGAATGCCCACACCACCGTATCGTCGGGCAGCGAGCACAACCTGCGACACCCATGTGGCCACAGTGACGAGAGGCGGCCTGCGCAGCTGGCCGGTTGGGGTCATCAGGTTGTCGCCGGCCATCCACTGATTATATTGTTCACGGACACGTTCTTTAACAGGCTTGTTGAGCACGACGTCCAGTGGCTGAAGTGTTGACGTCATGCCTCCCGGAATGACGGCGAGTTCCGTCCTCCCGTCGCGGAGTGCCAGCTTCAATCCTGCGGTCAAGTGCCCGCGAAAGGCATCCAAGACGAGCATGCTCGGACACCGCAAGAGTGCCCCTGGTTGCCGATTCCAGACGGTCTTAATCCAATTGAGCATGAGGGCCTCGTCCATATAGCCGTTTTCATTCACGCGAACGACATCCTGTGGGAAAGCCTCTTTCGGCAGCGTCTTCCTCTTGAATATTATGTATGGGGGCAGCTTTCTGCCATCTGCAGTACACGCGAGCATCACCGTGAATGCTCGTTCCCCGTAGAAAGAAGCTCGACTTCTTTTGTGCCGCGTTCGCACACTGTGGTGAGCGACGGCATGTCGAACCACACCGGCATTTCATCAGCGTTGCCGATCTGTACCAACATGTAGCCATGCTGCTGCCGGAGACGGATAACATAGCGCTGGAATTCGACCAACTCATCCTCGTATGCGTCTGGCTGCTTCTGCCAGATTGATTTGCGCTGTCGAAGTGCGAATCCCTTGCGTTGCATGAAGCGACGAACCCAATAAATGGAGCCCTTGAATTGTTCCTTGGGCAGTCCGGATTCTCGGGCGATCTCAATAGCTTTGATGCAGATGAGTTCTGCTGTGACTGGCAAAGATCTGGCACGATGCTCGCGGACAAAATCCGCCACCCTGTCTTTGAGCTCCGGGTGCACTGCGCCATAGAATAAAGAACTTCGTCAGAATAAAGAACCGCGCAGCGCCCGCGAGTTGGGCCGCGTCCGTCACCAAGGGGGCGATAACAATGTGGATGCCGAAAGGTCTGCGCTCCAGACATGCTGCCAGACGACTATTCATGCTGTGCCAAGGGCCGGTATGTAAGTCAAGGGGTGAACTTTTAGTAATATTTTTGGGAAAAAACCTCAACCTATATTCTGCACTATACGGTACTCGCACTGCTGGAGACATGCCGTGGCCGAGAACCTACGGCTTCCCGACTACTCGGGTGCCACCACCTGTGCCACACGCAGTTGCACTGCGGCACCCTGCCTAGATGGAGTCCATAAGCCAGGAAAGCCACGCACGGCAATCTATGTCCGCAGCACCCTGGCGCGTGCTGTTCTACCTGTTGCTGACATCGCCGGTGGCCCCTTGGAGTCATGCGCCGTTGTGGTACGCCTTGGCAGCCAGGACACGGCTGTGGCGAGCATCTGCATCCGTCCAGGAAAGCCGTGGGATCCCTCCAGCCTCATCCAGCTGGCTGTTCGCCTTGGTGGGCATGCAGTCCTGTGCAGTGACTTCAACGCACACCACACGGATTGGGGAAGTGGCAGCTGCACCCGCTGAGGCAAAGGCCTCACAGATGCCATCAGCTGAGCTGGCCTGCTGACCTTGGAACACCAGGGAGCCCACCTACGTCTACCGCAGAGCTCGCACGGCCATTGACCTCTCCCTCAACACTGAGCAGTGCTCCTACTCCTGGGCCACAACTTCGGACAAATGGGGGTCTGACCACTTCCCTATTGTGATCAGCCCCAGGTCTGGGAGAAGGCCTAGGTCAAGAACTTACGTCACAGACTGGTCCCTGTTCCGGAAGCACTGCAGCAAGTTGGACGATGGCCGTGACTTCCTGAGCGCCATCGTGGATTGTGCTCAGGCTGCCACCGTTCAGTGCTCTACCCAACCAGATACCCCCGCTCCGGACCTCCACCTGCTCAACATTCGTGCCTCCAGGCACCGTATGGAGCGTGGAGCAATCCGGACGGGCAAGGCAGAGCATTGGACCGAGTACAGACGTGCAGATGCCCGCTGCAGACGCCAAGCCCGGCGCAGGAGGAGCCTCTGCTCTGCCATCGAGGGCAGGTCCAGGGGACCCCTGGCTTGGAGACTGCTCAAATCCCTCACCAGCAGGAGAGGAAGCCTACAACCTGTACTCGCCGTGGCCATCACGCTGAGCATCAGCGAAGAGGCCCTTGCGGAGCTCCTCGCCAACCAGTTTGCGCTGGCTGTACCACGCATTGCAGCCATCCTGAAGGTAGGGCAGCCTTCCGTCAGCCTGCCTAGCTGCGTGCACAACCACCACACAGGGTCTTCGCTTCTGTAAATGGCCTGTCATCCAGTCTTGGGAGCCTGGCCTCACAGTTCATTGGCCCAGAAAGCAGTCCGAGCGCTTTTTCGCTGCCTGAGGGCAACAGACTTGAGTGCCCGACTATAGACATCCTACACTTAAGTTCTCTCTCTTCCTCTTTCACTCCCCATTCCCCTCCCCACGTGTAGGGTAGCAAACTGGACTCAGCCTGGTTAACCTCCCTGCCTTTCCGTCTTCCCTTCTCTCTCACCACCCAAGGTGGCCATCGAGCCAGGTTATGGCTATCTACCAGGACCCGCTGACGCTGCACGAGCTCCAAGCATCGCAGTGCACCAGGAGCCCAGTGCACCAGGAACCCAAATGCTTCGCAACCTGGCCGCCAGCGAGCAGCTGCACCTGCTTGACTGCTTAAACATCTGGCAGTCAGGGCAGGTGCCGGAGTCATGGCGCACAGCCTACGTGGCCCCCATCCTGAAGGCCGGCTGAAAAACGTGAGCTCCTATTGGCCAGTCTCACTCACCTCTGCTGCTTGCAAGCTGATGGAGGCCATTGCTTTCTGGCCGATGAGCAGATAGCTGATGCAGTGCGGACTCCATCGTGGACGTGGTCTCCACGCTGGAAGAGGCCAAGGCCTGCGGTGACGCCGTGCTCCTGGTGCTTATCGGCATGAAGGGGGCCTTTGACGCCCTGCCCTATCCAGTCGTTCAGCAGGCCCTGGACCTATTTGGTAGAGGGCGTCCCACAAGGATCAGTGGTGAGCCCTTTCCTGTTCAACCTGGCCCGACTGCCTGCTGTCCTGCAGAGTGACCCCCACAACCACGTGAATACCTCCATCAACGCGGACCACATCGCCCTATGTGTGCGAAATCCACCACACAGCCACAGCAGTGCGCGCTCGGCTCTGCAAAGAGCCCTCGACACCGCCGCTGCTTACCTGAGCTGCATTGGCCTTGCCATCTCGGCAAGGAAGACGGAGGCCATGCTGCTCCACCCAAGAGCAACCGCCCGCTGCACAGCTGCAACTGGAAGGCGACCTTGAAGCCCGGCAGTGACGTACCCGGGGCTACACGTTCATCACCGGCTGACCTGGCTGCCTGCTGTCAAGACCCTGCATGTCCAGGTCCTCCGGGTCCACAAGGCAGTCTCCCAGCTTGTTGCCCGAGGACAGAGCTGCACCACTAGGTGGGCTCTGCGGCTGTACCATGCAGTAGCCACCTCACGCCTGCGGTACGTCCTCCCACTCGTGGCACTACCACGTGCCCGTCTCAAGAAGCTGGAGCTGCAGCATAGGGCCGAGATTAGGTTCTGCCTGGGCGCTCCCTGCAGCTCTGAAATCGCTGCAACCTTGGCCGAGGCAGGAGCATGGTCCCCATCACTCCTGTCACAGCCCACATTCTACAATCAGCCACAGCTGTGCACATCGCTGAATGACACTGCGTTCAGGAATATCGGTCACATTCCGACCGCACACACAACCCCCATCACATCTGCACTGAGCATTACGCTGCGGAGAAAGCTTATCAGTGAATGGCTACTGACAGCGCAGCGAAATTTTGGTTCTAAAGCAATTTTTCCCGACCGTGCAATGAGGCCGCAATGCGAGACCGCAACGAGGCCGCAATTTGGTGACTTTATTCACTACCGCCCTTAGCCGGCAGATCTGAACCATGCATCAGGAATGTGCATTTCCATTGGGGAACAATAGAAACTCTTATTTAGGCTAAACAAGCGCGCGTACGTACGTACTTACATGCCGCACTCGGGACATCTGCCATTCAAATATTCTGCCATGTAGCAGCACCGTAACCAAGTAATGTTACTGTTACGTGCTTCTGACAAAGACTCTAAATAACTCTGAAGGAGCGCAGTTCCGTGTAATATACGTTCTCTGCATTAGGACACTGTAGCACTGGCTGGCCGGTGTGGCGGTCCCTGCAATGCATCACAAAAAAAGCTCGTGAGGAACCTGGCTATAAAGTATCATCACAGAACACCTATATATGGCATCATGCAGTCGAAAGATTAGCTACGCGTAGTAGATGCACATCAAACGCAAAGACTAAGTATACTTACGAGAAGCAAAAGCCCGAAAAATAAGCGATCCACCGCTTCGTGCACTACGAGCCTGCCATATGCCATATTATGCCGCCAAAAAGGCCGAATGTGACATCACGGACGTAAAAAAACAAAGACCGGATGTGGCGTCCCGGACGTGACGTTTGGGTGAACCTAACGCTTGTGCTGCGTTCACCGGGTGAACGCAGACACTTTCCAAAATTTTGTAGGAAACTCTATGACTGAAGCCATACTTCATGGTTGGCTACTTTTGGGCTGTAATAATAGCGGTCTGTTTTGGCTGTCACTCTGCGTCATCTGGCGACACTGAGCTCAAAGCATGCAGGGCACTCAAGGATAGCGCAAGCTCTTTATTCTATGGGCACAAGTACAGTGTACTAGAATTGCTTCTAGTTCACTGTAGCACAAGCACGTTTGCGGTTGGCTTGTCCACGGGAACGCGCCACTTTCATCCTAAAGCTCATTCGCAAAAGTGATGTGGGATATTCAGCTGGTGACAAAAATGTTTTGTGATATTCCGTAGTCTTTCGTGCGTCACCGGACAAACTGGCGTGGAATACAACTCCAGTCGCGGGGTCCGCGGTATCGTTGCAAGTGCGGAATGTCAAACGCAATGGACGGCGCACAGACGACGACGTGCTATGCATCGACAGTCAAGTATGAGTGAGTGTCGCCTGGGTCATTACGTGAATAAATTTCCATCCTGTGGAGGTAATGTACGCACGTTTCATTCTTCGTGATTATAAGAAGCTGAAGCATGCTACTTTGTTATCAAAAATGAGGTGCGCGGTAGATTTTGATGCACATAAAAATCGTTTTCCTGCGTTGAATTCGTGTAACGTGGGTAAATAGGTGTCCCCATGAAAAGTAGTAAAGTGTATAATTCATGCGTTCGTCTCGAGCTAACCCATGGAGCCGTAACTTCAAGGATAAATATATCTTAGGAAGCCGGAGGCTATATATACACACTGAAACAACAGAAAATAACACCGTCTTGTGTAGAACATATTAATTTTTATCACGCGCGTGAACGAAACGTTTAGCGGAGAGCAACAACGGCGTTTTGTCTTCGTGGTGCTTTATTTATGATGTTACTAGAGAGATTTTAGTATTGGGGACGCAAGGCGTTGGGGCCCCAAGCGCTTGGTGCGTTTGCGTTTGCGTACGCAAGCAGAAACGTGTTATAGGTTAGCGGCCCCAAACGCAAACCGCAATGAGGTCGCATGCGCTCGCAGCACCACCAACGTCTGATCGTTGCTGCGTTATCATGTTATAAAATATGAAATGAAGCATATGAAGTAAAGTACATTAAACACTTTTTATTAGAAGCAGTTAACAGAGAGGTTTACAGCGTCCGGTAATCGGGTAAACGCAGGCTGGGAAGTTGGGGCGGAGCCACGAACTAGAGCGGCCTGCATGGTGCTGCCACCTGGTGGCGCAAAGCTCAAACAGACAAAAGCAGCTAATATTGCAGTAACCAAGTGTATTTTACTTTGCTGCGGGTATAAATTTTTGGCAGCAACACAATTAAGCCAGTGCCGATAATTTACACCAGCAGCGAAGTAGAATAGACTTGGTTACAGCAATATTAGCTGCTTTTGTGGATTTGAGCTTTGCGCCGCCAGGTGGATGCACCAAGCAGGTCGCTCCCATTTATGGCTCTGCCCCAACACCCCAACTGCGTTTATCCGAATACCAGACATGCTAAACCTCTCTAATACACATAAAAACGACGTCTGTCGACACTTGGCGAAAGATTTATTAGATTATCTACCCGCTAGCTACTTGTAAGTTCTCCTACACCGCAAGAGTCACGTGGGTATAACGTGACCTCTTAGGGGCAGCGATGTTTTCGGCCGCTCCAACAACCCAAGGACGCAAGTAGACGTAGCGGTCTGCGCATGCGCAGTAACGTCGCCCCTAGTTCTTGCGTACGCAAGCCGCTTGCGTCCCCAACACTAAAACTCCCTACTGTAACATAGCAGGGAGCTAAATTGAAACTCGATTTAACGAAGTGATGACCACGTTTGAATTACTTCATTAAATCGGGAAGTTCGGAAAATCGAATAATGGATTTTTAGGCCCATCTAAATCTAAAGTTGTAACGTAACGACATCCAAAACGCACCGTGGCATTGTATTTGCCGCTAGCCCATGCCTGCGCGTGTAAGAAGCCTGCGAGAGAGGCCAAATACCGTAAAGCCCCTTGATAATTTGAAAGTAGCGACACTCTCCTCCCCACAGTGCTTTCCCCGCGATTCTCGCGCGCCAGCTGCGAGCGCTGCGTAAGGCACGCCCTTTCTCCCAAGGTAACTTTTCTATGCAAATGAGGGGGGGAGGTACCTTTACTAGTACAAATGTTAATAATGCCCGCCATTCGTCATAAAGACGTGTAAACCTACAAAAGAGAAATGAAATAAGGTGTACCTCACAGGTACGCCTGTGACATATACCTCTCCTTTACTATGCTAACAAGGAACCCCATCAAATAGACTCACGCAGGAAAGAAGAACAGGAAGAACACTGCCAAGAACAATTAAAAAAGTGAAAGTGTAAAATAAAGATGTGCATGGTAGCATACAACTTAAAAAGAAACAGCAGTTGGCAACCAAGGCACACGGATCGCACGGGGTTGTGTTACTCCGCCAGCCAATCACAGAAGCAAACACAGTCGTCGTCATGCGGCCTTTTAAAAATTGCGTCGTGCTTGATACCTCTGAAGTGTCTGCTGTTCTTGAAGAGTCTTTTCATCGATGGAAGCAACGAGCTGGGCAACAGAAATGGACAAAGTGTATAGAGTCTCAGCATTTCACTCTTCAAAAGTCTGCCTGCCATGGTTGCTTAGTGGCTATGATGTTGGGCTGCGAAGCACAAGGTCGCGCGATCGAATCCCAATCCCTGCCACGGCGGCCGCATATTCAATTGGGGCGAAATGCGAAAACACCCATGTACTTAGATTTAGGTGTACGTTAAAGAACTCCAGGTCGTCCGGAGTCCCCCACTACGGCATTCCTCATGGTTTCTGCACGTATAACTCTATAATTAATTAATTAAATCTTCAAAAGTCTGCGGTACAATTCATTTCACTTCTGAGCCAGTTTTACTCATGAAACTTGACTGCCAACTGAAGTACAACTTGACAATATACTGCATAGTTGCAGCAAAGCAAATATTTTATTTCAGTTCAATAAAGAATTAGGTATTCGACATTCCACTATTATAGGCGAGGGAGAACGTTTAAAGTTACGTATAATTACGTAATTATGTAGGGGATTAATTATAATTATAGTAACGAGGGAGAACATATAAAGTATAAAGTATAATTTTATTTTTGTGGTTATCACTTGATTCGCGTAACTGGAAAAGTTTGAAGTACGAATTATTTGCAGCCTCGCGGAGGAAAACTGGCTGGCGGTTATGAAGGCGTGTGCGGGGCTTAACTGCAGACTTAAGTTTTATTCGACTATAGCAGCGTGTTTTGAATTAGCTGTGGAGGAATGATAGAGGAATATACATTTGCGTAACAATCACAGTTCTTTTGGATCCCTCGTTTATTGCTCTACCAAGTGCCACAACCGACTCGTATTGTTATTTGGGAAGTTGCGTAACGATGCGTGGCTGCCAGTCCCGTACAACTGTGTAGAGCGCAGGACGCTGCGGTTCTAGATGCACTGTGCCCACCGCGGAAGGTTAGAAAAACACCTATACATAAGCACATCGGAGAAGTCTCTACGTCAGGTGGCTCAAATGAGAACTGTAGAAGTCTCATTCAAAACATACGGAATTGTTCTACACTTTCGGCGGCGTTTTCTCTACTTCCTTTTTAAGTAAAAAGATATTGATTCATAAATATTTTCATAAACAATGGTTAAATTTGTTAATATTCGCTTTTCCTTCCTGTTTGGCTGCTGCCCCAACTCTCTACCTCAGTAGATCGCTTAATTTCTCAACTCCTTGCGACTCTTGTTTCCAGTTGCCAATTTTGCACGAAAAGTGCGGTACAATTAGGGTAAAGCCAGATGAGGCAATGGGTGACAGTCATATTGCTTATGGGTTTCAGAGCAAGCTTTAGCTCGAGTGCTTCTATCTAAACACCTGTAAAAGGAGAATTCGTTTTTCTCGACAGCCACTGCACCGAATTTGACGAGGTTTGTCGCATTTAAAAGAGAAACTTAAAATCTAGTGACAGCTTATTTCCCATTTTTGATTTAGATTGTCAATTCTTTGTTAAAAAAATTGGCAATAAATAAAAAATTTCAGAAAACGAAACTTTCAAGTTTACAACTCTCTTAACTCAGCAAGAAAAAATAATATCAATTCTGTTAATTGCATCTGATACATCAAAAGGGGACAACATTGATATGTTACATACGAATCTAAAATAGCTCAGTAATATGGAAATACAGTTTCTGTAGAACCCTTGTACACAGCGTAACAAATTCACGTAAGATACAAATTGACATATCAAATTTGTCCACTTTGAATGATCTAATGGATGTCATTTACAGAACTGCAGTATCTAGTTTAATTTAATTAAAATTAGTCCACGGGTCAACTCAGAAAAGCATTTTTGCGTTTTACATGTATATGAATAGGCCGCGTCAGAGTTGGGTCTGAGCTAAAGCTTCCTCTTAAGGGTTATTGCAGGGCTTGACGATGGACGCTGTTTCACATTATTTTATTTTCCGCCTTATCTAATCCATATTGCAGTTATATGGTTCCGAGGATCTGCCACCGTAGCGGTGAACCGTCACTGGAGGAAAAAATAAAGCAAAAGGACAAGTTAAACGCAATTAGTGTTTTGTCTGGCCGCAACTCGTTTCTCGTGTGTACAGACCAGCCGACTACGAACCGAATCCCTTTCTTGGTCACTGGATCAGTCTAAACAAAGAAGGTTGAACTAACAAAGCAACAGCAATGCGCGCGACTGTTGAATCATCATCATCATCAGCTTGGTTACGCCCACTGCAGGGCAAAGGCCTTTCCCATACTTTTCCAACTACCCCGGTCATGTACTAATTGTGGCCATGTTGTCCCTGCAAATTTCCTAATCTCATCTGCCCACCTAACTTTCTGCCGTCCCCTGCTACGCTTCCCTTCCCTTGGAATCCAGTCCGTAACGCTTAATGGCTATCGGTTATCTTCCCTCCTCATTACATGTCCTGCCCATGCCCTTTTCTTTTTCTTGATTTCAACTAAGATGTCATTAACTTGCGTTTGTTCCCTCACCCAATCTGCTCTTTTCTTATCTCTTAACGTTACACCCGTCATTCTTCTTTCCATAGCTCGTTGTGTCATCCTCAATTTAAGCAGAACCCTTTTCGTAAGCCTCCAGGTTTCTGCACCATACGTGAGTACTGGTAAGACACAGCTGTTATACACTTTCCTCTTGAGGGCTAATGGCAACCTGCTCTTCATGATCCGGGAATGCCTGCCAAACGCACCCCAGCCCATTCTTATTCATCTGATTATTTGTCTCATGATCCGGATCCGCGGTCACTACCTGCCCTAAGTAGATGTATTCCCTTACCACTTCCAGTGCCTCGCTACCTATCGTAAACTGCTGTTCTCTTCCGAGACTGTTAAACGCTACTTTAGTTTTCTGCAGATTAATTTTTAGACCCACCCTTCTGCTTTCTCTCTCCAGGTCAGTGAGCATGCATTGCAGTTGGTCCCCTGAGTTGCTAAGCAAGGCAATATCATCAGCGAATCGTAAGGTACTAAGGTATTCTTCATTAACTCTTATCCCCAGTTCTTCCCAATTCAGGTCCGTTGAATAGGTGGTGACAACTTAACGCATCTCGAGTTAATCGCACGAGCACCGAATCTGTGAGGAAGCTGGCCTTCACACCCCAAGAGATGCCGATAACTACCGGCATCCAAAAGGAGTGAAAAAGGCAGCGAAACGTTGACCGCCAAATAGGTGTCAAGTCTCAACATTGATTTGGCAGCGCTTTAGAAATGTGTGTGTGGAGTGGTGGCGTGGGTGGGGAGGGGGGCCCCGTATGCCGTTTAATTTCGGGGGGGGGGGGGGGGGGCGGAGAGGTGCTCCCCTGGGCCGCCCCCTGGATACGTGCCTGAAAACAAGCAATATGCAAGATCCACATGTTTCCAAGCACAACAGCAAGGGGCCCAATCGTCGTGCAAAAATATGGGGGGGGCAAAGCTAATTCCTGCAGCGGGATGCGCAAGGGGCAAGTAGGAGGTCAGGACGTCGTGTGGTGGCACCAAAGTTCGAAAGAGTTTTAGTACTTTCAAATTATCAAGGGACTTTAATATACCACTGCCCCTTGCTCCATCTGCTGCGTAAGAATGCTAGGGACTGCCGAGTCCGTTGTTCTGTGCATGAGCGCGGCGTGCAGCCTTGTCAAAGTAAAGATAGGCCTGTGACTAGGGTGCCTAGATGTTTTAGCCCAATAGCATGCTGAAGGAAAACCCGCCTGTGTCAAAATTAGAAAAAAATCATGGCTTTTTTATTGATTCATTTCTGGAAAAGCTTCATTAAATCAAGTTTAACGCAAGCTAGTTTTTTAAAATTCGGGTTCATGACAACATCGAACCTTATGGGTATTTGCCAGGGAACGGAAATTGCTTCTTTAGATAGGGAACTTTGTAAAACCGGGTTTACCTGATTTACAAAGTCCCCATTGGCAGTTGGCGGTTTGGTAGTCTTGGCAGTTGAAATGGTCGTCCATTTTTCATCACAAGCTCAGTGCAACCATTCATTATCGTTGATTGAAGTATGTTCAGCATATGCTCACTTGCCTGGTCTTTGGTACAAGGGACTCATCTTTACTGGGCAGCAACAAATGCTTTGTGGACACCACCACTGTTTTAGCAAACATTTGCTTATACTGGTCCTTGTAATGTTGCTGCACGTGATGCTCCAGCTTGGAACCATGATAGCCTAAGATGACTTTGGACAGTTTCCAATTCGGTAAACAGACTTTTTGAAGTAACATTTAATTTGGAGAACTTGAGGGGCAGATTTCTTTCTGTTGCACCCCTTCAAGCATTCTCTTTCTCGAGCCACTCAAGACAGGGTGAAAGAGGGTAACAATTTGCATGCAAAGTCAACACCCGAAAGTTGTTCTTGTGGTATTTAATACATTATGCGAACTCTGCAACTACTGGCAATTGAAGCTTGACATTATGATCTGTGCACAGCAGGCAGCAATTACCGACGCAGAGAAAGCAACTGAGCACAGTAAGAGAAAACGAGGGCCCATGTGGTGAACTTGTGTTCCTGCACCCAAAGAAATACTCTCAGGCTCTGAGACTGGCATGGGCTTGTGAACCCAAGCTAAAGGTATTCTGCCGCTGCTTTTTCTAATTTCTATGCTGTCGGTACATGTTTAACATTGTGGTAAGCTGAACTCCACTTAGTTAGGTTAGTGCAGCATTTTCAGAGTGACAAGGCACATTGTGGCAACCACAAAGGGCTGTTTTTGCTTCATCATCATCATCAGCCTGGTTACGCCCACTGCAGCGCAAAGGCCTCTCCCATACTTCTTCAACTACCCCGGTCATGTACTAATTGTGGCCATGTTGTTCCTGCAAACGTCTTAATGTCATCCGCCCACCTAACTTTCTGCGGCCCCCTGCAACGCTTCCCTTCCCTTGGAATCCAGTCCGTAACCCTTAATGACCATCGGTTATCTTCCCTCCTCACTACATATCCGGCCCATGCCCATTTCATTTTCTTGATTTCAACTAAGGTGTCATGTACGCGTGTTTGTTCCCTCACCCAATCTGCTCTTTTCTTATCCCTTAACGTTACACCTATCATTCTTCTTTCCGTAGCTCGTTGCGTCGTCCTCAATTTAAGTAGAACCCTTTTCGGTAGCCTCCAGGTTTCTGCCCCGTATGTGAGTACTGGTAAGACACAGCTGTTGTGCACTTTTCTCTTGAGGGATAATGGCAACCTGCTGTTCATGATCTGAGAATGCCTGCAAAACGCACCCCAGCCCATTTTTATTCTTCTGATTATTTTCGTCTCATGATCCGGATTCGCCGTCACTACGTGCCCTAAGTAGATGTATTCCCTTACCGCTTCCAGTGCCTCGCTACCTATTGTAAATTGCTGTTCTCTTCCGAGACTATTAAACATTACTTTAGTTTTCCGCAGATTAATTTTCAAACCCACCCTTCTGCTTTGCCTCTCCAGGTCAGTGAGCATGCATTGCACTTGGTCTCCTGAGTTACCAAGCAAGGCAATATCATCAGCGAATCTCAAGATGCTAAGGTATTCTCCATCAACTTTTATCCCCAATTCTTCCCACTCCAGGTCTCTGAATACCTCCTGTAAACATGCTGTGTATAGCATTGGAGAGATCGTACCTCCCTGTCTGACGCCTTTCTTTATTGGGATTTTGTTGCTTTCGTTATGGAGGACTACGGTGGCTGTGGAGCCGCTATAGATATCTTCCAGTATTTTTACATATGGCTCATCTACACCCTGATTCCGTAATGACTCCACGACTGCTGAGGTTACGACTGAATCAAACGCTTTTTCGTAATCAATGAAAGCTATATATAAGGGTTGGTTGTATTCCGCACATTTCTCTATCACCTGATTGATAGCGTCAATATGGTCTATTGTTGAGTAACCTTTACAGAATCCTGCCTGGTCCTTTGGTTGACAGAAGTCTAAGGTGTTCATGATTCTATTTGCAATTACCTTAGTAAATACTTTGTAGGCAACGGACAGTAAGCTGATCGGTCTATAATTTTTCAAGTCTTTGGCGTCCCCTTTCTTAGCGTTCTTCCGAGATTCCAGTACGTTCGACGTCATGAGGCATTGTGTATATAGGGTGGCCAGTCTTTCTAGGACAATGTTCCTACCATCCTTCAACAAATCTGCTGTTACCTGATCCTCCCCAGCTGCCTTCCCCCTTTGCATAGCTCTCAAGGAGTTCTTTACTTCTTCCGGCGTTACTTGTAGGATTTCAAGTTCCTCTAGACTATTCTCTCTCACATTATCGTCGTGGGTGTTACTGGTACTGTATAAATCTCTATAGAACTCCTCAGCCACTTAAATTATCTCATCCATATTAGTAACGATATTGCCTGCTTTGTCTCTTAATGCATACATCTGATTCTTGCCAATTCCTAGTTTCTTCTTCACTGTTTTTAGGCTTCCTCCGTTCCTGAGAGCATGTTCAATTCTATCCATATTATACTTCCTTATGTCAGCTGTCTTACGCTTGTTCATTAACTTGGAAAGTTCTGCCAGTTCTGTTCTAGCTGTAGGGTTAGAGGCTTTCATACATTGGCGTTTCTTGATCAGATCTTTCGTCTCCTGCGATAGTTTACTGGTATCCTGCCTAACGGAGTTATCACCAACTTCTATTGCGCACTCCTTAATGATGCCCATAAGATTGTCGTTCATTGCTTCAACACTTAAGGTCCTCTTCCTGAGTTAAAGCCGAATACCTGTTCTGTAGCTTGATCCGGAATTCCTCTAGTTTCCCTGTTACCGCTAACTCATTGATTGGCTTCTTATGTACCAGTTTCTTCCGTTCCCTCCTCAAGTCTAGGCTAATTCGAGTTCTTACCATCCTATGGTTACTGCAGCGCACCTTGCCGAGCACGTCTACATCTTCTGTGATGCCAGGGTTAGCGCAGAGTATGAAGTCGATTTCATTTCTAGTCTCACCATTCGGGCTCCTCCACGTCCACTTTTGGCTAACCCACTTGCAGAAAAAGGTATTCATTATCCAGATATTATTCTGTTTCGCAAACTCTACTAATAACTCTCCCCTGCTATTCCTAGTGCCTATGCCATATTCCCCCACTGACTTGTTTCCAGCCTGCTTCTTGCCTACCCTGGCATTGAAGTCGCCATCAGTATAGTGTATTTTGTTTTGACTTTACCCATCACCGATTCCTCGTCTTGATAAAAGCTTTCGACTTCCTGGTCATCATGACTGGATGTAGGGGCGTAGACCTCTACTGCCTTCAATTTGTACCTCTTATTAAGTTTCACAACAAGACCTGCCACCCTCTCGTTAATGCTATAGAATTCCTGTATGTTACCAGCTATATCCTTATTAATCAGGAATCCGACTCCTAGTTCTTGTCTCTCCACTAAGCCCCGGTAGCACAGTACGTGCCCGCTTTTTAGCACTGTATATGCTTCTATTGTCCTCCTAACCTCATTGAGCCCTATTAAATCCAATTTACTACCCTCTAATTCCTCCAATAACACTGCTAAACTCGCCTCACTAGATAACGTTAATCGTTGCCAGGTTCAGATTCAATGGCGGCCTGTCTGGATCATTATTGCAAAAATCATTACTGCAAAAAACATTTGCAGTAATGATTTTGCGCGTCAGTAATTTTTTTCTTATTTGATGAATCCATCTCACCCTTCAAATGGCAAGAAAAGAACATTTGTGCAAGAATTTCTTAAGTCTTTATATCTTTCTTTTGACATCCATATACTTAGAAAACGAAATATGAGAACATTCTGACAAAAACTAAAAGTTACACTAGGTCGATATTTGCTGACCTGCCAGTTAACGGTTAAAGTGCAAGCTTAGAGGGCACAGTTTTGCTCTTGCTCGACAAATGTTAGCATGGCATTTGTAGTCAGAATCCTTCTTCATATGGAAACAAACAAAGCAGTTGCTTCCACTCTTGAGGGACAGGAACGTTGCACTTGAAACATTTCAATCCAGACACTCCTTTGTGGTATCCAGCACAGTGACCTGTGTAACGGCATGAAGTGGCCCCTCGGAATGCTCTCCTGTAGCAAGCGGCAAGTGACTTGCGTTGTCATACCATGAGTCCTTTGCAGGTATCAGGTGCTTCCATTTGACAGAGGGCAGCTGAATGCTGTGCAGAGCAGGCCTTTTAATGGAGTACGGTATTATGCTTTGTTTTGCAGACTTTGGGCATTTAGTCATGAAAATGTGGAAATCCTTTAGCGGCATGGTTTGCTCAGATATGGCGGCGCAGTTTCTCTTATAAACGGGCCAAGTGTTTACAATGCTGACCTCAAGTGCATAGCCAAAAAGTGGAAATTGCCATCTGTGACCTTTAGCAGCTGTCTTGTAGATATGGACCACCATATCTGAGCGGTCTGTGCTTTCCGTATGTTCATTATATGTGTGAATAATTGCTGGACAAGTCACTGGCGCTTTTGCTACTGATGCGCGACCATATCTCCAGGCTTCTCCAACAGGTTCCTCACCACGTGCATTGCTCAGCAGTGGGACATTTATTATCATGCCATTTCATTGCAATTATGCCTCCAGAAGAACAGAAGTCAAATGAGCCCCAGTCCTGCTTGGACAACTCCTTGTTTCCTCTTAGGACGTTGTTTGCTCTGCCTGTTATATTTACGCGGGCTATGCCAATGCAGTGAATGCCTAATTCACTTTTCATTCATTTGATCAGTTCGTAGTTTGTGAAATTGTCAGAGAAAACAACTGAGCTACTTGACGCATCTACAGTTTTCGACAATGCCATACAATCTTGGCACCAAGGAGAACGTTCTGTTCTTCTGGGGAGAAATTCACATAGAAAAATGTAGTTGGCTCTTGGTAGAGTAGAAGATCAAGAAATATTCCCGTGAAGATTTACCGGCACAAGATCTTAAAGCCCAATTTATCTGGCTTGTTGCTAATATCCTGAGTGAAGTTTCCAGCACAACGGTCTTTATACGCAACCATCGCCCTGTCCGCACTCTGTTTGCTTTCAGCTGGTTTCATTTTCGTTCACGTTACAAAACTGGCTTCCATTTGCTGGCTTGGCAAAATTATTAGTGAGGTGGACATAATGCCTCAGTGCTTGAAATCTTTTTCTAGGGCATTACATCAGCAACCAGTGCAAACCTTCCATCAAGTGACCAGTAGTATTACAGTGAGGTGAATTTGTACGCACGCGTGAGCACAAGTAAGGCCAGAATAATGGAGAATTTCCATTTCCCTTCTTGCATGCTGCAGATTAGTTCAACAACCTCATCTGTGAACATAAGCTTGAAGTAGGAGTATGGTGATTTCAGCTTGAGTGGCAACTTGTGCACTTTCTCTGGCACTGGAACTTTGGGATTGTCGACTTTTGTTCATGATTAAAAGCTTTTTTAATGTAAAACCCTGCTTTTTGTTTTCGTCATCCTGCATTTCCTCTTCATCATCCGGTGTTTATGCTTCATTGTCAAAGACAGGGATCAAGATATGACTGCGGTTTTTCAGTTTTTCTTTTTTTCAAAGCGACGTTCGCTTGGGTGAGGAAAAGCGCTTTGCACACACGACCAACTGAGTCCTGGCATTTAGATGTTTCCTTTGCCTGGTGACAGTCTGCCAATTTTGGTATAATCAGTGCCATTGGCGCTTGAACCCACCTTCTGAGTCGCTGGGTTCTAGTGGGACATAAGCAACACCTTGCTGTGTTCTAGTTTTCCCATAAAACATCATCTTGTCCATGACTAGAAAGAGACAACAATACTATACTTAATATAAGAAGGTCGCAGGGCGCCGCTTTCATAGCAAAAGAGATTGCTGATCATAATTAATTCACTTAAAATTTAAAGAACATGAAAGTTGGTGCGCTAGTGCATAAAAAAAAAGAGAATATTGAATGAACAGAACACTACAGCACTTGACCCAGTCATTCTGTTGCACCCTTCCAATACAAATTTGTCATTATCAGGTGACTGCTCCAAATCTTGTAGATGTATTTCAGTCAAGGCGTACACATGACTAGTTTTGTCATACAGCTGTGTTTGAATCTCGACCCATTTTTCCTGATTTTGACCACCCTGCATGTTCATGTAAAAAAATTTACTGTCACTTTACTCATTGTTTGTGTGCCTTTTCTTAACTCCTTGTGTTCTAATTCTGCTCCTTTCTGGTGTGTTGCTGCATACAATGCTTAATTTACCTTCCTGATTGCCTCGGGCCTGCCTAAAAAAGCCAATGCCCATGCCGTGAATTGAGGTCCAACTGTGTTGCCACACTCTCGCTAAAATTTATCCGTTCAAACACAAAAGCACCTTTGCTTTGTTTGGTGCACTTCTCTGTTAATGTCAGTGACTAAAATTCACTGCCTTAGCCAGCATCCAAATCTCTCACATTGTCTCTGTAGGGTCAGTGCTGAAACCGGTGTGAATGGTTGGACCTACTGGCCAGGTCCGGCCAGCAGGTCCATATGTGTATGGTTTGTGCTGACTATACACATATGGTCAGTACAGACGGCCAGGAGCAAGGAGAAGGCCAGGAGTGCTCACCTCCACCTACCCTCTCTATTATCCCTGGGCATATGGTACGTATGTTCGAAAACCTAACAAAGAACACTGCGCTTTTCCTCTTCTCCTCTGCCAAAAGCTGTACTTGAGGCCACAATGCCCTCCCCCATGTCTCATCCTCACCATTTGCTTTGTTGTCGTCTTCTGCAGCCGGCATGTCAATGGGAGCTCCTCCGTGACGATCACTGATGTGTTTGTCACTGCTTTCTGGCATAGCAGTTTTGGCTTCCTTACCTGTTCTCACTTCGAAGCCAGTCACATCGAAGTGATCAAAACAGGCGGGCACCATAGTAGAGCAGTAGCTTCCAGGTTTGTTTTATGTGGATGACATTGTGTTGCTAGCTGACAAGCAAAGTGATATGCAACATCTGGCTAATATCTGTGGGGAGGAAAGTGTTGAGGATTAAGATATAGCTTTAAAAAATCGGGTTTTATGGCTTTAATAAAACAGTGAACAGACAGTTTTAATGCAGGGCCAGGAAACACCTCGGGTAAAAATATAAATGTACCTTGGTGTATGGATAAACGAAGGTGATGGATATCTGGAGACACTGGGAAAAAACAATAATAGCGAAAGAAAAGAGAAATGAGGCCATAATGAAATGTAGGGCGTTATGGGGATATAATAGGTACAAGGTGCTCCGGAGTATGTGGAAAGGTGTATTGGTTCCGGGCCTTACATTTAGAAATGCGGTTGTTTGCTTGAAGTAGAGGGTCCAATTAGGACTCGATGGCAACCAAAGGTCAGTGGAATGCCTCGCATTGGGCACTCACGCGAACACTACACATGAAGCTGTGCAGGGTGATATGGGCCAGGCAAGTTTTGAAGTGAGAGAAGCCCACAGTAAAATTAATTTTTCTCTAGTACATGTTGTATAATTGGACTTTAAAAGTTTTTGATAATTTGTGCAGAAGATTCGTAGGTAAATAATGCTTCCCTCTCTGTGTGGCTATGAATAGATTGGTGCAGGAGCACGTGTGACAAGCACAGCCTGCATTGGCTCTCATGCATGCGGCCGCGCTTTCTTGCTTCCTGCCTTTTCTGTTTTAGTTCAGTGGCATTGGTTTGCATTGTAATGCTCTTTGGTAGTGCTAGAGAAACTTTTACAGTTATGGTCTCATTCCAGTAGCCGTTTAGATTGGCAATGGTGCCCGCCGCCGCTGCCTTCACCGCTGGTGTCCGATGTCCGTAGCGGCTATCGCCGCGAATGAGAAACAAAATGCCCATTTCCCGCCGGGATTGAATGTGGGCCTGCTGTGCGGCAGTAAGTTACTCTACCACTTAGCCATGCCAGCGCTTGCTAGTATACCATGAAAAAATTCCCTATAATCGCGTCCGAACAAGCGAGAAGACACGAGATGTCACATGCGCGCCCTGTAGCATCAATGTATGCACCTTTTGCAATGCATTTGCATATTATTACACCAGGTAGAATGCCATTTGAGAAAATTATCTATTCTTATAGGTCTCGAAAATAGATTATTTACCACTACAAATATTCTAGCACACATTGTGGCACAGCGTATTGTGCATAATGAAATGCTCTTTCCAAAAACATGCGTTGCCAAACAAAAAATTTATTAGGTAAAACATATACATTCTAGAAAGCGCCATTTTTGCTGCCAGTTGGTAAAAACAAGAAAGAAACCTAATTTCTACAAAAGCATTAATATCGAAGGAAATTCAGAATATACATTTCAAAGATAAATAACCTAGGAATAGTGTCTGAAAAAATAAATGCTCAGTACACCGCCGTTCATCGGGTACTAAAAAAAGACTAAGACCAATTCATCACTCATGCGATGCGGTGAAGCAGTTCCTGGATTTTGTGAAGCATAGGTGCACTCCGCACATTTCCCACAAAACTTCTGGTTTTTGTTCAGCTTTGCGGTCCCCGTAACATATTTTGCAGTTCTGCCTTTTCAGCATCTTCTGAGAATGGTCCGATGAGAAGTCCAAGGAACATACTTCACTACTGCGTCTAGAGTCATGCACCTCTTCTAGGACCGATCGCTCCCAGCGTAGCTGGGCAACTACATGATGATGCATCCAAGCATGTCTGTTTGCATTTTTGCAGATTGCATCTATCACCTCTGCAGCGAAGGTGACAGCAACGTCTCTTTTCGCTACAGAATACGTTCATTAGTTTGAAAAAAAGGTCTGTCAAAAATCAAATTGTCAGAGCATGAAAATTTAAACTGATTCTGAAATTTCAGTGCTTGTACTAACTTCTTCTGTACTTTCGCCGAAGGCAACGCGAAATATCTACATCAAATATTTAACAAATCTTTATCAACATGTAGCCTTGCAAAAGAATGGAAAATAGTGAAAGTAATCCCCGATCATTAAGCAGGAAGCAAAAGTGATGTCGGTAATTAGAGACCAATATTGCTAACGTCCATAGTAAGAAAATTATTGGAGCATATCATATTAAAGCATATCACGAGCTATCTAGAGCAATCACAAATATTATCGCCTATCCAGCATGGTTTCCGGCGGGGACTTTCAACCATAACCCAATTACTTGAATTAGCGCATGACTTATCCCAAAGCATTGATAATCAAAAACCAGTTGACTTAATAGCATTCGATTTTTCGAAGGCATTTGATAGAGTAACTTATCAAAAACTAATTAGCAAACTTAAAACAACTTTACGCAATGGTTCTATTGTCAATTGGATTGAAGATTACTTAAACAACCGGTTTCAGTATGTTGTTAACAATGAGATTTCTTCCATTCCCAAAGTTACATCGGGGCTGCCTCAAGGGCGCATTCTTGCTCCCACTTTATTCCTTATTTTTATTAATGATGTGCCCTCTAACATCTGCGTTAAAATGAAGCTTTTTGCCAACGACTGCATTCTGTATAATGAAATTAACTCTATGAATGATCACGTTGATTTAAACAGCGCCCCCCATGATGTAGTGAAGCGGTCTATAAAGTGGCAGATGGAACTGAACATTAAAAAGCTGCCTTTTTATCTATAACCCGCAAAAAACATAGGTCGGACTTCAAATACACTATCAGTAACATACCACTCACCCGAGTTCATGAGCGCAAATATCTTGGCTTGATCATTTCACATGACCTAAGATGGGAATCGCACATTAACAGTATCATACCATCTGCTTTAAAACAGCTGTTATTCCTCAGAAGAAGACTTCGAGCTGTGCCACCAGAAATTAAACTGCTATCATACAACGCATTTATTCGCCCAGTTCTCGAATATGGTAACACAATTTGGTTTCCGTATACACAACAGCTTACTAACAAACTAGAAGGAGTGCAGTGAAAGGCAATTAGATTCATCTTTAACAAATACAATAGCAGCGATTCACCTACCCAACTGCTAAAACAAGCCTGTATTCCTACCCTGTGAAACCGCGCCAAACTAGCAAGACTAAAATTATTGTTCCAATTAATATACAATGCATTACGAATAAATACTTCGTCGTATATATCCCTAGCTGACACCAGACCTTCCCGCCATAAGCATTCACTAACACTTAAAGAATATGCATTTCAAACTGACTGCTTTAGATATTCGTTCTTTCCTCTTGCAATAAGAGTATGGAATAGCCTGGACCCCTGCATAACGACTAACACGTCGTTGCCGATATTTGTAACCCTTGTAGAAGAACTGTTGCCCAATAATTAGAATATGTTAGCCGGAAATAACACACCACTCATGTCGTTGTATAATATAAAATATGTATGAGCATTGTATTTGCCTATGCAATTTCACCCCTTTTTGCCAAATGCGATGTGCCATTCATGTTTTAGTTCCTGTCATATGTGTATATCTGCTTCGTGTCGATTGCAAATATCATTGTTGAAATTGTGTAAACCTGTTTTTATCGCTATTTGTGAGTGTATAATATATGCCCAACCTGTAAAAATCCCACTGGGATTGGCAGTATCTGAAATAAATAAAGAAAAATAAATAAATAAACTACTGGACGGCCTTAAGTGGATAAGCAACAGCTCTAACATGTCGAAATCGGCGTTCTAAAGCATCGATCACCGGTGATCGATTTGAATAGCCATGGTAACCAAACAGTTAAGGAGATGCATACAAAAATGCTAGAAAATATATTATGTTCCAGATTAAATCAAGCTGCCTAGGTGACTGTCACTGCTGCATTTCAAAGGGAATGCCAATAAATCATCATCATTATCATTGTATCATGCCACTTGCCTTGCAATGTCAGAAACGCGCTGCTTAGCATCGATATGTGGGCCCTTTGCATTGCAGTTGCATATTATTACACCAGGAGTTGCAGTTGTATAGGTAGCTGTACAAGGTAGAGAAGTTTTGAGGAATGAAAAGAAGATTATGGAATTGTATAAATATTGGTATAATGAAAAACATGTATGCCATACCTGATTAATTCAAGCAGGCCAGGTAACTGTTTTTTACTGTCTCGTTTCAAAGGGAATGCCACTGAATAATAATCATCAGCATCGTATCATGCCATTTGACATGCAGTTTGACATGCATGCCGTGTGGCGTTGATACGTACAAACTTCACATTGCAGTTCCGTTATATTCCACCAGGTGTCCCAAGATGTAGCAGTTGCATAGAAGAGTTGCATGCTGCACGTAACTGGACCTAGTTAACTCAAGCAGGCTAGATGGCTATTTGTCGCCATCCCGTTTCGAAGGAGATGCCAATAAATCATCATTATCGTCGTCATCAACAGCAACGTACTGTGCCACGAGTCAAGGGATGTGACATATGCGCCACATAGTCTGGATACCTGTGTTTACTCTTCGGGACACGTTACGGTGCCTTTTCGCAAGTACAAACTGCTGCTGAAGAAACTAATTGTAGAGTTACGTGTGTGGCTTTAACTAGTCAGCATCGGGCTCAGCTGACGGCTATGCAGAGAGCAGAACAAGCCGCAGCGCAAACTTGCCATTGATGCCAGGCGGACAGTTCAGATCCTTCTCGTGAAAACAATGTGAAGAGACTTCCCCGCGAAGATCCTGTTGCACATGGTGCTGAAAATGGAGCTTTTATGGAGCCGCTCCAGCTTACACTGTGACTGTGCTGCGTGTACCGTGCAGGCCGGTGGTTCTTTATTTCTTTTACTGACAGGTGCTTTTCTCTTGTCGTATAACTTGGGCAGTGCTGCGCCATATAAAATCACATGTTACCTGAATACATAGCCTTGATCATATGATTGCCTGGCCTGCAATGTTTAAAAACTGTGCATAAATGGTATGACATGTTGTGTTTGCGTTAAAGTACTTGTTAACACAAGGACTAGGTGATGAGCTATATGTGTGTCATGTGCATAAATATGTTACCATCTGTGTATGAGGCCATGCAGTTATGATTGGTGAGACAATGTTGATATGTTTCAGTATCCATAATTTTGTTGCCTCTTCAATTAGTACTAAACTAGGCACTACAAAACTGCCTCACTTAGCTGTTTTTGATTATTTTTGCTCTGCACCTCTCAAGCAATGTGGTTACTAAGTTATGCGCACCTGTTAATGGAAAACATGGAAAGATAGGAGACAGAGAAGTTGATGTAAATATCCGTTTGTGTGACAAAAACACGCTTGTATGACACCAAATGAACCTGTTAGTATCGTCTAGTGTTTCTTGGCCTTAGGGGTTGCTATGGCTTTCAGTAGTTATCTCACTCCTAAAGTGAAGCAAAGTTGAGAGACTGACCTTGGAAATTTTGATAAGGGAGAATGCTCCATAAGGGAGCTTCATCTTCTTTTTCCTCTACATGTTATTAATTGCGATGTGTTGCTAGGAAATGTTGGCGCTCGTGTACTTTCTTAAGTTAGGATTTTATTGACTATCGATTATAATTGCCAAGAACTGCCGACCTGGTTTTCATGTCATTGTGTATCCTGTTATTGCAATCACAGTTATGTGACCACCCAAGGTGCTGTGCTACCACCGTGTTGCCAAGCGATTTATGGCACATACCCAGCTGAGGTGTGGAAGGTTAGGTCTCTAAAGCACGAGAGGTTCGCAGTGTTTTTCAGCAAAAAAATGAAGTAGGTGCACTCTCACGCTCCACTCAAATGGCTGTGCAGCGGAGTCAGGGCAGCATTTGGCCGCCTACTGCTGTTAAGAGTCTTATGAACACAAAATAATTCCTGCTGAGGAGCTGTGGAATTACCAAACTGTGCATACAGTGGCCGTAGCGGCACAGACAGTATACTTCAGCACTCAGGGTTTTCCTTTGGTCTCATTTCATGGGTCATTAAGGTGCAATGCCCCTCAACACCGGTGGCAGCACTCCTCAACATGGCAGCATTGTGAGATGCCTAATAGCTGCCAGGGTGCTGTTTTTGCTACACAACAGCAGTAGTATTGTATGCTGTTTTGCGGTGACATGTTGCCTCCTGTATTCTATAACACTCTCTGACTAAGAAGCATGAGTGTGACACTCAACCTTGCTATTCTTCTCAGTGCTTTGCTCCTTGGGCTAAACTGCCCCTCCCCCCCCCCGCCCCCCACCTTCGCTTTCCCTTGTTTGTTTTTTGTAATTTCAGCATTAAATTTTTTATGATGGCCTGACTTCAACTGAAGTAAACATGTTAAATAATCTGGCCACTCAAAATTTTTGCATAATGGAACTTCTTGATAGCAAGGAATACAGATAGACACATTGAAAAAATTAACCCATCATCAAAGAGGCAATCGTTACTGTACAGGTGTGATGTGCATATGTCACTCACATGATGAAGTGTTCTTAGGTTGGTATTAGTTTCATGTTTTCAGATTTAGCTCTGCCACTGGCGTCGATGTTTTGGTCTTTGCCAGCATTAGTAAGAATAATTTTGTGAGCACTGTGCCATGAGGCATGCCACTTTGAATTCTCAGTTAAGGTACCCATAAATGATTTTGACGACTGTGTACAAAGGCTCCGAGTCGGTAGGGTAGGTCTTTCTGGTCATTAGGAGACAGATGTAGCTGCTCCTTGCATGTTAATTTATAAGGCTCCACAAATGTGCATAGCTACCAATCGTAGTGGCAATGCATTTTCAGCCCCCCTCCCCCTTCTTGCACTACGTAGCAGGGGATAATGATGTCACTCGAGCAAGCGATCCGATCAGCTATCCAAGTTACGTCATAGGGAATGCTTGAAACATGCCGCTTATTTAAGCTTAATTTTAGTACCATATATACATAGTAACTTGTGTACCTTTGAAAGTATGTACACAAATGCAGTTAAGTTAGGTGTTTCATCAAACCAGTGGCTTACACACACCTGAGAATGTGGATTATCTGTTAAAGCTCCAGCGATGGGACACAGTGTTGTTCTCACATGAAAATAGAAGCAGCAATGTCTTCTTTGGTGGCAGAAACATGAAGGCTACCAGCTCTGTATTACACTCATCTTGCACTGCAGGTGTATACAGGTAGTAAACTGCAGCAACTGCAAGCTGCAGAAGACTCGAGTGTTCCATGTAAACGTCAACACCAACATCGTTGGTCAACAGAGTGATCACCTGCAGTGTTGAAAAGAAAAGCACAGTTCTGCATTTGCCAGAGAGCCGAGGTTTGTGCATAATTCACCTAAAATGGCAGCAGAAAAATGCACTAATAAACAGAGATCTGTAAAAAAATGTGTTGCAAAAGCAACTAAACGTGCATCAAATGATTCAAAACATTCACCAAAACGCCACTGTCTTGATTTAGACTTTGGTGTGGTTGTACTGTCGCCACCTACCACGCAGAAAGTGTGGGTTCGATTTCCTGTGTTTGTGTACTTTATCTTCTTATCTTTTTTATTCTAGAATAGCCCATTTCGTCATGTTGAAAAGTTAGCGGCAGCTCTAGCCTAGTTGCGGCAGGGCTTATATTTTTCTGCTGATGGCTACAAAGAACTCTTACAAGTGTAATAGAGAGACATTATTACATTTATGTATTAAATTTTTACATGTTATCAGGTGATTATCAAACCGAAAAAATACCGGAAACAGCTACTTTTTACTTTCTACATTGCATATATGCTTGCAGCAATGCGGGGAACGCCTGGGGCGGCATCCGTCTCTTTTCGCTTTATGTAGCGCAAGCCAGTGAACATTTCGTCTCATACAATCGCGCCTCTATCTGCGATGCAAAGTTTGTTTTGAAGGTTAGCTTCATTTTGCTTTGGCTTAATGAGGAAAACTATGTAGCAATGAGATGTGGGAACATGTTCGGTTCAAAGCAACTGGATGTAGCCAATGCTTGCATCACCGCATGAAGGACGTGGGACATAGCAATGGCTGAATAATTTAGAAGTGGGGAAAGTCGCCTTTAATAAATCTGTACAGCAGTAAACCTGACCAGAACTTTTGTCCTGACTGCAAGGTCAGTGACAGCTGTTCATTCTGGTTCAAGGACCATTTTTCTGGGTGATTTATGGGATGTCACATTCAGTTACTCTGGAAAAGCCTTCGAAAGTCCTGACTCGTCACATTTTTAGTCCCCTGAATGAATGCTCGCAGCAGTATGTTTAGATGTAGTGTTTCAAGGAGTGGACATGGTAATGAAGACTCTGAAGAGATATAAATTTGTATTCAGTTATACTCCAGTCTTATTAAGTAGGTTTGGCATGATTGAATAATGGTTTGTAATTAATAGAGCTCATCATAATGTATTGGTAAGTATAGCTCATAATATGCTTATTGATGCAAAGGAAAGTGCTCATTCAAATGTACTGTTATTGTTCATGCTAGATTTGAAAGCGATCTTGATGCTGTTACAGGTGTGTCCATCCCTCCTACGGGGCATTCAAGTGCTTTGGATTTAGCCCCAGGAATCCTTCTCACCAGACTATTCTTGGGAAGCATCCGCTTGTTTCCCTTCAACATAACAAAGCACTTTGATTTATGATTCATTTAACACTGTGACGGGGTTGTGACTCTGTGTGCAACTACTAAAATTGAAAATCCACTTGCTCCCCTGTAAATTTGTTGGAATCATGAAAGGAAAGAACTGGTTTTAATATGAGTGACTAACTTGTAATCATCTGGGTAAGGAATAATATCACTGCAATATGTTGTACGAGAATGTAGTTTCCTCAAGGTAATACACGGGACGGAATTGTGTTTGTCTTCATAGACCTGTGCAATCGAGGGGTGCAAGTTACCTCAGCACTCTGTAGCGACAGATTGTTCCCACTGCACTTGGGGAAAAAATTATAATGCAGAATGTTAACAGTGTTTACTGATGACGGAAAAAGACGCACACGTGCCTAGCCCCACATATTGCTCTGCTGACATTGATTTCGTGTACATTGGGCTCCAATGTTCCTCACATTCCTGCATTATATTGGGTGTGGTAATTCAGTGCTCCCATTTTTCGCTAAACTTGTGTGTCTGTATTTGTTATTTATGCGGTCCTTTCAAGTCAGGGCGTCCTCCATATTAACATGAACCAACTAGCTTCCTTTATTTCTTTGTTTACATTGCTACTAATGGGAAAACAGTCATTTTCCTAATGCACAGAAATGTGTGTCTATTCTCCATCAAACCTAAGGCTGCTTTGACATCTTTGACTGGTTGTTCATTTTGTTTTGCCATTGTCTCATGTATTATTTCATGTTCATTTCTTTCACACGCTTTCATATGGTTCTACGAGGGCGAGTCAGAAAGCCTTTGCCCCTATATTTTTTTTAGCCAAATTATGGCTCTAAATGTGAAGTCCCATTCCCAACAGTGGACCTTTCTTCGACCGGCCCGACCTTATCTGCCGGTAGCTCCGCAGCATGCCACTCCTGTCAGCTGTTGAAGATGGCAGACGTGCTTCACACATTCTGGGCATACGAGCAACGAATTGTGGAAATCAGAACCGCTCCCAAGCTCCGGTTATTTCATTCGGAGAGTCTGGACCACCTACCATACAGTGTGGGCCTTGCACTTAGTGATTCACATGTTTTCTTTTGATTGACGAAGTTCTTGGCATGACAGCAATTCATGTGCAATGATGAAGACAAGACAGCAGTCCAACGGTGGTTATGCAGTCAGCCGTATAAATTCTACCTTGAGGACATCTGAAATTTAGTGCTGTGATGGCACAATTGTCTGAACCCGTGTGAGGACTATGTGGAAAGATAGTGTAAGGTATGAAGAGTAGTACGTATATTTGCCTGTATATACTTTATTTTAGCTTATAGAAAATAGGGGCAAAGATTATCTGATTCGGCGTCGTATATCACTTGGTGCTTTTGTTGTGTTGCATGGCATTATTACTGTGAAGCCGAAAGCGTATGTTGTAATATTTAGTTATATAGGTGAGTGCATTGCGCACTATTACACATGCAAAGTACTTGGACCATTGATGCATAATATCAATATTTCTGGCAAAATATGACTTCTGTATATTGCCAGCGAGAGTTTTTACCTATTAAGGATAGTTATTTTCACTTAGAGAGATAAAAACTTGTATCAGACACGTGCTGCAAAAGTACACTGCTGCAACGACAGTGATGCTACATGGTTTGAGTAGTTTCACATTATCACACATTTTGCCGACAACCGATGTCGATGTTCCTTTCTTATTTCCAGCTGTTGCACTTTAGTTCTATCATATATGTGACATATTATCGCATCACCTTTCTGTGCTCCCTGTGACTTTGCAGGCTCCTTGCCATTGAAGTCCCTGGAGCAGGACCAGTCGCCTGTGTCCATGCGTGACTCACTGCATTCCTGCCAGCTGTGCCCCTATGTGACTGAGAACAAAAGTCACATGAAGGTGCACCTCTGGACACACACGGGCAAACGCCCCTTCAAGTGCCACCTCTGCCCAAACACATTCACTCAGAAGGCCAACCTGACACGGCACGTATGCACTCACACTAATGAACGTTGCTACCAGTGCCACTTGTGCCCCGAGACATTCACTCAGAAGTACAACCTGACACGGCACGTACGCACTCACACTAATGAACGTTGCTACCAGTGCCACCTGTGCCCCGAGACATTCACTGACAGTAGCACCCTCAAGCGGCATGGGCGCTGTCACACCGGGGAGTGTCTCTTTTCCTGTGTGCACTGCAGTGCATCGTTTTCAACAAAGACACACTTCAACATCCACACGCTCTGTCATGCAGTAAAGAAGCTGTAACAAAAAGTGGTAGACAGCATTTTTTTTGTTAGATTTGCTGATGATTCAATCTTTAATGGCAGAAGGTGGTTAATGAACTGCGTCGTGAAGTTTTCGGCACTCTCAACCATAGCGTTTCTTTTAATATTACATACAGGGACGCGCATATTTTGCTAAAACGGTTTGGAGAAGGATCTTGCACTTACGTTTTAATGTTCTTGCTCAAAGCTTGCAGAAATATTACATTTTGGAGTCCATATTATTCATTGAAGCAATCTTGAGAGTTACTTGGCTGTCTTTTAAAGAAAATGATTATGGACTGCTTTCTTCTGTGAGAGAAATGGGTGCTGCTAAGATGGTACTAGTGCAAGTTATCGAAGTAGCCATTCAGGGAGGGTTTCTGCGTGTTCGAGTGGAGCGGGCAACACGGTTTCCAGGATGTGCAGCTCGTTTTGCTGCAAAATCAACAAATCCAAATGAACGCACAGTCACGCTCTGCTGAATTCTCGGTAATGAATGATAATTGCCTGATAACTGCGTGTTGCCTGCTCTACTTGAACATGCGGTGACCCACCCTGAACGGTTTTTTTCGGCAGCTGCTGGCAGGCAGCGACACTAGCCTGCACTAGTGCCGCCTTTGCAACAGCCATTTTTCTCACAGGTGAAAGCAGTTTATCCTTATTTTATTAAACAAAACAAAAAGCCACAGGCGGGTAACTGTACAATGTGTTACACTGAATGATGTAGACTCCAAAATGTGATCTTTCTGGGAAATTTGAGTATGAACAGTGCAGCGGTAAGTGCAATATCTTTTTTCAAAAACTTTAACCGAGATGGGCTGCAGTTTGTAATGGCAAGCACAGCTCTTACATGGAGAGTTAAAAGGTTACCACGACATGCCATGTGTTTGGCTGCAAAATCAACAAATCCAAATGGATGCACAATCCTGCTCTGCTGGTTCGCCTGTAATGTATGATAAATAAAGTATGTATGCTGTGCAAATTCTCTTGCACAACTAAGAGAATCATGGCCGATGAGTTTTGCTGGAATTGCGATGCCAGAATTTATTTTTCGATGGCCATGTAGACTATGGTTTTTTCAGTACATAATTGATAATGTTGCAGTCTAGATGCTCACGAGCTGCATCTATGAATAGCATCTCGATAGAGAAAGAAAATCTGTTTATATTTATTGCTGTAGAACTTAAGAACCAAGTCACATGCAAGTAGCTCTGCTATACAGGTGCACATGAGATGTACTAGTCGTGTATACCTATGTGGGCTGTACATTGTTGGGGGTTACTCAAGATTTCAGTGCATCTGCTTGCAGCTTACAATTAGAGTCAAGCCCTGAAGAGTTATTCTTTTGCAATGGGTGTTTGCCTAAGGTATCTTGGAAACCCCCTTTTTTTTTTCTTAAGAGTGCAATGAATGTTCAAGTTGTATAGGTTTTAATACTATCAAGACGTTTCTTCTAAGTGGCCTTATAGATTTCATTTGTCAAACTGCAGCAGCTGTATTGTACCATGACCTTAGATATATGTGCATTTTGTACATTTTGTCATCTCATAATGGATGTAGCCAGGCTTGGAGTCTGAACATAGGCTCTAACGGTGCCTTTTATACTGTGCCTGTAGACCTCATGCAATTACACTCAGTTACGTAGTATCCTGCATGGTACTGTAGCTGGATATTTGACATAAGCATCTGCTGAATTATGTGTTATTTTTTTCTGGTCTGAGAAAGTCTCTCAATTTAGTCTTCCACAAGAGGGTAGGGGGGGGGCCTTGTAGCTGCCTCTTACAACCTAATTCTTTTTATTAGTGATCGGCAAGCAGCAAACAGCAGGTCATGTAAGGATTACAGTAGTGCACAGGCCCGGGCTTTGCCGGTGAAAGGGATTTCGCACAGGCCCGGGCCTGATGCCCTAGGGTCTGTGCTGCCTGGCTTGTGCATAAAGCTATGTACTACTTAAGTGGCCAGGTCAGGCGTTCAAGCACACGTGGGATCTCTGCATAGGTCCAAGGCATTCGTTGTGAGACTGAAGTGACAGTTATGGAGATCTTGCTCTTAATTACCTAAAAAAAAAACAAGAACTGAACGATTTCAATTTGCTTGTGTTTGAAGGTTTTGAGAAAGTGTTATATTTTTGTTTTTACAAGAACAAACTGTCCTCCTGAAGCAAAAAGAATTAATACCAGAGACTACTCTCGAGACAGTTTGACTGTGGCCAGTTTTGTGATTGCACTATTTTATTGCGCTTGCTAGAATTGTTGATTGCATTTGAGTTATTTTACTGCACTTCATTTATTGCACTACATTGATGATTGCTTTATTATCAGATTCACAATATTCTTCCTGAGCCTGAAACATTTACCTGAGAAGTGGGATCAGCAGGGTTTGTGTGGCTCTCATTCATTCCACCATCATTATTTTTGTGCCCAAGTTAGAATACGGGCGTTTGAATTTTCAGCTGTTTTTGCACGTGATATAACATACACCATTTTCCTGCTGTAAGAACTCTTTGCATGAGCTATTCTATTGCCAAGCAGTTGGGACACTATTAGCCCCTAGACTGACCTACAAAGGTGCTGCGAACGCTGCTGACATGACATCAGGGGCGCAGACTCACGGCTGTCATCTGCTACAGTTTGGGCAGCGTCCAAATGCCTCGTGAATCGTTTCTGTTTGTTCACTCTTGTTCTCTACGCTAGTGCATCTATGACAGTCCTCTTAAGTATATTTTACAGCGTAAACTGTTATAGGCTCGTTCCAATAGCCGTTTTGGTTGGTGACGGTGTCCGTCGCAGCTATTGCCACGAATGAGAAAAAAGTTATACCCACTTCCTGCCGGGATCAAACCCGGGCTGGCTGCGTGGGAGTCGGATACTCTACCACTGAGCCTCGCCAGGGCTTGCTAGCTTGCAGCGGAAACATGCCCTATAAACGCGTCCTAGGGAGCGAGGAGACACGTGATGTGACGTCCGCACTGCATAGGGTCAGTACGGGCACACTTTGCATTGCACTTGCATAATATTGCATCAGGTAGAATGCCATGTAGCTGTTGCATAGGTACTGGTACAAGGTAGATGGAGAAGGTTTGAGGAAGAAAAGAATTACGGAGATGGTAACAAAAATTGTCGAATAAAAGAAATGTGTATTGTATACGTGTATAAATCAAGCTGACTAGGTGACCATATCACCACCCCATTTCAAAGGGGATGCCAATTAATCATCATCATTGGCATCGTATTGTGCTATTTGTCACGTAATGGGACATCCACGCCGCGTGACATCAATACTTGCAAACTTCGATTTGCAGTTGCATTTTATTCTGCCATGTGTCCCAACATGTAGGAGTTGCATGCTGCATGTAGCTGGACCTAGTTAACTCGAGCACGCTACGTGACTGTTAGCTCTGCCTCGTTTTAAAGGGTATGCTAATAAATCATCATCATCAAAACAGCATTGTATTGTTCCATGCTCAAAGAAATGCAGTGTGTGTCGCATAATGTAGATGCCTGTGTTTACTGTTTGGTACATGTTATGGCGCCTCCTCGCAAGGTACAAACCACTGCTGAAAAATGGCCCTGGCTACAGCCGGGTCTGCAACCAGGCAGTATCGGGCTTAGTAGGCCGTTGTGCAGAAAGCAGGACACGGCACAACTCACCGTCGATGCGGGGTAGATAGTTCAGATTGTTCTCACAACAGGATGCAAAGACCCTCTACTGTGTGTTGCAGAAAATGGAGCTCCTATGAAGCGACTCCTCCAGCTTATGCTGTGACTGTGCTGTTTGTGCCATGCAGGCCTGTAACTTTCTTTTTTTGGTTTCATTCTTCTTCGAAATTTTCAAAGAGCTTATTTTGTGTACAACGATAAGTTTCTCTAACGCAATGCCACAGTGCCACCTGGCGTAGCTCAGTTCAGCTCATTGCGCCTTTTTCAGTCCCAGTTCTACACTCTTCCGCGGTAGTTCACGGCAGTAATTAAAGCATAAAAGCATTGGATAGAACATTTAAGTTAAATGGCTATACTTGCTGTGTTGCAACAAGCATGTAAGAAATGCTGGCAATATATGACTCATAAAAAATTAATTTTGGTCTGAACCCACTAATACTTGATGGTTCATGACAAATAGTTGATGGTAAAATATTGAGTTTTTCCTGTTCGTCACAAAAACATTTGGCAGTGGCACGAGTACTCAACACTTTGCTCGACATTCTGCCGGTACCGTTTGCTTTTTTAACTGCTTCTGAAAATGAGGCCATTCTTTGCGGGTAACTTTAAGTGGAGATAATTTGAAGCAAAGCTATCTGAGGCTTTCATTGATTTACAGCACACAGTAAGGTATGGACGAAAATTCTCTTTTCATTGCCACATGTTAAACAGAGTTCAGCCATTCACTGGTGTTGGTTGCTCGAGGAAGAATTATGATGAATCCTTTTAGCAACACTTACACAGCTGCTCAGCCGAAATTTTTGGGTGCAATATTCCTAAACCATATGGATAAAACCAGCAAAAAGCCTGAACTATGCTTTCTAGACCAGAAGGCTGCAGCCAGCAAAAAGTAAAAGCCTCATTCATGAGTAGTACAGGGCACATTGAAGATATTATCATTCACCAGAGAAGGTAAAGAATCGAGTGAATTCATATGAGGATTATGGTGTCCCATATTTCCTGAGACTTTGCAGGTTCGTTGCCATCAGGGTCCCTGGAGCAGTATCAGTTGCTCGTGTCCGTGCATGGCAGGCTGCATTCCTGCAGGCTGTGCACTTACAAGACTCAGAAGACCTATGTGAAAAATGCCTGCTCGCACCCACATTGGTGAGCTGTCCTTCAGGTTCCACCTCTGACCCAGCATGTTCACTTGAGATTGGCACCTAACAGTGTATCTGTGGATCCAGCTCTGCCCGAATGCATTCACCGACAGTTCCACTCTCAAGTGGCATATGCATAGCCATGCAGGAGAGTGTTCCGTTTCCTGTAGGCACTTTGGTGCACTTGTGAAAGGTCGACCTCTTATGACACATGTCATTTCATGCTGGGAAGATGCCCTAAATGTCAGAGGTGTGTTGTTGTTTTCTAGGTCAACCGATTGATAACTGTTTAATGCGTATCATTCTTTGGCTGAATGTTCCATTTGTCTTTCCGTTTCGTGTCCCAAAAGTCCCATACCTCCATCTAGGCTTGAATAGATGAATTTCTGTGAATACTCAAACTTCCGTACGTTTACTAACGCTTACTTATGGTGTCAGCATGAAAATGATGAAAATGATGCTTAAAACATATATTTGCCTAAACTTCATCCACATGGCTTCAAACGGCTTCGTAAGCACATTATTTGATGCCATGAACTGTTTTATAAATTAACAAATAAAAACCAATAAATTTTTACGACTGTAAGATTTGAACACATAACGTCTTGTACAGAAGCCCAATATGGAGAACATTATGCCATGGATGCACGCATCGACAAGTGGTGTAGAACAACACCCGTCTGATTTTTTGGCAGGCAAGCAAGCGCATTTTGACTTCCTTACTGAGGCGCAGTTAGAACAAAGGAAAGAGTTGGCATGGAAAAGGAATGCGTGGATAATGCAAGCAGCCAGATAATTGTTTCTTTAACAACAGGTAGAAGCTTCTGAAGAGGACACAGTGGAAGGAAGGCGAGTGGGCTGGTGGGCGAATTATACGAGAAAACTATGCTAGACTTGGGATGGAATCGTTCCCACTGTATACATTGATCCCGGAATGTCAAAGAGGGACTTCAAAGAATTTATGAACGACACATTTGGATAGATCCTACCATCATCACTGTGGGTGACTTTAGCATCAATGTGTCTCGTCCCAACGGAAAGTAGTTGTTTGTGTTTCTCGTGGAAGGTTCGGGCTTCAAAAGTTACACCAAGACCAACATCCCCACGACGCGCCATCGGTCATGCATAGACCTGACATTCACTAATGACATCTCCAGTGTCATCGCAGAGCCGATGGCTGTCTTTCATAGCAACCATAAAACAGTAATTACTGTGGTCACCAGATCAACATAAATACAAATAACATAAAAAAGTGCATACTTGTGCAGTATTCTTTCATTGTTTTATTTTTTCTTTATAATTCTATACAGCTCCATTGGTCACCCACCTTCATAGAGTCGAATGGCTCTGAACTTTTTAAATCTTGTTTTTATTTGAATTACTTGGTTAACTTTAGCTGGGACACTCTGTATATGTATACTGTAAATCACAAACAAATAACAAAAAATGGAATATGATGTGAAAAATATACAAAATGAGTGAAAAGGAATGTGGGAAATGGGCAGATATGATCAACATTTAATCGTAGTATCATTTGAACCACCATGCACATTGACTTGGTCTTCCTTAGGGTCCAAAATTGGTTGACCCTTTTTTTTTGTAATTTCAATTGTTACAAGTTTGTTATAAAATTGTTACAATTGTTGCTGTGCCATAAGTAGTCATCTGCAATTGACATCGGCATTCTTACTCAGCTTGCCTTAGATACAATGCTGTCTTCTATTGAATTGTGACAATAGAAATTGTGGAAATGTGGTTTCAATAAAATAGTTTACACTACACACTAAGCATTGTGATTAACACAGTATTTAGTGTTATTCTGTAAACATCACCTAAAATAACAAATGTATAGCGTGCATGTTCCCATCTTTTTCCCCCCTGTCAGACAGCCACAGGAGACATTCTGCATTGAACTAGCCAGGACATTGACGAGAATGAAGTAGCAATTTGATATCAGCTTTCAGAAACATCTCCACTCTATTGGCAATGTGGCATCCATGTTCGCCGTTGTGTAAATACACAGAGGTATTGGATCACTAAATGATGCTGTCAGCTCCATCATAAGCAATAGAAAGCATGCAGCACACCACTGCTTCTGATTTTCCCTTGCTGCTTACACCAGTCCAGCTCCTGCTTGGTATCAGTGATTGCTCCGTGTATGCTCCCAGCAAACAATGTTCTTTTAGCTCTTGGGTACAGCCCCACTCTACCTGTGCCAGACAGAGCTTCAAGAAGGAATGAGCTCAAAGTGTTCCCAGTTGTAAAACTTGAGTGCTGGCTGCCTTTCCCACCAGACACTGCAAACCCATCTCCTCCAACCCTTGCCACAGCTATTAGCCAAACAACATGCTCAATTCTACCATTGTGCTAGGACACATTTGCTGCGCCCAACACAATGCTCTACTTTATTGATTC
The DNA here is from genome assembly GCF_038994185.2 of Dermacentor albipictus. NCBI lineage: Eukaryota > Metazoa > Arthropoda > Arachnida > Ixodida > Ixodidae > Dermacentor > Dermacentor albipictus. The sequence goes on along the minus strand of NC_091826.1, from coordinate 73,064,800 downwards.
AAGCACATCACCGAGCATTGCTCCACCAGCGTCCATGTTGGGAAAGTGCAAGTTTAGTTCTCACAAAAGGAGGACATCCCCACACTGCAGAAGAGATGACAAATTTCACGTGCCTTGAAGACAAATTTTAGAAGCTTGTGCAATCTCACAGCACACTTGGTATTTTCGCCATCACAGGCTATCCTGCACTTTGTAAGATATTAAAAAACAATGACGTTGCACCAACACAAGAGATTGCTTCCTCGGTGTCATGCCACCGGTGACAACCTCATGATTTTCTTATTAGTGCCACAGTGGCAAATCATGAGGGGGTCCTTCACACCTGGACACCACTGCTAGTCATGTGGACAATTTCTCTTCTTGCGCAGCGCATCAGTTTGACTGACCACGGTGTTGCTTCCTAGATTTTCTGCTGCCTTCTCCCAATCCCGACAACGTAACTGTCTGCGAGAACTACCATCAGCTTGAAACAGCCAGTACCACTACCACCAGTGCCAGTACTGGTACTGGTACGAGAACCAGTACCATTACCACCAGAGCCACCTTCGGAAACCTAGATGCTCATTATCGACAATCGGCAACAACTTCGAGGACAACATTTTCTGCATGAGATGCAGACATGACCAACTGAAGAGTTAACACCGGGAAAAAGGCAGACGAAAACGGGAATAGAAAACGAGACATTAGTAGGGATGGCCTCCTGCCTCTTTCTTCATTACAATGTAGTTATGTATAGTAATTACACAATTTAACAAGATGGAATACACTCTCTCTTCAAGAAAGTGTATCCGAGTGTATTTCTCTTTGAGAAAGTAATAACAAAAGCATTAACAAACATAGCAAATATTTCCATGTACACGTGTCACGGAACAGTAGTGAACGAATAGTGTTGATGCTGTTATTTATTTGGTTCAAAGAAAGGTGCAAAAAAGGGCGCAAAATCCGAAAACGTAAAAAAAAACGAAGAAGACAAAGAAAACCATTGTCTGATCATAAAATTACTCCTAGAATGCAGATAAAAAGGATCCGGGAGTGATTCAGTAGCCTTCGGCAACCCAACTGTACAATCCAATGCAGGGCAAGAAAGTGTCAGTCTGCCCTGATATCTGAACGTTCATGCCTTCAGTGCTGACATGTGCCCTGTTTCGATATGCATGTTTCATCACTTGTGAAGGGTGCAGATATCTTGTATTGGCTTTTGTTTGCAACCTTGTGTCAACCACAGCTATATATATATGTGTGTGTGTCTGTGTGTGTGTGTTTGGACGTGCTGTAACTTGCATCATGTTATACTTGAGAAAAGGTGATATAACACTAACCTCATCTTGTAATTATTACAGAGCATCTTTCAGCAAGCATTGAGTGGAAGTTGTATGAAGTCTTTGTATAGGCTGTAACTGGTTTTGCAGTCTCTTGTGATACAACATTTCTAGTTCGCTTTGTTCTTCTGCAGCTTTTAGCAAGCAACAGAGTCAGGCAAGTTGCATTTCAAATATATGTAGACTACAGTAACCTTGATAACTTTTGTTGAGAGTGCAAGGTCAGTAACAGCTGCTCATTGTTCGATAACCATTTTTCTTGAGGACTGAGCAATGTATTTAGGGGTTGTCGCATTCACTTAGTGTAGAAAAGCCTGATACAGTGCTGACTCACCACATTTTTTTAATGCTCTGAATGAATGCTGGCAGCAGTATGTTGAGACTTAGTATTTCAAGGCGGGACATTGTAATGAAGGCTCTGGGCGGATATAAATTTGTATTCAGATAAAAATACTCCAGTCTTACTAAGTAGGTTTGGCATGATTGAATAATAGTTTGTAATGACTAGATTACATCATATTATATTGGAAAGTGTAGCTCATAGTATGCTTATTGATGTAAAGGGAAAATGCTTGTTTGAATGTACTGTTACTGTTCATGTTGGATTTAAACGTTATCTTGATGCTTTTACAGGTGTGTCCATCCCTCCTATGGGGCATTCAAGTGCTTCGGATTTAGCCCCAGGAATCCATCTCACCAGATTATTCTTGGGAAGCATCCACTTGTTTTCCAGCAACATTGGAAAGCACTTTGATTTATGATTGGTTTAACACTGTGACAGTGATGTGACTGTGTTTGCAACTACTGAAATTGAAAATCCCCTTGCTCCCCTGCAAATCTGTTGGGATCATGAAAGGAAAAAGCTGGTTTTATTGCAAGTAATTAGGTTGTAATCATCTGGGAAATGAAGAAGGCACTGCAATTTTCTGTTCAAGAATATAGTTTCCTCAAGCTAACACATGGGATGGTATTGTGTTTGTCTTCATAAACCTGTGCAACAGAGGTGTGCATGTGGTCTCGGAGGTCTGCATGGTAGTGTTGCCATGAAAACCTAATTGCAGAAAAGTTACCTCAGCACTCTGTAGTGACATATTGTTCTCACTGCACTTGTGAAAAAGTTATAATGCAAGAAGCTTACAGTATGTACCAGAGAAAGATACAGAAAGGCATAGGCTAATTTATTGCTCTTCTGATATTGATGTGGAGTACATGGGGCGTAAATGTTGCTGACATTCCTGCACTGTAGTGCATGTGTTATTTCATTGCACACGTTGTCCTATAAACTTCTGTGTCTGTATTTGTTATTCTTGCTGTCTTTTCAAGTCAGGGTATCCTTAATATTAACATGCATCAACTAGCCTCCTTTATTTCTTTGTGTACATTGCCACTAATGGGGAAACGGTCATTTTCTTAATGCGCAAAAATGTGTGTCTATTCTCCTCCATCAAACCTACGGCTGCTCTCACATCGGTGAATTCTTGATTTTCCTTTTCTTTTGTTTTGCCATTGTAACTTGTATTATTTCGTGCTCATTTCTTTCACATGCTTTCATATCATTTATATCAATTGGTGCTTTTGTTGTGTTTCACAGTATGAATACTCTGAAACCAAAAGTAAATGTTGTAGGGTCTAGCTAAATATTTGAGTGCATTTTTACAGTGTTATTTAGGCATAATATCAAAATTGCATGCCTAATATGACCTCTATGTATTGCCCGCGAGAGTTTGTGTCTAATAAGGATAGCAATTTACACACATAGAGAGAAACCTGTGTGAGACGTGCTGTACAAGTACACTGCTTCCACAACAACAGTGCTGCATGGTTTGAGTAGTCCTACAATATCACACGTTTTGCCTACAAATGTGGCCATCCTTCTTCATTGCCACCTGTAGGGGTTTAGCTGTATCATATCTGTGATGCATTATTGCGTCACCTTTCTGTGCTCCCTGTGACTTTGCAGGGTGCTTGCCATTGGAGTTCGTGGAGCAGGATCAGTCACTCGAGTCCATGCATGGCTCACTGCACTCCTGCCGGCTGTGCCCCTATGTGACTGAGAAGAAAATGCTCATGAAGAACCACCTGCGCACACACACGGGTGAGCGCCCTTACAAGTGCCACCTCTGCCCAAACACTTTCACTCAGAGGTGGAGCCTGACACGGCATATGCGCCGCCACATGGACGAGCGTGACTACCAGTGCCACCTGTGTCCTGCGGCATTCAGTGACGGTTCCAACCTCAAGCGGCACGTGCGCTGTCACACCGGAGAACGTCCCTTTCGCTGTGCCCACTGCAGTGCATCGTTTTCACAAAAAGGAAACCTCTACATCCACATGTACTGTCACAGAGGGAAGAAGCCGTAACGATCTTTGGCGCACAGCCTTTCTTGCTTTTTTTGTTTTTAGATCTGCTGATAATTAAGCTTTTAATGGCAGAAGGTGATTTATAAACTGCATTGAAAGCTTTCCCACGTCCTCAGTCGTGGAGTTTTTTGTAGTATTGCCTACAGAGAGTGACATATTTCAGTAAAAGGGTTTGAAAGAGATGTTGAACTTACGCTTCACTGTTTGTGCTCAAATTTCGCAGTACGATAACATTTTAATGTCGACATCATTCGATATAGCACTTTGCAGAGTTACATGCCTGTTTTTTTTAAAGAACAATATGATAAACTACTTTCGTGGGCGAGAAAAACGGCTGCTGGAGAGGTAGTGCAAGTGCAATCTGCTGGCTGCTGGCTGCCGGCAGCAGCAGAAGGCAGCCCTTCATGGAGGGTCACCGCGTGTTCGAATGGAGTTGGCAACACAGGGTTTCCAGTGTTTGGCTGCAAAATCAACAAATGGAAATGCACGCACAGTCATTCTCTGCTCAATCGTCTGTAATGTATGATAAATGAAGTATGCGTGCTGTACAAATGCTCTTGTACAACTAAGACAATCATCGCAGATGTGTCATGCTGGAATTGCGATGCTAGAATTTATTTCGCGATGGCCAATTAGGCTTGATTCTTTCGATACATTATTGAGAATGTTGCAGTATAGATGCTCATGAGCTGCACCTATGGATAGCATCTCGATAGAGAAAGAAAATCTGTTTATATTTATTGCTGTAGAACTTCAAGACCAAGTTACATGCAAGTAGCTCTGCTATACAGGTGCACATGAGATGTACTAGCCATGTATACCTATGTGGGCCGTTCATTGTTGGGGGTTACTCAAGATTTCAGTGCATCTGCTTGCAGCTTACAATTACAGTCAAGCCTGAAGAGTTATTCTTTTTCAATCGGTGTTTGCCTAAAGTGTCTTGTAAGCCCCCTTTTTTTTTCTTTGGAACAATGAATAGTTATGCACAACGATGAAGTTTTATAGGTATTAATACTATCGAGACGTTTCTTCTAAGTGTCCCTGTAGATTTCATTTGTCAAACTGCAGCTGTATTGGACTATGACCTTAGGTATGTGTGTGTTTTGTACATTTTTTTCAACCCATAAGGGTTGTAGCCAGGCTTGCAGTCTGAACACAGGCTCTAACGGTGCCTTTTATACTGTACCTGTAGATCTCATGCAATCACACTCAGTTATACAGTGTCATTCATGCTACTTAGCTGGATATCTTACATAATGAGTTTCTGTTGAATTGTTTTTATTTCCTGGTCTCGTAAAGTCTATTGATGTAGTTGTTCATGAGAGAGGGTTTGGGGGTTTCTTAACTGCCTCTTAGAACCTAATTCTTTTTATTAGTGATCTGCAAGCAACAAATAGCCGATGACGTAAGGATTAGAGCATTCCACAGGCCCGGGCTTGGCCGGTGAAAGTGATTTCGAACAGGCCAGGGCCTGATGCTCTCGAGCCTGTGCCTGGCTTGTGCATAAAGCTGTGTGCCACCTAAGTGCCTAGGTCGGCCCTTCAAGCACACGCAGGAGCTCCGCCTAGATCCAAGGCATTCCATGGGAGGCTCAAATGACAATTAGGGAGAACTTGCTCTTAATTACCTAACAAATCAGTCAAGAACCGAATGGTTCAAATTTCCTTTGTTGGAAGGTTTTGAAAAGTGTTCTAATTATTATTGTTTCTACAAAAACAAACAGTTTTCGCGAAGAAAGAAAAAGAAATGCCAAGGACTGCTCTTAGATAATTTGACTTTTACCACTTTTGTGATTGCACTATTTTTTTGCGCTCGATACAATTATTGATTGCATTTGAGTCATTTTACTGATTTTTCATTCATTACACCACATTGACGAGTGCTTTATTGTCACATGTGCTATGTTCTTCATGAGCCTTAAATTTATACCTGAGAATTGGGCTCAGCAGGGTTTGTATTCGCTCTCATTTATCCCACCTTCATTGTTCTTCTGCTCAAGTTTGAATATGACCGTTTGACATTTCAGATACTTTTGCACATTATATAACTTTCAGCATTTTCTTGTTTTAAGAACTGTTTACACGAGCTATGTTGTTGCGATACCAGTCGGGACACTATCAGCCCTTAGAACGACGTACAGGGGTGTTGCGAATGCAGCTCGCATGACGTCAGCTGCACGTGCTTGCACCTGTCGTCTGCTACAATTCGGGCATTGTCTGGACGCCTTGTGCAACGTTTCCGTTTCTTCACTCTTATTCTCTATACTAGTACATCTAGTACATCACTGTTGTTCTCTGTACTAGTACGTGAGGAGACACACAATAGCATCAGATAGAAAAATCAAATGAAGCGATCAAAATTGTCGTGTTGCAACAAGCGTAAAACCAACACTGGCTTATATGACTTCTACAACATTTACTGTGATTTGAACCAGCTAAAGCTTTTGTCATGACGAGTAGTTCATGGTAAAACATTGAATTTTTGCAGTTCTTCACAAAAATGTTCTGCAGTAGGGCAAGGACTCAATTAACACTGTAGTCGACATTCTGATGGTGCTGTTTGCTTTTTCAAGTGCTTCTCAATATGAGGTCATTCTTTGCCGGTTAATCTTAAGCAGTGGTAATTTGAAGCAAAGCTAACAGAGGCTTTCATTAATTTACAGTGCACAATAAGGTATCGAAGAAAATTCTTTTTTCAGCGCTACAAGTTCAACTCAGTTGAGCCATTTACAGGTGTTTGTTGCTTGAGGAAGAATTATGATGGATCTTTCTGGCAGCACTGACACAGCTTCGCGGCCCAAATTTTTGGGTGAAATATTCCTTATAGACGACACGGCTTCAGCCAGCAAAATGCCAAAGCCTCATTCATTCGTACTATGGGACACATAGAAGATATCTTCATTCACCGGAGAAGGTAAACAGTGAAGTGAATTCTTATAAGGATTGTGGTGTCCCACAATCCACGAGACTTTGCAGGTTGCTTGCCATCAGGGTCCCTGGAGCAGCATCAGTCGCTCGTGTCCGCGCATGGCAGACTGCATTCCTGTAGGCTGTGCACTTACAAGACTGAGGAGAAAGCCTACAGGAAAAAGCACCTGCACACGTAGGTGAGCAGTCCTTCCAGTGCCGCATTTGCTAAAGCGCCTTCCCTTGAAATTGGCACCTGACATTGCATCTGCAGAGCCATGCAGGTGAGCAGCCCTACCAGTGCCAGCTCTGTTTGAATGCATTCACTCATGCTTCCTCCCTTAAGCAGCATATGCGCAGCCATGCAGGAGAACGTCTCGTTTCCTGTAGGCACTGTGGTGCATCCTTTTCGTGAAAGGACACCCTCTTGTACTGCATGTCCTGTCATGCTGGGGAGATGCCCTGAAAGTCAGAGGTGTGGAGTTCTTTTCTAAATAAACCAATTTATTGACATTTTATTCCGGAGCATTCTTCGGCTAGGTGCCCGGGGTCATACAACCCAGGTATAACAATTATCGGTTATAACAATGGAATTTTTGGGGCACTTGATTATTATAAGTGCGTTCGACTGTATTTGATCACTTGTGAAGTGTGCAGATATCTTCTGTTGGGTTTGATTTTCAACTTTTTGCCAACCACAGCTATGTACGTTTGGACGTGCTGTAGCTTGCATCATTTTATACTCAGGGAAACGTGAAATAACACTAACTCTATCGTTTAATTAATACAGAGTCTTTCAGCAAGCATTGAGTTTGAGATTTATGAAGTCTTCGTATAGGCCATACCTGGTTTTTCAGTCTCTTGTGATACAACATTGCAAGTTTGCTTCAGCCTTCTGCAGCTGTTCACAAGTGACAACGTCACACAAGTCACAATTGAAGTAAATGTATACAACAGTAACATTGATGAGAACTTTTGTCCAAACTGCAAGGGACAGCTGCTCATTGTTTGATGACCATTTTTGGGGGGGGATTTAGCAGTGTATTTATGGAATGTCGCATTCACTTATAGAAAAGCCTTCAACAGTCATTTTACTGCTCATAACCACATTTTTAATCCACTGAAAGAATGCTGGTAGCAGCACCTTGAAACGTAACGTTTAAAGGAGCGGAATTGTAATGAACGCTCTGGGCAGATAGAAATTGGTATTCATAAAAAACAAATTGCTCCAGTCCTATTAAATAAGTTTGGCATGGTTGAATAATAGTTTGCAATAGATGGCACCATATCATCTTGGTAAGCGTAGCACTGAATATGTATATTGATACAAAGGGAAAATGCTTGTTTGAATGCACTGTTATTGTTTGTGCTGGATTTGAAAGTGATCTTGGTGCTGTTACAGGTGTGTCCATCCCTCCTACAGGGCATTCAAGTGCTTCGGATTTAGCCTGGAATCCGCATCAACAGATTATTCTTAGGAAGCGTCCACTTGTTTCCCTGCAACATGACAAAGCACTTTGACTTATGAGTTATTGAACACCGTGACGGTGATGTGACTGTGTATGCAACTACTGAAATTAAAAATCCGCTTGCTCCCCTATAAGTCGGTTGGAATCATGAAAGGAAAGAGCTGGTTCACTAAGAAAACTTTGCACCCTTTGGGGTGTATATCTGCCACACAACGATAAACGTCATCTGTCTTGTCAGCGTTTCCTTTCTTTAATGCTGTGAGCCCGGTACTTTCCAGCAACGAACGGCATGCGCATTATCAGCATGACATAGCATTCCCCACAGGAAAGTAGCGGGCGCGGCATTTTCAAGAAAGGAAACGCATCAAGGCAGATAACGATTATTGTGTGGCAGATATACACCCCAAAGGGTGAAAAGTTTTTTTAGAGTGTTTTATTGCAAGTGATTAAGTTGTAATCATCTGGGTAAAAAAAGAGGTACCGCAATGTACTGTTCGAGAATGTAGTTTCCTCAAGGTAACATATGGGACGGAATTGTGTTTGTCTTCATAAACCTGTGCTACAGAGGTGTGCATGTGGTTTTGGAGGTCTCCGTGGAAGTGTTGCCATGAAAACCTAATTTCAGAAAAGTTACCTCAGCACCCTGTAGCGACATATTGTTCTCACTGCACTTGTGAAAAAGTTATAATGCAAGAAGCTTACAGTGTGTACCAGAGAAAGATACAGAAAGGCATAGGCTTATTTATTGCTCTTCTGACATTGATTTCGAGTACATGGGGCTTAAATGTTCCTGACATTCCTGCACTGCAGTGGGTGTGTTATTTCATTGCACACATTGTCCTGTAAACTTGTGTGTCTGTAGTTGTTATTTTTGCTGTCTTTTCAAGTCAGGGTAACCTTAGTATTAACATGAACCAACCAGCTTCTTTTATTTCTTTGTTTACATTGCCACTAATGGGGAAACGGTTATTTTCCTAATGCACAGACATATCTTTCTATTCTGCTTCATCAAACCTAAGGCTGCTCTCACATCTGTGATGTTGTTCTTTTTGTTTTGCCATTGTCTCATGTATTATGTTCATTTCTTTCACATGCCTTCATATGGTTATATCAGTTGGTGCTTTTGTTGTGTTTCACGGTATAATCACTGTGAAGCCAAAAGTGCATGTTGTTGTATTTAGTTGAAGGGGCCCTGAACCACCCCTCTGGCTTGGTGAAATGACATAGTCCACAGGTAGCATACGCTGCTGTGAACACCTCAGCCAAGTTTTGCTGTTGTACACAGTGTATGGTGCTCGCAAGCGGATCGCTGTCGCCTTTCTCTGAAATGCTCTCTTTTCAACAGAAGGCCCTGCCCTCAATCTCTTCTATACGGACTATTTCGTCATTCGCATAGATTGCTGCTATTGGCCAATAGCTGGCATCAAGCTGAGCTTGGCTATATGCCGTAGATACTGCAGCTGCCGCGGGGTGCTGCCATGAGTCCACTGGCTAAGAGCACTGCTGCTAGCTGAAGACAAATGCGTTTGGATTATGCTGCGCGTCGTAGGCACCAAAGGCGGAAGTCGTGGTGTCTATGTTAGCATCCAAAATTAAATTAAATTTGAACTGTGCGCCACAATGACATTTAGAAGTCGAAGCGTTGTGGGCGCGCCCCACTGCTCCGTAGCCTTCGCAGTGCAAGGCATTGAAGAAAGAATGGGAGCACAGCGAAGGCCGTGTTTGATTGCCATTAACTCTGCTTCTGCTGAACGCATTGAAGCACTTCTTGCGGCAAAATATTTATGAAATATCCTATTTTCACTACAGATGCTTTTCTCCACTTTGATAAAAAGTTTTTCAGGGCCCCTTTAAATATGTAGTGCATTGTGCGGTGTTACACATACAAAATACTTGGACCACATAGATGTAATAGCAGAATGGCATGCCAAATATGACCTCTTTGTATTGCCAGCAAGAATTCGTACCTATATCCTTTTTGATTGCCAGCTGTAGTACTTTAGTTCCATCCTGTCTCTGATGCATTATTCACATTGCCGTCTTGTGCTTCCTGTGACTTCGCAGGTTCCTTGCTATTGGGGTCCCTGGAACAGGATCAGTTGCGTGTGTCAATGCAAGGCCAGTTGCATTTGTGCGAGCTGTGTGGTTACAAGACTGACAACAAATCATCTATGAAGGTACACTTGCGCACACACACAGGCGAGCGCCCCTTCAAGTGCCACCTCTGCCCAAACACATTCACTCAGAAGCCCAACCTGAGGCGGCATGTGCGCAGTCACACAGGCGAGCGTTGCTACCAGTGCCACCTGTGCCCTGAGACATTTGCTGACAGTACCACCCTCAAGAAGCATGGGCTCTGTCACACCGGAGAACGTCCCTTTCGCTGTGTGCACTGCAGTGCATCCTTTTTGCGGCGGGGAAACCTCAACATCCACATGTCCTGTCACGTAGGGAAGGAGCCGTAGCGAAAAGTGGCAGGCAGGTTTCTTTCTTTATTTGCTGATGATTCAATTTTTAATGGCAGAGGGTGAATATGAACTGCAATGAGAGGGTTTCAGCACTCTCAACCGCAGCGTTTCTTGTAGTATTACATACAGGGACGTGCAGATGTTGCTAAAAGTGTTTGAAAAAGTATCTTGCACTTACATTTCAGTGGTCTTGCTCGAATTTTGCAGAAAGATGACATATTGGAGTCCACATTATTCAGTGTAACACTTTTCAGAGTTTCCTGCCTGTTCTTTAAAGAAAAGCTTATAGGCTGCTTTCGTCTGTGAGAAAAATGAGTGACGCAAAGACGGTACTAGTGCAAGTTATCGAAGCAGCCGTTCTGGGAGGGTTTCTGCATGTTTGAGTGGAGCAAGCAATATGCAGTTTCCAGGATGTGAAGTGTGTGTTGCTGCAAAATCAGAAAATCCAAATGGACGCATAGTCATGCTATTCTCAATTGTCGGTAATGCATGATAATTCCATTGTAACTGCGTGTTGCCTACTACAGTCGAACATGCGGTGACCCTCCCTGAATGGCTTCTTTTTGCAGCTGCTGGCAGGCAGCGACAATATCCTGCGCTAGCGCTGTCTTCGCAACAGCCTTTTTTCTCACAGACGAAAGCAGTTTCATTATTTTCCTCAAAAAAAGAAAAAACGGAAAACAGGCGAGTAACTATGCAATATATTACGCTGAATGATGTAGACTCCAAAAGGTGATCTTTCTGCGAAATTTGAGCAAGAGTGCACTGGTAAGCGCAAAATCTTTTTTTTTAAAGCTATAAGTGAAATGGGCTATAATTTCTAATGGCAAGCACAGCTCTTACGTGGAGAGTTAAAAGGTTTCCAGGACATGCCATGTGTTTGGCTGCAAAATCAACAAATCCATATGGATGCACAGTCCTGCTTTTCTCATTCGCCTGAAATGTTTGATAAATAAAGTATGTATGCTACGCGAATTTTCTTGAACAACCAAGACAATCATGGCAGATGTGTTAGGCTGGAATTGCGATGCCAAAGTTTGTTTTTTGATCTCCGAGTAAACTCGATTCTTTCAGTAAAGCTCATGAGCAGCACCTATGGAAAGCATCTCGATAGACAAATAAAATCAGGTTATATTTATTGCTGTAGAACAATAGGGCCGAGTTACATCCAAGTAGCTCTACTATAGATGTACACACGAGAAGTACTAGACATATGTGGACCATGCATTGTTGGGGGTGACGCAAGGTTTTACTGCATGTGCTTGCAGTTTACATCTAGAATTAAGACCTGAAGAGTAATAATAATATAACGGGCGTTTGCCTAAAGTGCCCTTTAAACCCATTTTTTTTTCTTTGGAGTGCAATGAATGTTGAAGTCATATAGGTTTTAATGCTATTGACATGTTTCTTCTAAGTGGCCCGGTAGATTTAATTATGGAACTGCAGGTGCATCGGACCATGTCTGAGGTATTTGCGTATTTTATACATTTTGTCAACTTGTAATAGGTGTGGCCAGGCTTGCAGTCTGAACATAGATTCCGGCTGTGCCTTTTATACTGCTGTGCCTGTAGACCTCATGCAATCACACATAACATAGTTACATAGTGTCCTACATGTTACTTTAACTGGATGAGCTTCTATTTAATTATGTGTTCTTCTTTCTGGTCTCACAAAGTTGTCCATAAGAGAGTTCGGGGAATTTGTAGCTGCCTCTTAAACCTAATTCTTTTTATTAGTGATCTGCATGCAACAAATAGCAGATGACGTAAAGATTAGAGCAGTGCACAGGCCCAGGCTTGGCCGGTGAAAGTAATTTCGGACAGGCCCGGGCCTGATGCCCTCAGGCCTTTGCCTGGCTTGTGTGTAAAGCTGTGTGCCACCTAAGTGCCTAAGTTGGCCCTTCAAGCACATGCGGGAGCTCCGCCTAGATCCAAGGCGTTCCGTGTGAGGCTCAAATGACAATTAGAGAGAACTTGCTCTTAATTACCTAAAAAGACAAACAAGAACCGAAAGGTTCAAATTTGCTTTTGTTGGAAGGTTTTGAAAAAGTGTTTTAATTATTTTTGTTTCTACAAAAACAAAATGTTCTCTCCAAGAAATAAAAAATGCTAAAGACTGCTCTTGAGACAGTTTGACTGTCACTACTTTTTCGATTGTACTATTTTATTGCGCTACGTAGAATTATTGATTGCATTTGACTCATTTGACTGATTTTTCATTTATTGCACAACTATGACAATAGCTTTATTGGTGCATTCACAATGCTCTTCATGAGCCTTAAATTTATACCTGAGAAGTGGACTCAGCAGGGTTTGTATGGCTCTCATTCATCCCACCTTCATTATTTTTGTGCCCAAGTATGAACATGCGCATTTGAACTTTCAGCTGCTTTTGCACATAATATAACTTATAGCATTTTCTTGCTGTAAGAACTGCTTACATGAGCTATTTTATTGCCATACCAGTTGGGACACTGTTACCCCTTAGAGCGACTTACAGTAGTGTTGCGAACGCTGCTCGCGTGATGTCAGGTGCATGTACTCACACCTGTTGTATGCTACAGTTCGGGCGGCGTCCGGATGCCTCGTGCGATGTTTCCATTTCTTCACTCTTGTTCTCTACGCTAGTACATCTCGTACATCACTGTTGTTCTCTATACTAGTATGCAAGGAGACACGCAATAGCACCAGATAGGACGATCAAGTTAAGTGACTATAATTACTCTGGGGCAACAAACATAAAATATACGCTGGCTGTATATGACTTCTCTAACATTTACTTTGATCTGAACCAGCTAAAACATTTATCATGATGAGTATTTCATCGTAAAATATTTAATTTTTCAGTTCTTTACAAAAACGTCTGACAGTAGTGCAAGGACTCAGTTAACACTGTAGTCAACATTCTGGTGGTGCTGTTTGCTTTTTCAAGTGCTTCTCAAGATGAGGCCATTCTTGACAAGTTAATCTTCAGGGGGGGGGGGGTAATTTGAAGCAAAGCTAACTGAGGCTTTCATTTATTTACAGCGCACAATAAGATATGGACGAAAATTTTCTTTTCAGTGCTACATATTCAACTCAGTTCAGCCAGTTACAGGTGTTCGTTGCTTGTGGAAGAATTTTGATGGATACTTCCAGCGACACTGGCACAGCTTCTCGGGCCAAATATCAAAAACAATGAAGTGAATTCTTATAAGGATTGTGGTGTCCTACAATCCACAAGACTTTGCAGGTTGCTTGCCATCAGGCTCCCTGGAGCAGTATCATTTGCTCGTGTCCTTGCATGGCAGGCTGCATTCCTGCAGGCTGTGCACTTACAAGACTGAGGAGAAAGCCTACAGGAAAAAAACACCTGCACACGTAGGTGAGCAGTCCTTCCAGTGCCGCATTTGCTCAAGCACGTTCCCTTGGAATTGGCACCTGACATTGCATCTGCAGAGCCATGCAGGTGAGCAGCCCTACCAGTGCCAGCTCTGTTTGAATGCATTCACTCATGCTTCCTCCCTTAAGCAGCATATGCGCAGCCATGCAGGAGAACGTCTCGTTTCCTGTAGGCACTGCGGTGCATCCTTTTCGTGAAAGGACATCCTCTTATACTGCATGTCCTCTCATGCTGGGAAGACGCCCTAAAAGTCAGAGGTGTGGAGTTCTTTTCTAGATCAACCAATTGCATTACTTTTTTAATGTGGAGCATTCTTTGGCTAAGTGCCCGGGTTCATTTCCTGGTTGATTCTGTTTGTCCGTCCGTTTCGTGTCTCAAAAAACCCGCACTGCCATCTCAGCTTGAATTGGTGAATTTCTATGAATACACAAACTTCTGTACATGATTTTGGCTTCTAGCGCGAAGTGAAACACGGACACAGGAAGGAGCAGACAAGAACTTCTGTACACTTCCACCTAGCATATTTGCATGATTCTGACCCGCACTCTTTTTTTTGATAAAAGGTGCATTCAAATTTGCATGTGGATTATATTAGTAACTGATTCTGCTCAAAATAAAGAATGGAACAGATTGTTATGTAAAAAAGAAGCGCAATGCAAGGTAGCCAGCCACACTGCCGTTGAACAGGTTGTCTGAAGAAAGCAATGCTCGGAGACATCGCAGCCTGGATCCATGGTGCGTGGAAGGTGCTCCCTCAGACAGTGGTTGCACGTGCCTACAGAAATGTGGCATTTCTAATGCAAGAAATGGCACTGGAGATGACTTTCTTTGGTCAGTAGACAGCAAAAAGGTGGTGTTGTCGGATTCCGATAGCCACTAGCCGCTAAAATTGAGCTTTTGTCATGTCTTTGTGCCTTTGTATGTTCCACAATATCACAATATCGGCAGCAAGTTATTTTTGTTAATTTTTGGGTCGTAATATAACTGCGCATTACAATTGGTGGCATGGTAGAATGGTCCAAATGCGGTACTCGTGTGCACACAGACCTCTGATGCGATATTTTGTAAGCCAGCACGGGAGCGGTGGTTAATACATATATTTGCGTAAACATTCTCCTGGTTTCAAACAATTTCGTAAGGTCATCATTTTAAACCAGTTACTGTTCTGTAGATAATTAAATAAGCACCATTAAAATTGTCTGGCTGCAGGATTCAAACACATGATGTCTAGTACAGGAGCCCGATATGCAGACCATTATCCCATGGACGCATGCATCGACAAGTTGCGTAAAACAACTGCCTTCTGAATTCCTCACTTCGCCTTACTGAGGGGCAATTGGAACGCAAGCAAGAGTTTGCGCGGAAAAGGAACGCATGAAAAACGCAAGCAACCAGAAAATTTCATCTCTAACAACAGCGAGAAGCTTCAGAAAAGGACGTGTTGGAAAGAAGGCGTGTGTGTTGGCGAACAAATTATGCGAGAAAAAAAAAATTGCACTAGAGCAACATTTCTTTCATTTACCAAAAAGTAGATTGGTGGTAAAAACAAGTTTAATGGCTATCATAGCTTGCGTGGTATTCTTTGCAGTTGCTTATCCCTTGAAATATGGCAGTCTTGGTTTCAGGGTTATAATATAGGCTTCATAAGTAATGATTACAAATAATGCTATACACTATATGAAAATTCCCATGTGGGGTGTTTCTGCCTTAATTTCTTTATGACAGTAGGTGATCTTAAACTACTATAGGGAAATAACGTCACTGTCTATGAGAGTTTAAATCTTAAAGAGTGTCCTCATGTGACTTTAGAGCTATGCCATCATATTCAACACTTGTTTTACTGTGAATGTGGATTGCCCTGAAATGTATTCATGACTGTGGAAATAACTTTCTTGAAGATGCATATAATATACAAAGTTGGCAAAGAAAACAGAAAAGTAAAATTGCGGCCAGGGCACTGTAGTATGTGCCGAATTTCTCATGCTGCCTGCAAATTAATCAACTCATCGGTGGTAGTGTTCATATTTGATATAGTTGTGCTTCCTAAAGTTCAAGTGTTTATGTTTTAATAACGTTTTATTTACTAACACAGCGAGACTACCATGTTACACACCGTTTTAGTACAGATTAAATCAGTGTGGCAGCTTTATTCTTTTCAAGCTGTTCACAAGGTACAGTGCATTGCTTCAGTGCAGTTTGGTCTTGGGCTTAGAATGCCCAGTATCAATGTTGCGATTGAGCACTCTCAAACACCATAATATTGGTGCAAAGCGTTAGCAGGTTAGCTTCCTCTAAGAAGTGGGTAGCTTTGTCAAAAGTGCAAATAAGTGGCACGGCGTGTTCAAACACAGCATAAAATATGCAGGATATTTAATCCAAAGGTAGCAGTTAAAAATTTATGTAAACTGAGAAGTGACCACACAATGTCGCAAGTTATTCTGAAGCGACAAACCTGAATGAACTTATGTCGAACAGGGCTGCTCAGTCCAGTATAAAGCTTCTAAAATGAGGCAACGCTCTTTGCACATGCACGAAAATTGTGCTGCACTGTTAAGCCAGCTTGGATTTAATGGTTCTTGACTTGCCTAAACTAATGAGTAAAGGGTCAATACAGTAGAACCCAGATATATCTTATCTGATGGGGATCACAAGAAAATTTCATATATATAGGTAGTAATCCCTCATTATAACAAAGTCAATAGGATGGTGAAAAAATTCGTAATAAGAGGTGATTCAATATAACCAAAACTCAAAAGCTAAACCAGTCAAGATTTAATTATGGCACAACCGCGAGGAAGTCAAAATACAATATATTCTGTGAAGCAAAACTTTATTCAGGTGCAAAAAAGTCTGTGAGCATTGGCTGTTTCAAGTTCTTACCCAGCGCAAGCAACGTCTGCTCTAATTTGACCGAGCATTTCATGAGGCCATGGTTGCCACCCATGCATTCAGCCTTATCTTGCAGCAGGTGTAAATACTCTCGCGTCTGCACCATAATTGGCACTTCACGTGGCCTCTTCGTCCTTGTCGAGGCCACCAGCAGTGTCAATTAGTATCTCCGCATCTGGCGCTTGGCGACCACTGGAGCAGCAGTGCCAGCGAACGCAAATGCCTCAAAGTTGTCTTCTATGTCTTGGCCAGCAATTTTATGAACAGCCTCGTACAGATCACTGCAAGTCCGGTCATTGTCAGGTTGGTCATCTTCAGGTTTGCTTACGACGGTGCTGGATAAGCCGACGTGCACAAAGGAGTTGGCGAGCTTCAAAGGTGCGAGGTATTTCAATGAAAAGTTCACCACATGGATCGCATCATGCAAATCATTGTTATACCTCTTCTGGCATCATACGCTGTAAGCCTGCACTGCATAAGAGCCTTGCTGTACAGTTTCCGGGTGGTCTCATGATGCCCTGATCCATCGGTTGCATCACCGCTGTTGTGTTTGCTGGCAAAAATTCCACAGTGACAGCCTTGAGGTTGTCGATCTTCCCGGGGCTCGGACAATTGACAATTACGAAAAGCACTTGTCGATTCTTTGCATCGAACTGTCTATCCAGAAGGCGCACATAGTCTTAAAAAATAACAGCAGTGATCCATGCTTGCTCGTTACTTCTGTAGATCCATTCCTACGGAATAGTTGTATTTTGGGAGCACCGTGGCTTCTCTGCCTTCCCCAGCATCAACAAGGGAAGCTTGTCGTTGCTTGTTGCAATGGTATCAGCACCATGACACGCTCCTTGTTCTGTTTTCCTCAGGATGAGGGTCCGTCAGTGGTAGTGAACATGCGATTCGATAGCATCTTGTAGCAAAATGCAGCCTCATCTAGGTTGTAGGTGTCTTTGTCTTTATACTTCTCAAGTACAGCTTGGAGCTGAAGTTGGCGCCATACATCTACAGTGCCACGGTTCATGGCTGCGCTTTTGCCAACGATCGACTTCTAGGTCACGCCGTGTCGTTTCTTGAACTGCTCAAGCCAGCCATTGGTGCACTTGAAATCTTCATGGCCCCTTTGGAGGGCGAGTGCTTCAGCTTCTGCAGGAAGTGCAGGTCCATGTAAGGGGATATTTGCACTCCTGGTGTTGTTCAGCCAATGTAGAAGTGCACCTTCCACTTTGGGGTATTCTGAATCACGATTACTCTTTCTCTTTACCAACAAGCTGTGCACTGTCTTCCTGCACATATTATGGCAGAAGTCGCGTAATATATAGTGTAGGTGCCATGTCGAAACAAAAAGCAGTCGAAGTGTTTGCTCCTCTCGGCCTACGCACCTTACGATAGTGTCAGTGACACTCAACCGCTCTGGCGAAGTGGACGTGAAGTAAAACCCTGCTTTTCTTTTCCATCATCCTGCAGTTCCTCTTCATCATCAGAGACAGGGATCAAAATATGACTATGGTTCGGTTTTTTTGTTCTTTTTTTTGTCAGAGCAATTGAAGTTTGCTTGGTTGAGCGAAACTGCTTCACACACGCAATGAACTGAGCCCGGGCTAAATCATGCCTGGCGACAGTCTGCCAATTTTGGTTATATCGGTACCATTGATGCTTGAACCCGCCTCTGAGTTGTTTGGATGCAGGGGGACATGAGCAACACCTTTTTCTTCCCTAGTTTTTGCCATAGAACATCATTTTGCCCATGACTAGAAAGAGATAACAATACCATCCTATCAATACCATCAATACTATAAAAAGGTCGCAAAGTGCTGCTTTCATGCCAAAAGAATATTGCTGATCATAATTTATTCACTTCAATTAAAAACAACAGTTGATTCGTTAGCTCACTTCATACTCTATACATCACAAAAAGAGAATATTAAAAAAAAAAACCCCAGCAATTGACCCACTTATTCTGTTGCACCCCTCCAATACAAAATTGTCATTAACAGGCGGCTTCTCCAAATCTCGTAGATGCATTTCAGTCAAGGGGCGTACACGCTAATAGCTTCTTCATTCAAATGTGTTTGAATTTCGAGCCATCTTTCCTGCTTTCGACAACCCTGCATACTTATGTAACAAATTTTACCGTATCTATATTTATCATTTGTGTGCCTTTTCCTAACTTCTTGTGGTTTAATTCTGCTCCTTGCTGGTGTGTTGCTGCATACAATACTTAATCTACCTTCCTCATTGCCTGGGACGCACCTAAAAAGAGCTACTGCCCATGCTGCGAATCGAGGTCCAATGTGTTGCCACACTATTGCTAAAATGTACCCCTTCACGCACAAAAGCCCTTTGCAGCCTGCCCGGTGCACTTCTCGGTTGATGTCACATACGCCTGTATGCTGATGATTGTTGCATATATCGCACCATTACGTCCCCTGCCGATTCATGTATCTTACAAAATGACCTTCTAACAGTGTCCACGTGGTGCGACAGCTGGAGCATGAAATTAAACTCTGCCAAGTGCAATGTCATTCGCTTCACTAACAAGAGGGTACCACTTGCTAAAGATTACTTTATAAACAGTGAACCATTGATCGAGGTAAATAGTTACAAGTACTTAGGCGTTGTCTTTAAATATAATCTTTCTTGGAATGACCATATAGAGAGCGTGGCGTTAAAGGCTAGTCGTATGTTACATTTTCTAAAACGTAATTTCTGGAGAGCCCCCCATAAGGTAAAGGAAACGCTTTATTTAACAAACGTTCGTCCGATGTTAGAGTACGGCAGCTCTGCCTGGGACCCAGAGACAAACACAGCCATTAACCAACTGGAACGAATACAAAAACGCGCCGCCCGGTTCGTTACTGCCAACTATGATTTCACTCAGAGCTCATCACAAATACGTATTAACTTGGGATGGCCACTTCTCGAGAACCGACGGAAATATTTGCGGCTTAAACTTTTCTTCAATATTTACACAGGCAAGACTGGTTTGTGCAGGGACACATACATAAAGAACCCAAGCTACATATCGCCTAGAACAGATCATTCGCTAAAGGTGCAAGAGTACAAATGCCGTATCAACCTGTATAAGCATTCCTTCTTTCCAAAAACTGTACATGATTGGAATAAACTGCCGCTCGAAATCGTTACAGCAACGCCATCTGTGTTCGTAACTTTGTTGTCGAAACATTTATATCTTTAGTTCTAAAATGTGTTTCGCTTCGGACAGAATAGGAGATTAACCTTTCCTGTCCGCGGCTTTTTGCCTTACTCGCTGTTCTTTTTTTTCATTACATTATTCTAATTATAATTATTATTAATATTATCATTGCGTCGTATTATGTACTAAAGTGTATTTATATTGTATTTCATAATAACCTCTAGTGTAATGTTGTGTTAAGTACTGTGTTTTCAATATCAATATTTTGTTGTATTGTGTATTAGATCTATCCTTTTGTAACATCAATCATCTGTATTTCCATCATTTGTATACTCCTTCCCCCTACTCTAATGCCCAACATTGGGCGCTGTAGGTATGTAAGTAAATAAGTAAATAAAATGTCAATGGCTGTAAAATTTATTGCCTTAGCTAGCATCCAAATTTCCTTGTTTATTGTAAGCACTGCCCTGTTTTCAATTTCATACCTTTGTGTTCCAACCTCTGTCACCATGCACACTGTTATTTGCGCTTCTGTTGAAAAATTCTGGAGGTTGGTAACCCCTTTAGCTATTTGCTTCGCGATCCCTGTTCCTCGTTCTTGTAGTACGCCAATCACTCTGCCTATTATGACCACCAGGTGTGTCCTTCTTCGTGTTCCACATGTGCTGCTTGGCTTTCGCTGTCATTTTCCTAACCGGTTTCCCCCGAAGCGCTCTAATCTGGACCCTCTCTCTAACCTACCCTCTCTATTATCAACGGTCCTTTCTTATGTATGTTTGAATCGTCAACAAAGAAAACTCTACGCTTTTCCCTTCACTGTCAAAAAGCTGTACCTCAGGCCACGATGCCCTCCTCCCATTTCATCCTCACCATTTGCTTTGGTGACGTCATCTCCTGCTGCCGGCACATCAGATGTAGCTCTTTTGTGACCATCACTGACATGTTTGTCACTGTTTTCCAGCACGGTAGTTTCGGCTTGCTTACCTGTTCTCACTTTGAAGCCAGCCTAATTCGCGCTGCTCGCATCGAAGCATTCACCGTTGCTTTATGGAATGGTGGCCTTCAGCTTCATGTATATGTTGGCTAGCTTACCTTCTGTGACCTCCCTCTGTTTCTGCTTGCTCTTGAGTTTCTTTTCTACTTACTGACCTGCTTAGTTAGCTTATCCTTTTCCTGTTATAGACGAGTCCAGTCGCAACCCTGGAACAGATATCCTACTGATAAAATGTGCCCCATTTTCCACGCCTACTGACTCAAACTATGCAGCGCTTCTTTCAACGTGTAGGAAAAAGAAGAAAGGGGTTAACCGAAGGGCTCGATTTTCATTAATCATATCATAAGAAGCCAACAAACAAACAAAGACTCCAAGGACAATACAGGGGAAGTTACTTGTATTTACTGATTAAAATAAAAATATAAATTAATGCAACTGAAAGTGGATGAAACAAACAACTTGCTGCAGGTGGGTAACGATCCCACATCATTGCATTATGCGCGCGATGCTCTACCAATTGAGCTATCGCGGCTCAATTGCTCAATTGGTAGAGCACCGCATGCACAATGCATAGACTTGGGATCGTTCCCCACCTGCAGCAACTTGTTTTTTCATCCACTTTCAGTTCCATTAATTTATAATTTCTTTACTTCCATTAGTAAGTACAATTTCCCCTGCGTTGTCCTTGGTGCCTTTGTGGAAATATGTGGAGTGCAGAGAGGTAACACATTTCCATGCAGCAGCTGCACTAATACATTTATGCAACCGCCACCTCTTACATTGCTGCATTATTGCACTTTAACAGAGGCCTCCTGCGGAGGCATGTAGCTTCCATGCAGCTTGGCATCTAGACAAGCTAGACAATAGAATCAGTACCAACGTGGCTACACGGCTGTTGCCCGTCTTTCTCTCGAAATAAATGTAATTATTCTCGGTGACAGATCAAGAACACAGGTAAGGCTTCCCCCAAGGAAGTGTGATGCATCTGTAATATATCCCTCCACACTTCTTGAAATAGTGCCCTTACAAATGCCGCCCACACGAAGTAGAGGAGCATTAGATATTCAGGAAAAAAGGTGCACGCCGTGATGGCGCACTGCACTCACAGACAGCCAAAGTCTCGCAAGTGTGGGGATTTGAGAAGACAGCTCACTGTACAAGTCGATCATTAGAAAAAAGGTTAGGAGTAGCATTTTACTGACCCTGTGCACAGAATACATGCTTACCAACCGCAGAGTACCTGCTTGCTTTGAAATTGTTCATAAAGGATATATCTCCATAAGGGAGCTTTGTCTTCTTTTTGTCTTACTTGTGCTCATCTACATGTGGCCGATAAATGTCATTGCTTAAATGCTTCTTTCAGCCTTGATTTTATTGTGTTTTCGCGTTCATTACTAGGAGGTGCCAACTGGGCTTTTATGTCATTGTATGTCTTTTTATTGCAATTACAATGATATGGACACTCAAAGTGCTGCCGCCATGCATTGGGCTTTTGGTGATGCGTGTGCAGCCCTCACGTAGAGGTTTGGAAGGTCTTGGAGAGGTGAGAGGCGTGCAGTGTGTTTGGCTGCAAAAATGAGGAACTCAATCAGCTATGCAGCGGAGCCAGGGCATCGTTCCCCCTTCTGCTGCTGGTATGAGCATTTTGCTTACTAAAATTTCTGCTGAGCAGCTGCTTGCATACCATGCAGTGGTGTGTACTATAGTGGTGTGTGTGGAATGCTATACACTTCGAACTACACTGATGTGGTTTTCCTTTGACCTTGTTTTACGGGCTGTTAAGGTGCAAAGCCAGTGGTAAGTCTCCTCACCACGCTGGCATTATGAGGCGCCTAAAAGCTTCGAGTGCGCTATATCTGCTACATAGGAGCAGTCGCCTCGTGTGCTTTGTTGCCAATGAGTCGCCCCTGTATATTCCTAGGGCACCATTTGAGGAGCATTTGTTCAGCACTAAAGCTTGATACCCATTTTCATTTCAATTTTCCTATATGCAAGAATGCCCTTCTTTTTTTTCCTGAAGTTTGAGCATTCAGGTAATCTTTCGATGGTCTCAGTTAAAGCTGAGAAAGTGTGTTATATACAAGCTGGGCAGCGTACTGGAATTCCTTTCTGATAACCATAAATGCCAATAGGTGCATTTATAAAACATGAACAATCCCATCGAATATGACATTGTTGCACTCAAGGTAGGCTGTGTTTGTATGTCACCCTGATGTTGAAGTGCTGTGACGTTGGTATTAGGATCGTGTTTCCACATTTAGCTGTTCAAGTGGTCTCTATATGTTTGAGTATTTGCTAGCATTGGTAGAAATAAGTGCAAGAACTGCGTCATGGAATAGACCACTTTGAATTCTTTCTTAAACTAGGCTCTAAACACAAATTGGGAGAAAGGTGGATAGGATATGTACAACAAACAGTGCCAACTTCCAGCTGATGTTTAATGAAAGGTCAGCAGAAGACATAAATACAAAAAAAAGAAAGAAAAAAAAGAAAAAAAGAAAACCAACAGGAAGGTAAGTAAAGTTGCTGTAATGTGAATTATATCCTAGTCACCCAGGCAAGCATAATGTTACCTTTGTTGAGTACACATTACGATAAGTGTCTCACTCTCTGTACAATGGACTCGCCAGCGAGTGCCTTCATTGAACTCACTTTGCTGCATCGAAGTGTGTAGCTTCATTAGGAGTGCTTCAAAAATAAATTAAATTATACTCACTGCCGGGTTGGCACTAGTTGTAAATCCACTTTTGAAGACAAGGTCTTAGCTGACTTACACACCTGGACCTGGGTATCTTGTAATCACTTTCAGAAAAATACAGGGAATAAAAGAACTTGTAAATGCTCTGCGAACATGAAAATTGTATCAGATTATTCCTCTCCATTCCGAAGACACATAGCTATAGTAGGCAACAAAGGGTGAAATCAAAATGGAATATGATTAGCCATAAACAAAGTGGGGTGTGAGTGCCTGTGTTGCTTTCGCCCTCTGCCATTCTGCCCCCAGTTGTCATCAAACTGCCGCATCCTCTACCAGGTGGCGCAAAGTGCCGGAGTTCATGACAGACGAGAGCTGAGTCAGAGAACCAGGGTGAGCGAAGAGTTGCTGGCAGTGCAAGTACCTCGTTCGAATCATCAGCTTGTGTTTCTAAGAAGCCGTGAACACTTGGGAGGCCCTAGGCTTCGCAACAGCATGTGAGAGAGAGAAAAAAAAGAGAAACCTGACGCAAGGGGTGCATTCTATAGTGTCATGCAATTAAAAAAAGAAAGAGTAAACTAAGTGTCAGTGCTAAACAAGACTAGATCGACATAATTGCTCATAAAATCACGCACACTTAATCTGGCAAATCAATGTCGCAATTGAAATAAGTTCGGACAACAGAAACGTTGATGAGGACTTTTGTCCAGATTGCAAGGTAAGTGACAGCTGCTCATTGTTTGATGACCATTTTTCTTTGGGATTGAGCAATGTATTTGTGGGATGTCGCATTCACTTATTGTAGAAAATCCTTCGACAGTCCTGACTCGTCACATTTTTAATCCTCTGAATGAATGCTGGCAGTAGTACGTTGAGACATAGTGTTTCAAGGAGGGGACATGATAATGAAGACTCTGGACAGATATAAATTTGTATTCAGATAAATATACTCCAGTCTTATTAAGTAGGTTTGGCATGATTGAAAAATAGTTCGTAATGGACAGATGACATCATATTATATTGGTGTCGCTCATGATATGCTTATTGATAGAAAGGGAAAATGCTTCTTTGAATATACTGTTATTGTTTGTTTATTGATTTGACAGGGGTCTTGGTGCTACTACAAGTGTGTCCATCCCTCTTACAGGGCTTTCAAGTGCTTCGGATTTAGCCAGGAATCCGGCTCACCAGATTATTCTTGGGAAGCATCGGTTTGCTTGCACTGCAGCATGGCATAGCAGTTCGATTTATTGTTGATTTAACACTGTGACGATGATGTGTCTGTGCCTACTAATGGCTGCATCTGCTTGTTTTGTATGCAACTACTGAAATTGAAAATCTGTTTGCTGCCCTGTAAGTCTGTTGGAATCATGAAAGAAAAGAACTGTTTCTGTTGCAAACGTTTGAGTTGTAATCATCGGAGTAAAACAGAAAGGCACTGTAATGTACTGGTAGAGGATATAACTTCATTAAGGTAACACCTGAGGCACGATTGTGCCTTTCTTCACAGATATGTTTAACAGATTGTACATGTGCGTGCTACTTTGGCTGAGAGAACCTAATTTGTCGGCAGGTTACCTTCAGCACTCTTTTGTGCCATTTTGCTTTCACTGCACTAAAGCAAAAATGATGATGAAAGAAGTTTACAGTATTTACACATGATTGTGACAGACACAAAGGCACCCCTTTTAGTGTTGTGTTGACAGCGATATCAAGATCTTAGAGTTTTTATGGCTAGGACATTTCGATGCCGCAGCACCTATGTCAGTTCATTGCACAGTTTATCCTGTAAACCTGTGTATCTGTCTCCGCTATAGGTGGTGTGCTTTCAAGTCAAAAGCGTACTCAGAATTCACATCAGCTGGCTAGTTTCATTTATTTTACCATTTGCAGTTGCGCTGATAGAGAAATAATCATTTCCTTAATGTATGGAAGTGTGGCTGTGTTATCCACTGTGCTTGCTTAATGTCTTTGGTGTTCGCTGCTAAGCACGAGGTCGCACAATCAAATCCCAGGCATGGCAGCTGCATTTTGACAAAAATGAAATGCAAAAACACCCGTGTACTTAGAGGTAGGTGCTCGTTAAAGAATCCCAGGTGGTCATAATTGATCCGGAGTCCCCCACTACGGTGCGCCTCGCACAGTAATCAGGTCACGGTTTTGGCACTTAATACCAAATAATTTAATTTTTTCTTCTTTTTACTGTGGCTATGTTCTCCTCCGCCATCAAACGATATGCCATTCTCACCTCTATGAATTCTTTCCTTTTTTCCCAATGTCTCATATTATTTCATGTTCATTTCTTTCACATGCTTTCATGTATGTTTATATATCAGTTTGTGCTTTTGTTGTGCTGCATGCTATAAATACTGTGTTGTCTAAGGAGTATGTAGTAAGTACAACTGCGTTGATATGTTTTGGACAAAATGTACAAACCGGTAAAACTTACAATCCAGTTGCTAAAATATTTGGCAGACTCAACACTAGTTGACATCTACGGTATGTAAAGCATTGTGCGAATCATTGCAGCACAAGATGCTGATGCATATAGATCTTGTTGGGCCCGAGCGACCCAAGATGCATGTTGGTGTTCTTGTGACTTAACCAAGGTTACATTCATGTTCCTTGAATTTCTCCTGGATTATCAGTATCTTTCGGCGGAGCATTTTGATGGGAAGTTTTGACACGCCCACTTGTTAAGAATCATTGTGGCACGAGAAGCACATCATTACGTTAAGAAGGCAATGGGAAACGGAAATGCAATCGAGCTGGTCAGAAATGCCAGAATACTATGCTCAAATACAATGCATTCACGCCGCCAGAGTGAAACATGATGCTCACTTCGTGCCACCTGCAAAGCGAACAGCTGTGCATTTGAGTAAGGGCCTATTAAAGGTACGCAGTGCGCTTGCCTACACGCTATGAAACGGATAGGAGAAGATGCTTATTGCAATGAGCTGGCGGCAATAGCTGTGAATGGCAACATGCGACGACCTGCGAGGAGAGTTGCTGGTACTGGACTATAAAACCGAGCACATGGTGGCATTTTCATGTGACATGAATGCGCGAGTACTGTAAGGAAGCTGTCGTTAGGAGCACCTACTGATCTTGATCATGTGGGCCTCACTCCTTTTATTGTTTATATGGAATCTAGCAGCCCAAAAACGTATTGTGTAATTGCAGTTTGGCGATATCCTGAATGTTTGTGCCAAATGATTGTTTTTTCCAGGAACATATTAATAAATAAAATAGAAGTTTTGCTGTACTGGGTAATATTTTTGTGTTCTTGATCATGAATCTTGGCGCCAGGAAATCGTATGAAACAAGATTTTATCAACAAAGTTCTGTTGTACTTAAGTAAATAGATGGGTGTATTGTGCAATGTTGCACATACAATGTTGCAATGTTACACATACTTTGATCGTTTAGACAAATCAGAATGGCTAGCCATATCTGGGCTCTATGTGCAGCTGCTGTATACATGCAGGATAATGAGTTATGGATAGTGATGTAGTGGGTTGTCTATCCATGTGTGTGTATGGTAGTATCAGTGACCAGAGAACTGATTGGTGAAAAGGTTAGTTGTATTTTGCATTCATGGAGGCTACAGAAAAACAAGCATGGAAAATGTTTGTAGTGCACTAATTGAAAGAAACAATGCTTTGTTTTATGTACATAAATGTTGTGCTCTCGACCTGCAAATGTGGTACTATTGCAACCTCTCAAAATGCTGTTTATTCTTTTGTTTTTTAACTTTCACGCATTTCTAATTTCCTTTCATAATGACAGATCAGAACATGAGTTGAGATATCCCCACTGATGTGAAGATTGTGTCTCGTATTGACTGAAGCAAAGACTGTTTTCATCATTAAACAAGCGTGAATATTTTTTATTCTTCACAACAGGTCTAAAAAAATGACGTCTAACGCTCCATGTGGCAAAAACATGACAGTGGGATATCTTAACATGTAACCTTTCATTAATATGCATTGCTGCTGGGCCTTTCTTTATTTTAATATTGAACTACTATAGGTTCTGCTGTATTCATTGTCAGACAGGTGCCACTTGTCTACTCATAACAACTGAAGACTTAGCTGCGCATTTAAGTTACTTATTGTAACTTACCATCTGCAGCTAAGTTTTCGATTTTAGCGAGTATAATACTGGTATAATATTGCATGACGTAAGGAACCCACTCTCATGTGCATGCAAGAAAGTTGTTTTGTTTTGCATCACTTGGCTTGTCTATTGGCAGAATCAGATGCCGATGGCATGGCATGACATATGTGTGTAATTATAAAGAAACCAGCACTAGAAATACATGTAAGGTGTACGCAGGAACACGCACATGTAACAGATTTTTATCTCCAAGAGTGGCTGAAATGGTCAAAACGCAGATGGTTAATGAAAGTTGCACTCTCTCCTGCAAAAGCCAGCCAATGTTCTGCTTTCCCCTATTTGCAAGCTCTCACTTCTCATTGTTGCTGGCATTGGGACTCGCACTTTTAGAGATTGCTCAGATTGAAACTTTTTGCTTACAAAATTTTCATGCACTTTTGGAAGTAACTGCCGCAGGTGTAAACACTCCTGGGGATTAGTATTTTGTTGCGCCATAAAAAACGGATTCCTTAAAACTGAGCGTCTGTTTCTATAACTTCTTTTATTGATATTCATATTTCATTTTTTTATGCTTCATGGGTTTAAATGTCAGTTTAAGCTTTTCTGTGCTACATTGTAATGTGAAAAAAAAATAAAAGAAAAAGCAAGTAATATGTAGGTACTTTTGTGAATGCATAATGCAGTGTTGCATACACAAAGTAATTTGACTATATTAAGCATGGCATCAGAATTGCGTGCAGAGTCCGACCTCTATGTATTGGCTGCACGAGTTTGTATCTATTAAGAGTGGTTATTGTTATTTACAAGTAGAGAGATAGAAGCCTGTGCGAGACATGTGCTGCACAAACATAGTGCTGGCATGACAGTAATGCTACATGGTTTGAGTAGTCCCAGGTTATCATACATTTTGCCTACAAGTGTGGCCATCCTTTTTCATTTGCACTGGTAGCACTTTAGTTCCACCATATGTGTGATGCATTATCGTATCACCTTTCTGTGCTCCCTGTGACTTTGCAGGTTCCTTGCCATCGGAGTCCCTGGAGCAGGACCAGTCGCTCGCGTCCATGCGTGGCTCATTGCATTCCTGCCGGCTGTGCCCCTATGTGACCGAGTCCAAAGACCACATGAAGGCACACCTGCGCATACACACGGGCGAGCGTCCTTACAAGTGCCACCTCTGCCCGAAGAGGTTCACTCAGAGTTGCAACCTGACGCGGCACGTGCGCAGCCACAATGGAGAACGTCCCTATATCTGTGTGCACTGCGGCGCATCCTATTCGCGGAAAAGCAACCTCTCCAATCACATGGCCTGTCATGCAGGGATGAACCCGTAAAAATCGGAGGCAGCTGCCTTTCTTTTTTTTAGATCAACTGATAAATAAATTTTTCATGGCAGATGATGGTTGATGAACTGCATTGAAAGCTTTCCTGCTCTCTCACTCATAGATTTTGTTGTAATATTACATACGGAAGTGTGCATATTTCGCTTCAAGTCCTCAAAAAATGATTGGGCACATGCCGCTGCACTGTTCTTGCCCAAATTCCACTGAAAGATTGCATCACTAGATGTAACACTTGGCACAGTTACTTGACTGTTTTTTAAAGAAAAGAATTATAAACTGCTTTAGTCTGTGAGGAAAATGGCTACTGCGAAGACGGCGCTAGCGCATACTTGTGTTTCCGCCTGCTGGTAGCTGCAGAAAGCAGCCATTCAGGGAGGGTTGCTGCATGTCTGAGGGGAATGGGCAACACGTAACTGTGTTGATTGCTCACAAGTAACTGTTCTATGTGTTACACTGAGTGATCTAGACTCTAAAATGCGATTTCAATAAAGTATAATGTGAAATTCAAGCAAGTATAATGCAGAAGTAAGTGCAAAATCTTTTTTTGAACACTGCAAGCGAAATATGCACACCCCTGTAATTGGAAGTTACTCCACCATTTATTAAATTTCATAAAGAATCTCTTTATGTGACTTCACAGCTGTACAGCATATTGAAGATTTGGCTTGCTTTTAATGGATTGGCCTAAAATATGTTCATGACCTTGAAGGTATATATTTCTTGAAATTGGTCGTTACGTATGAAGTTAGCAAATAAAACAGGTATGTCCACTTGAAACCAGGCTTTAATGAGTAGTAGAACGGGAAATATTTCTTGACTTTCCTGTAAATTTAGTAGCAGATTGATGACATAGTTTCCATTTGATATTATTCTGCTTTCCAGTTAATGTGCTGATGTGTAAATAGCAAGATCTTGTTTACCTGCCGTGGTTGCTTAGTAGCTATGGTGTTGGGCTGCTAAGCATTTTGATGGAGCCACAATACGAAAGCATCCATGTACTTAGATTTAGGTACACATTAAGGAACCCCAGGTAGTCCAAATTTCCGGAGTCCTCCACTACTGCATGCCTCATAATCAGATTGTGGTTTTCGCACGTAAAACACCATCATTTAATTTTAAGTTTTATTTATTAATACAAGAATACATGTTGGACTTGTTAGGCAGTGGGACATGTTGTGCACTGTTCCACTACAGAATGTTGTTACAGCTGAAATGTTCTCAAGCTATTCTTGAGTTGGAATGCATAGCTTAAGCGGAACTGGTTCTTTATCTTAAAATGTCCTGTATTGGACTTGCAGTTGAGCATTAGCAAACTCCATAACCCTGGTTGTCATTGGGACACCATGGCAATGACATGATCAACTTGGCACTGGAACTTTTCAGAAGCCATCGGTGATGTTTACTGATGTCGTGTGGGGATATCAACTCGAGCTGGTATCAGGTCTTCAAATGGTGTCAGTGGGTTTTGCCTCTAGCCAGAACCAGCTGCTATGATATCCAGATATGCACTGGTGGACAAATTGTTGTGGAGGCTTACTGGTGTAGGCACTTAAGTTCATCACTTCAATTAAATTAAAGACTGGATAGATCCTATCCCTTTCTATGACATACCACACTTATCTATATGTCACTCAGAGTTGCTTAGATTAAAAAAAAAATGAATATGGAAAACTGAGAATCCATCAGCCCTGTGCAGTGGGCACCGTGAAGACTGTGGTTTAGCATTGGTTCGATAAGCATTCGTTCAGTCATATGACTGGTGTTCACAGGCCGAGATGAACTGCATGCCTATCACTGACTCAAGGTTGCAGTTTCTCTACAATTTCTTGCCCTGGCCTTAATTGTGTTTGCTTCCCTTTTGTGTAGGAAGAATTTCATGTGCTAGTAGCATGTAGTTCATCAAAGCAAAAAAAGAACCATCTTTATTTTTCTCCCCCACTATTTAGCGTCCATTGTCACAATTGTGCTGTACCTTTCTGAGACCAAAGGCTTGGCTTTGGACTACAATTCTTTTGCCGCTGTTGACTAACCTGCCATACAGTGGGCACAGCTTGAGGATGGAAGGCACTTGTGTGATTCAAATGTTGTGTAGTGCACTTGAAGGAGCTGACATATTTCTGGGGCCAAGCACTTGGCTGGCATGCAATGAACCAAGGTTGTAACCTTGGGGTGGTTTGTCATCTTTGTTAAATGCAAAAAGCATATTTGGATACCCTGCCTCACTTTGATTTTTCTATATAGCCTGGATATGATGATCGCATAAAAAGGATTAAAAAAATCTAGCCCCTACAAGAAATTGAACCTGGGCGTGGTAAATTTGAAGTTATCCTTGGCACCCCACCAAGAGTTGGGAAGGCGTGCGGAATTCATGCTACAGTACAGCTTAAGAGCACCACCACTGTCTTGCTGTCACAATATTGCGTGGAGTGTTAGGAGGCCTCCAAAGATGCAAAGTGCTTATGGTTGCAAAATCGACGAATCCAAATGGATGCACAGTCATGCTCTGCTCAATCGCCTGTAATGTATGATAAATAAAGTATGTATGCTGTGCAAATTCTCTTGTACAGCTAAGACAATCATTGCGTATGTGTTGTGCTGGAATTGTGATGCCAGAATTTATTTTGCGATGGCCAAGTAGACTTTATTCTTTCAATACATGATTGAGAATGTTGCAGTCTAGATGCTCATGAGCTGCATCTATGGATAGCATCTCGATGGAGAAAGAAAATCTGGTTATATTTATTGCTGTAGAACTTGAGGGCCAAGTTATATGCAATTAGCTCTACTATACAGGCGCACATGAGATATACTAGTCATGTATGCGTATATGGGCCATGCATTGTTGGGGGTTACTCAAGATTTCAGTGCATCTGCTTGCAGCTTACAATTAGAGTCAAGCCCTGAAGAGTTATTCTTTTTCAATGGGTGTTTGCCTAAGGTATCTTGTAAACCCCCCCTTTTTTTTTCTTAAGAGTGCAATGAACGTTCAAGTTGTATAGGTTTTATACTATCAAGACATTTCTCCCAAGTGGCCTTATAGATTTCACTTGACATACTGCAGCCGTATTGGACCATGACTTCAGGCATATGTGTATTTCGTGCATTTTGTGAAATTGTAATTGGCATAGCCAGGCTTGCAGCATGAACATAAATTCCAGCGGTTCCTTTTATACCACTGTGCCTGCAGACTTCATGCAATCACATATAACGCAGTTATGTAGTGTCCTGCATAGTACTACAGCTAGATATTTGACATAATAAGCTTCTGTTGAATAATATGTTTTTTCTAGTTTCAGGAAGTCTATTGACATAGTTGTTCACAAGAGGGGTGGGTGGGGGGATATTGTAGCTGCCTATTAGAACCTACTTCTTTGCATTAGTTATGCCCATGCAGCAAATAGCAGGTGATGTAAAGATTAGAGTACTGCACAGGCCCGGGTCGGGTAAAGCGATTTCTGACAGGCCCAGGCCTGGTGCCCTTGGGCCTGGGTCGGGCTTTTGCATGAAGCTGTGTGCGACATAAGTGCCTAAGTCAGGCCTTTCACAGAATTGAAAATTCAGGATTTTTATGTTTTAGATGGAGTGTGTTTTTCTCGTCACATTTTGGTTTGCCCTACACTAAAATGATGCAAAGAACTTTCCACATGCACGAAATTCACACCGTGCTGTTCAGCCATCTTGGATTTTATGGTTGATGATTTGCCTAAACTAACCAGCAAGGTGTTGATAATGGCAGGCAAAACAAGAGGAGTATCATTACACATTCTCGAGGCACACCCATAGCTTTCCACTGCGGCATGTTTACAGCTTCCACGCTTCCGTGAGAAAAGCTGTGCATAACGCTTGAAGACATATTAAATTCTCTTTGTTAAATTCTCTGTTAGCTTGGATGTAATGGTTGACGATTTGCCTAAACTAACCAGCAAGGTGTTGATAATGGCAGACAAAGCAAGAGAGGAGTATCATTACACATTCTCGAGGCACACCCATAGCTTTCCACTGCAGCATGTTTACAGCTTCCACGCTTCCGTGAGAAAAGCTGTGCATAACACTTGAAGACAAGTTTATTATTAAATTCTCTTTGTTAGACTGCACAACATGTTTTATACGCTGATAATGCATTTCATGTGTTGAACTCATATTGGAAGTGGTTTTATCCACGGTATAGCTGGTCAGAAAATCCGAACTTAACCTCTCTTGAAAATGACACACTTGAAAAAGTATTGCTGCTAGTAAAATGCTTGTTGCTGAGAAACAATTTGGGTTTGTGCAAAATGTAATCTATCATAAAGATCATGCGTTTTACTTTACAGTCTACGCTCTTCACAATAGACCCGTGTACAACAGACTTTCGGATATAACAGACCATATTTAAGCCTTAGTTTGTTCTACTTGTTTTATTAATGCTATGAAGTTTGCTTTTAATGGACCATGCTACAATGGACTACCGGCTACAGCAAACGAAATTAGTGGCAATTTTTGTAAAAATCAGGTGTATGAAACAAACATTTGCCTTGTTGACACGGGCTGGCAACTGACTTGCGAGGGTCAGCCAACGATTGCGGCTCAATATCTTGAGCGCAAGGGAGGGAGGAAAGCGGGGTGGAAGCGCACCGTCTTTCGCGTGTGAGGCACGGGGGGAAAGAAATTGTGGGGCAATGGGGGGGGGGTCTACTCCAGTGGCTACTGTTAACGGTGCAGCCGCACAGATGCCGTTTCTTGAAAGTGATCTGCAATGTGGACAAAGTGTGCCCAGTGCCGGTAGCTTCGCATATGCTGTGCTTTCAATGTTCAGTTTGCGTTGAAGCGAGAGACAGCACAAAGGTCAATTAGCTTGCTGCCGCCGCCGCGCTTATCTTGCTTAATTTGCTATCGCAACCGGTGCTTCGCTTTTTGGCCGAAACTGCAACTTTTGCGTTTCATTTTTACTTTGGAAGTTCGTCACTCACTCTTTGATATAAAGTTGTTAAACATTGCGACGAAAGTTTTGGAAGTGAGGCGTTTCAGATATTACAAACTTAGGATAAAATGGATGTTTTTATTGGGTTATCAGAATCCATTGTAATGAGAGTTGACTGTAAGAACTAGCAGTCTTGTTCAAGTTCTCATCCTCAGGTTAGGGCATGTGCTACTCTAACCACCTGTTAATGAATAAGTTCTTACATGGAAAGAAGGCACGATGGATAAGACTTGCTTGTGGCTATGAAAATGATTATAGCAGTAGCAGTAGTCATCTAGCCACCCCAAACCACTGCGTAGGGGCTAGAGTGCGCAGGAATATGGTCAAATGGGTTCTAATGGTGTGTGCATTCTAGTGAAATGCGTAGTAGTTAATTATACTTTGGCACTGTAGCAGTCAATTCGCATTGGAGCACGTCACCAGGAACTTTCTGCTGTTTGAATGAAGATCTTGCGCCACTGAGTAGGCTATAGAGATATCTCGTCTGGTGTTTTCAGCTTTGTGGATTGCGTTATTCTCTAACCAGGAAAAATACTTCTCACATGGTCTTATTAACGCATGCAGGGCACTTTTCAGCAAGTGTGTGACTTTTTTATGCAAATACGTAAAGCCTTTGTATAGACCGTATCTGGAACTGTAATCTGGCATTACAACATGGCAAGTTGTCCTCGTTTCTCTGGAGCTTTTTAGTGATGAAAAAGTCAAGGAACATCTAATTCTTCAGTGACTGTAGAAGAGACTTCACCAGTACTCGCCAATCAAGCTTTTAATGTGCGCTGGCTCATTCAGCATTGGGACACATGGTGTTTGGAAAAGGTGTTGTTGTTATCAAGGCTGTGAGCAAATAGAAATCTGTTCAAGACAACAGTGCTTTTACATTGAAAAAAAAATATATATATATTCCAGTCTTCAGCAGAGGCTTTGCATGAGTTCATGAATAATTGTTCACAATAGCTACGTGAGATCCTAATGTGCTGTGAAGTGTAACATCATGGCCCCAGCTTAAATATTTCTGTTGATATGAAGGGGAAAAGTTTGTCTGTATTGTTACCATTTGTGCTGGCTTTGATATTGACCTTTATGTTGTTACAGGTGTGTCCATGCCTCTTTGAAAATGTCCTCCGAAATGTGCGCTTCAGGCTTTGCCAGGAAACCAGCTGACCAGATTCTTCACTGAAAGAATTCACTTGTTTGCTCTGTTGCATGACACAGTTTGATATAGGCTTGATTTAGCATTGCAGCAGTGATATGACTGTATACTGATTAAGACCAATGACTTTCTTGTCTGGAACAAATGTACTCCACTGTATTGCACTGTACTGGAATGCATCAGGAATGCAGTACTGCAACTTTGCCATGTGAGAATGTAGTTCAGTCAAGGTAATATATAGTGTGGGTTTTTGCCTGTCATATATTTCCAGTAGTTTGTGCTTGTGTTCAGCAGTGTTAGTGACAAAAATATAAACTGGTTGGTAGGTTACCTTCTGTAGTTTTTAGTTTCATATTGCTTTTGATGAGGCAATACAAAGATGATTATAGTAAATATTTATAATGCACTAATAACGACAAACAATACTTTGTTTAATGCACTGAAATATGGCTGATTTCTCCTCCGTCAACAAATGTGGTTCATTCTGACATTTATGAATGCTTTGTTCATTTCTGTTTTCATTTTATACGTCTTTCATTTTCTTTCAGATTGATTCTTTCTTTCATATTCCACAATTATCACGTGTTCAAATATTAGTTGATGGTTTTGTTGAGCCTCGTGGTGTGAAGAACATGTAATACTTAGTTTAATAGGCGAGTATATATGCATTGTTGCATATAAAGAGTAGTTTTATATTATAGGCATAATATCAAGATTGCGTGCCAAATCCGGTCTTTATGTATTGCCAGCAGCAGTTTGTGTGTATCTAAGATAGTTATTTTTGTATACAGAGATAGGAACTTCTATTGGACATGCTGCATCAGTGCACTGTTGCCATGACAGTAATCGATGGGTTGTGTAGTCCAAGGTTATAGCATATTTTGCCACCAACCATGGCAATCTTTTTTACGGGAAACCTGCGTAGCTCTGCCTCTAATTGGTCCGTCATCTCCATAGGCAAAAACTTGGGAGACGTGTTCCGCTTGTGTGACTGCGTTCCTTGCAGCACCAGCAGGTGGCATTCACATCTGTGGCATCAGCGGGAGGCATGCATGCCGCTGGGTTCCCTGCGGCAGACGCAGGTGGTGCTCACATCCACGGCAGCAGCGATGCCACTTTATGGGGGAAAGAACCAAAAGAAGCAGAAAGCTCGCCTTCGAACATAGCATTGGCCACGAGTGTTTCCTGGTTAAGAGAACAGTTGCATAAGCTGCGGCTGCCAGGAAGGGACAACTGCTGCTTCTCAGCATAAAGCAGGGACTGACGTAACACCGCTTCCATATCTAAAAAAAGAACCTGCCTAGCAACTGACTTGTGTTGTGACAGTACTATGGGAAGGCCATGTATAGTGAGGACTCCTGAAGAGCAGCGTGCATACAAAGTGTGGCAAAAGTGTGGTTAAGTGCATTTCTCTTCTCTCTGGTCCACTCTTTGTAGGTGCACGAAGTAGTGGCGCAAGCCAAGTCACAGGCCATTGAAACGTCTTAGGCTAATAATTAGGGGAAGCGCATGTGAATGTTACCATGTGAATAATTTCAAGTTACATCGTGAAGGGTAATCGTTGTCGTTGTCGCTTACAGTTTCGCTGTCCAACCACCTGCAGAGCGTGGACTGGAGACCATTTTTTTTTATTGCTACCTGTAGCAGTTTAGTTCCATCAAGTTTGTAACGCCTCATTTGCGTTGCTTTCTCGTGCTCCTTGTGGCTATGCAGATTGCTCATCGTCGGGGTCCCCCTTGGAGCAGTGCCAGTCACACGTGTCCATGCATGGTGAACTGCATTCCTGTGGGCCGCTCGCTGTCAAGACTGAAGAAAAGCACTGCGCAGACGAACACACGAGCACACGTGCACGCAAGGGCCCCTTCAAGTGCCACCTATGCTCGAGCACATTCGGTCGCGCTTCGGAAATGAAACGGCACATGCGCAGCCACACGGGCGAGCGCCCTTTCCCATGCCATCTGTGCTCGAAGGCATTCTCCGACAGCACCACCCTAAAGTGGCATGTGCGCGCCCACACGGGAGAGCGTCTCTACAAGTGCCACCTGTGCCCGAACACGTTCACAAAGAATTGCAACCTGAAGCAGCATCTGCTCACACACACGGGCAAGCGCCCTTTTCGCTGCCACCTCTGCCCGGAGACATTCTCTCGAAGTTACACCCTAAAGCGACATGTGTTCACGCACACAGGAGAGCGTCCCTTTTCCTGCATGCACTGTGGCCAGTCCTTTTTGCGGAAAGACCAGCTCTTGTATCACGTGTCCGATCACACAGGGGAGAAGCCCTAAAATAAAGCTCCGGTGCGTGAAGTTCTTTTGTAGATCAACCGATATATCAATGTTTTATTGCAGTGCGAGATTCATAAACTGTGTTGAGAGGTTTCCAGATCTCTGAACCATAGATTTTCTTGCAGTATTATCTAGAAGAAAGTTGACTGCACTGTCTATGGGAATTTCCTAAATACCCCCTTTATGTGATTTCACTGCTATGCCAGCATATTGAAGGTTTGACTTACCTTGAGGGTGGATCGGCTTGAAATGAGCTCATGACTGTGCAAATAAGTTTTCTGAATTTACACATAAAAATTAGCAAAGAAAACAGAAACATATAATTGAAACCAGAGCACAGTAGAATGTGTGGGTGCGAAAGTTATGCAACTACTCTCAGGTCTCGGAAGCATCTTCGTATAAATATCTCGGAGTTCACCTCGCTCCTAACCTGTCCTGGGCATCCCACGTCACCACCATTTGTGCCAAAGCCTCACGAACTTTGGGGTATTTACGAAGAAACTTAAAAAACGCCCCAACCAGCATCTGGAAGCTTGCATATGCAACATTTGTCCGGCCTCAACTAGAATTTGCAATCCCTGTGTGGCCGCCTCATCAAAAATATCTAATCGATATGCTAGAAGCCGTACAGAACAGGGCAGCACATTTTATTTCTTGCGATTATAACTATTCTCATAGCGTAACTGAGGTTAAACAATATCATGACATCATTTCACTTGAACCTCGCCGTTGCATCACACCTCTCTGTTTGTTCCACAAGTACGTTCATGGTAATAGGCTGTCTCCACTACCTCTCGAAAGGCCTTTGCGCAAGTCAAAACGGCTCCATAACAATTTCAGTTACTCGCGCATCTTCGGTCACATATTAACCTACAACAGCTCAGCGCTTCCACGTGTCATTTCTCTGTGGAACGATTTGCCTGGTGCTATCGCTTCCTTAACAAACCATGATTCCTTCCGCAACCAAGTCAGCAGTCATCTTTCAGTAACACCCTTGTAATCTGTTCAGCGACTTATTGCTTTTCATTGTTATTTCTCAGTTGCATTATGGTTTGTGCTGCGCATCAGTTACATTTTGAAAGTATGCTGTATCTCTTGTGTTTAAATGCTTTGTATTAGAAATGTATAAGTGCCACTTGCAACATAATATGTTTACTAGCTCTTATAGTACTGTTTCCGTTTATACCCCCCCTTACGTCACGCTCCTACGGGTGCCCGTAAGGTCTTTTGTAAGGAAATAAATAAATTCCTTTTTTTTTGGTCAATTGCATTGGGACTGTATGAAGGAACGAAATTTAATAATACATGTCAGCTTTTTTGTGCGCATTCCGCAGGATATAGCCGAGATTAGGCACTGACTAGCTCCTAGATTGGTCTGCAAGACAATACTTTTGCTTATATTGGACTCCGACCTGTTATTAATAATCGTGAAAAAAAAAATTCGGCAGAGAAACTTAAGACTGCTTAAGCTTGGGAATGCAAAAGCATTATAGTCCCTTTGGTGGAATGTTCTTTTTCCACACGTTCCTTGTTCGCACGAGTTCTCGCCTACATTCTAACTGCGCCTCAATAAAACCAAATGAGAACACGCCAAGCATCTCAATGAGGTCACTTCCTATGAGGGGTCATAACTTGAAGGATCGCTCAGCAGCGTTCGATTGGACATTAATACTTTTTACTTGATGCGATCATTTCATGGATTCACGACGTGGCGCCACTTCCTCCTCATTAGCTGTGTTTTCACGTTCCTAATGACGTACTTACTAGGCCTCACCTTTCGACGTGACATGTGCGATGACCCGCACGCTAGGCACATCTTTAGCTAACCAGAACCATTGAGCCGCCGTGGCATCGGGGAAGCGTGCTCGTCTCGTACCCCGGAGGCCTAGGTTCGATTCCCATCCTGACTAAAATTTTAAAAATTTTATTTTTAAAGCTAATAATTTTCTTTGTTTACAGTAACCTCCCTGAAAAATTTGACGCTAATGCGAGCATTCTTTGACATGTTTTTACTCTTCGAGCTGTTGGCCATTTTGGTACGATCTCTCAGTGGCGATGCTGACAATGTCATGGGGCACGTAATGTTTTCGCATTAAAGAAAGAAATTGGCAAACATGATTTTAGGGCCTGTAATCTATACGTCTGAGAAGAGCGGCTCACATCTGCAGGAATCACAATGTGCAGGCAAATGCATGCCTTCTTTATTCCTGATGATGCATGTTCTCGTTTACGGTCATTTACACATTGGTCAGTTTGTCATATGTAGGACTTGCCACAAGACAAAAGTATGCATACTCCACACCAGTGGCACAATCAACAAAATGTGTTGTGAGGTTCTCTCCACAATCTTCTTTACTTTTGCTTGTGTTGTGCAACAGATACGTGGGTATAGAGATTATAGGGCAAAGCAAGAACGCAATTGCGCCAAAAATATTAGAACACTACCACAATAACAAAAATAGAGAAAAATGTATCAGTGGCTAGTCAGTGCCTAGTTGTTAGTCGTGTATAGTTCAGAAAGCGCCTTGTTGAAACTTGGGGTATGAAACTAAAAAACTGTTATTTGTTTCCTTTCTGTTTTCACCTGTGGTCCTGCAGTTCGACGCATATTGGAGTATCTTGTGCAGTATAAAAGCAAATTTGAAGGCCTAATAAAGCATTTGGTAGTGGTGCTTGTCCTGTCTTACTTTGTCGTTATAGTGTTAATTAGGGCTTCTCTTCTACTAGCTATGTGGTGACTGTCTCTTACCGAGTCACCACATTTGGCTTTGCGTAATTACCTGTTTGCATTGTATATTTTGCGATTATTGTGAACTTGGTTCTTTGAAGCACATTTATTTTCATTTGTTCACTACTGGTATTTAGTTAGTATCATCACTGTAATATTCCATGGCATACCTCTTTTTTTGTTAGCTATTGTGTATTTCTTTCTTTTTTATTGTCCAACAAGCTATTGTTTGATATACTCTTGTCTCGAGGGGCCATAAATGTATGGTTCTTAGGCTGTGTTTGTAGCAACCATCACATGCTTCAGTTGAGGCCCTATTCTGCAACGTTGAAGCACTTCCAGAAACGGGCATTTCTATTTGGTTTTTGTACCCTACACTGGAAGCTGTGCACTGTTTTAGTGTATTTTAGTAAGTCTTAACTGTAGCCTACAAGTAGGTGTGCTCTTGTAGAAAAGCTACAAACGTCCACGTGCACTAGTGGTACCTCATTCAATGAGTTCCATCCAGGTGGCAGGCGATGAAACCGGAAATATTTGTATTTTCTGACAGATTGCCAAAAAATGACCAGTGCCTGTGCATTCTGAATAAAGATTGTGCTATGATGCTCCATAGTCTGGTCATATTCAAAAAGGTCATGTTGACATTTGATGAAGCCCCGTAATGAGCTGCATAATTTCCTGACATTTTTACTGCATTTGAGTAGTTTCCCAAATCATATCTTAAATCATTCTCCAACAATATATCTCAAAAGAAACACGTGAAATACTAATTTTAAGTGAATATATGTCTGGATTTCTTAACATGTGTATTGCTTACTTGAACATAACTTTTCTGATGATCATATTCCAAACAAAAGTTTAATAAAATTTTTTTTTTGTCTTCAGGGAGTTGAAATGTCACTGTTTCGCTGTCGCTCAATTGAGAAAAAATACTCGAAACAGCTAAAGTGGGAAGACAACGAGCAAAAGCCGTGTAACAAGGTCATTTTGGTTTATCAAACAAATATGAAACAGTTGCATATAAACGAAAGGCTTCTATTGAAACTAACTCAGCACATGCCGAATACTTTGTCCAAAGAAAGTGCTGTAAACTTAATTGTTGCTGTATGAAAGATGCTGGACTTGTACATTATACATTCATTTTTATATGCCTCTACAGAACAGACTTAATTCTTTGAAATATTGCCCGCAGGGGCGTCTGTGTGAGCAGGCGTTTGGTGTGTTGCGACACCACGGACCCGAGCAGCTGGGGACTAGACCCTATCATGCTTTACCTGCGCATAGCTTAGCTGTGTTCGATGAAACGAAGATCATAAGAGTTAAATCAGTGCTGTGAGTTTGAACCTTTGAGGCCCCTCAGTGGAAGCAACACAGCTCTTTGGCCTTGGCTTCACATAGAAGGCACCTAAGGATTGATCCATCCGGGGGAAGTTGGTAGTTGATTTTCCGAGCCCGGCCCTGGTCGTATGTTTTATCTTGGAAATAATCTGCTGCAGGTGCAAAGGTTAGCCAAGCTCAGATGGGCATGGCCCCATGAGCGCGGTTTTCCTGCATGTATAGTGCCAGAGGTTGCGTAATCTATAGTTTCTTTGATGTGTTGAAGCAAAAGGCAGTAGCTCCCCTCGGTCTGCACATCTTACGATCATGCCGGCGACACTCAACCACTGCTGCAGAGTGGACTGCTGCAGAGTGGGCAGGAAGTAAAACCCTGCTTTTCTTTTTCACCATCCTGCGTTTCCTCTTCGCCATCAGAGACGGGAATCAAGATACAGCTACGGTTCTTCAGTTTTTTTTAAGCAACCAATGTTTGCTTGGGTGAGCAAAAATGCTTTGCACACGTGATGAACTGCGTCCCGGCTGAATCACGCCTGGTGACGCTCTGCCAATTTTGGGATTGCCAGTGCCATTGGTGCTTAAATCCACGTCTGAGTCGCTGAGATGCTGTGGGTAGAGAGCAACACCTTGCTCTTCCCTAATTTTGCCATAGAATGTCATTTTGTCCATGACTAGAAAGAAACGATACCATATTGACTGTAGAAAGGTTGCAAAGTGCCACTTTGATCACAAAAAAGTATCGGTGATGATAACTTTTCTGATTTAAAAAAAAACGGTTGATTCTTTAGCGTACTCTATGCTCTTACATAAAAAAAAACAAAAAATGGTGAATGAACACAACACTCCAGCAATTGACCCATTCTGTTGCACCCTTGCCGTCCAACATTTTCAATAACAGGCAGCTGCTCCAAATCTCATAGATGCAGTTTGGTCAGGGGGCATTGGCATAGCCAGGGTAGAGGGTCAAACCCCTCCCGCCTCCCTCTACCCACCCGAAATTTTTTGACGAGACCCCCCGCTGCCACGGAACAGAAAGTTTCAGGAGGGGGCTCCGAAAGGGAGACATGGGTGAAAGGGAAAGCTTGAATGTGAAAGCAAGGCAAGGGCTTGTGGCAATCCAAAGAGGGAGGAGCAGGTTGTCATGTCACCGTACCTAGAACTTGTTTATCCAGTTTCCCCACAACCGCTGTCCTGTCTATAGTAGTAACGCTTCCTCGCCTTCTCACGTCACCTTCCTATCCCCTCCCACCCCCCCCCTCTTGTATGGGCATGGTGAATTAATTGTGGCAAGGCCGTTATACACTCATTTCGCGACTGCGTCAGTTCTACCCA
This sequence comes from Dermacentor albipictus, assembly GCF_038994185.2. Taxonomy (NCBI): domain Eukaryota; kingdom Metazoa; phylum Arthropoda; class Arachnida; order Ixodida; family Ixodidae; genus Dermacentor; species Dermacentor albipictus. The sequence goes on along the minus strand of NC_091826.1, from coordinate 73,021,915 downwards.
TTCTCTGCCCTCTCTTCCCCCTCCTCTCTACCATTCTATCTAGCTTCCCTCTGGACTTGGGTGTAGGAGAATGATAAGCGCTGCAATTTCTGTAGTGGTCTTGCAGGGGGTCATGGGTAATTACAGCTGTCAAGAGGCTAATGTGGCAATGGACGCCCAGGGGGCTCCAGAGGGAATTGTATGCATTCGAGGTAGTGCAAAAGTCCAAACGAGTTTCTCGCGTCTTCTTTCCTTTCTGCAATGCTCCTTCCATGTATATGCACGCTTGAACTAACCCAAACTTTTGAAAAAAAGGAAAAAGCTTTGCTCTAAAAGAATGCTGATTTGCGCACGGCAAAATATATCACGGATGGTGGTGCTGGGCCAGGGAAGCTAAGAAACCAACATAACAAACAGGCGGGAGGGCAGGTAGGAGAATGGCCTTGAAGACCACGCATAAACAGAAATATAGAAACGTCAGTGGCCGCTGCACCATTCAGCAAACCGGTGAATGTTCAGGAGTGTGATACTGACTAACGAAGAAGAATGTTAAGAAGGGGTGTAGGGGGATGGATATGAGGAGAAGGGGACGCACATAAAAGGCATCAAGAATGAAGTTGGCCGATAATTATGTGCATAGGGAGAGCGTATCGTCACTGCCCGATTGCTCAACACCAGACAGCTGTGGCCAGTTGCCTAGCTGAGGTTCACCTGCCACGTCGTAACACATGTTGATTGCTGCGGAGAGCCCATCCTAACTAAACGTCTCGGCAATTTTCAGAACAGACGTGTGTCAGAAGACGCAATGCTTTCAAATCTCTCGGAGCTACTGGCCCATATTTTACTGCAAACTGCAGTTGCCGTAATTTTCACAAAGGCTTCTAAACAGGAAGCAGCCCTGCTTCAGACTATCTGCCTCATCAGTTCCTGAGCGGGATCGCCAGATGATCGCAAGTTACTTCCAAACATCTCATCAAACAAGTCGGACAGCAGGTCACCAAAAGTAAGTGAAACTTGCATCATATGATACTGTCGAAATTCTAGTGCAGAGTTTCATTCCATTATTTTTAAATCTAGAATAATAATATAGCATGCCTACAACTCCAAAAGAACGATTGAGTGATAGGAAACTTGCAAAATAGTACCCGCTCTCTCCCATACATAGCCCTGGCCGTACCACGTACTGGAATGCTTGGCAGGAAAATAATGATCTCCACTGTTATGTGGGCTGCTACAAGTATGGCCTGCAAACGAGAAGACGCATGATAGTGCACTGTCTTGTTTTTGTGTGGCCCTACTTTTAGCGCCGTTCATTTTTCCAAGTCATGTACCAGCTAGGTCATCGACAAACGTTATATAAATGCAGCAATTTGCAAACAAAATTTGGTTTTTTAAATACTTTTAAAGATAGCATAAGAATGATAGCATAATTTGATGCGAAGTGGCTGCAAAACTTGCACCCTCATTAAAGCATTCTTGTCCGCTGAGTGTTAGGAGTTTTTGCATGATGCTTCCATTCTCTTTCTGTGTGTGTGTGTGCATGTGTGTGTGGTAATTGTCGGCGGAAATTCCACCCCCTCACCTGAAATAAATTTCTGGCTACGCCACTGTCATAGTGTGTACATGCTAATAGCGTTGATCAACTGTGTGGAAATTTTGAGGTATCGTTACTGCTTTCGACAACCCTGCATGTTTGTGTAACATAATTTACTATCTCTATACTTATCGTTTGTGTGCCTTTTCTAAACTCCTCATAGTCTAATTCTGCTCCTTCCTGGTGTGTTGCTGCATGCAATACTTAATCTGCCTTCCTGATTGGCTGGGGCCCGCCCATGCCGCGAATCGACGTCCGATGTGTTGCCACTCTATCGCTAAAATGTATCCCTTGACACACAAAAGTGCCTTTGAGGCCTGCTCAGTGCACTTCTCGGTTGATGTCAGTGACTAAAATTTATTGCCTTAGCTAGCATCCAAATCTCCCTGTTTATTGCAGCCACTGCCCTTTCAAATTCGAACGTTTGCCTTTCAATCTCTGGCACCCTGCACACTTCGATTTGCACTTCCTTTAAAGTATTTCGCAGATCAGTAACCCCTTTGGCTATTTTCTTTGTCATCCCTCTCCCCAATCACATCAGTATGTTAATCACTCTGCCCATTATAACCACAAGGCAACCCTCCTTCACTCTGTTCCACATGTATTGCTTGGCTTTCACTATCACTTTCCTAACAGGTTTCCCTGGAAGTACGCTAATCTGTACTTGCTCACCTGCATCTACCCTCCAGTCCTATTAAGTAGGTTTGGCATGATTGAATAATAGTTTGTAATGAATAGATGGCATCATATATTGGTAAGTGTAGTTCATAATAGGCTTTTTGACACAAAGGGAAAATGCTTGTTTGAATGTACTGTGTTTGAATGTGCTGGATTTGCAGTGATTTTGGTGCTGTTACAGAACTGTGCACCGTTACTGCAGGGTATTCAAGTGCTTCGGACATAGCCAGGAATCCAGCTCGCCAGATTATTCTTGGGAAGCATCCGTTAGTTTGCACTGCAACATGACAAAGCCGTTTGATTTATTACTGATCTAACACTGTGACGGTGATGTGACTGCAGTAACTGATGGCCGCCTCTGCATGGTTTGTATGCAATCAATCCATTTGCTCTAGAGCAAAAAGGTACTGCAGTGTAATGGTAGAGACCGTAGTGTCATCAAGTAATACATCAGGCAGGATTGTGGTTGTCTTCACAGATATGTTTAACAGATTGTATATGTGTATGCCACTTTCACTGAGAGAACCTAATTTGTCAAGCACCATATTGCTTTCACTGCACTAAAGCAAAAATGATGATGAAAAAAGTTTACACTATTTACAAATGACTAGCTGATAGAGACACGCAGACACCATTTCTATTGTTATGTTGGCAATGATTTCAAGTAGTACATAGAGTTTTTAGAGGTGTCAGTGACCCTCCTGGACTACAGTGCATGTGTTACTGCACTGCACGGATTATCTTGTAGACCTGTCTGTCTCTGTTATTTGTATTGTGCGTTCAAGTCGAAGCGTTCTCACAATTCACATGAGTTGGCTAGTTTCATTTATTCTACTGTTTGCAGTGTCACTGACAGGGCAAGAATTGTTTCCTTGATGCACGAAAGTGTGGCGGTATTCTCATTCACCACCAAACTCTATGCCATTCTCACCTCCATGAAATATGTTTTTCCCAATGTCGTTCATACTATTTCACATTCATTTCTTTCACATGCTTTCATATATGTTACTATATTGGTTTGTACTTTTGTTGTGCTGCATAGTACAAATATTGTGCTGCTTAAAAAGTATGTAGTAAGTAGAACCTCAGTGATACGTTTTGAGGAAAATGCATAAAAAAAACTACAAACCGATAAAATGTACAATCCATTTGCTAAAAAATTTGGCACACTCAACTGTAGTTGATGTCTACGTTATGTAAAGTGTTGCGCGAATCATTGCAGCACAAGATGCTGATGCACATAGATCTGGTTGGGCCAGAGCGACTCAAGATGCGCGTTGTTTTTGTGGCTTCAGCAAGCTTACATTTTTATTCCTTGAACTCGGCCTAGATTCTTTTGGGCGGAGCATTTTGATGAGAAGTTTTGGCGCGCCCACTTGTCAAGAATCGTTGCGGCACAAGAAGGTGGCATGTGTCGTGGTTGTGGGGCCTCAACTACCTCAGACGCATGCTGTTTTAAGATGGCGATGGGAAACAGAATGAAATATAGCTGGTGGGAAATGCCGGAATGCAATGCCTCGATGCCGCCAGAGTTAAACATGATGCTCACTTCGTGCCACCTGCAAAGGGAACGGCGGTGAATTTGAGTTATTGCCCATTAAAGATGTGCAGTATGCTTCCCTACGTGCTGTGAAACAGATAGGTGAAGATGCTTATTGTAATGATTTGGAGGAAACAGCTATGAATGCCAAAGTGCAACGACCTGCAAGGAGAGCTGCAGGTACTGGACTATAAAACCGAGGCATGGTGGCATTTTCACATGACAGGAATTGGCAAGTACTGTGAGAAAGCTGTCATTAGGAGCACCTACTGCTCATGATCACAAGTGCCTCACTCCTTTTATTGTTTATATGAAATCTAGCACCCAGGAAACATACAATAAGATATCATAAGTCATATGTTTAAATATCAGTTTCTGTCTTATTGTGCTGCATTGCAATGTGAAAAATAAAAATACAGAAAAAGCATGTCATATATAGTCACTTGTATGAATGCATAATGCAGTGTTGCATATACAAAGTAGTTTGACAATATTAAGCATGATATCAGAATCGCATGCAAAGTCCAACCTCTGTGTATTGGCTGTACGAGTTCGTGCCTATTAAGAATGGTTATAGTTCTTTACACGCAGAGAGAAAGTTGTGCGAGATGTGCTGCACAAGTATACTGCTGGCATGACACTAATGCTACATGGTTTGCTACATTTTGCCTACAAGTGTGGCCATCCTTTATTGATTGCCAGCTATAGCAGTTTAGTTCCATCACATCTGTGATGCATTATTTGCATTGCCTTCCTGTGCTCCCTGTGACTCTGCAGGTTCCATGCCATCAGGGTCCCTGGAGCAGGATCAGTTGCTCGTTTCAGTGCAAGGTCGGCTGCATTTGTGCCAGCTATGTGCTTACAAGACTAACGACAAGACGTACATGATGGAACACTTGCGCACACACACAGGCGAGCGCCCCTTCAAGTGCTACCTCTGCCCGAACACGTTCGCTCGGAGGTGCAACCTGAAACGGCATGTGAGGAGCCACACAGGCGAACGTTGCTACCAGTGCCGCCTGTGCCCAGAAAGATTCACTGACAGTGCTACCCTCAATCGGCACGGGCGCTGTCACACTGGAGAGCGTCCCTTTCCTTGTGTGCATTGCAATGCATCCTTTTCGCGCAAAAGAAACCTCTCCAGTCACATGTCCTGTCACACAGGGAAGAAGCCGTAACAATCGGAGGTGGACGGCTTTTTCTTTTTTGTAGATGAACTTATGAATAAATTTTAATGGCAGATGGTGATTCATGAACTGCATTGAAAGGTTTCCCGCTCCCTCAGTCATGGAGCTTTTTGCAATATTACATACAGGGATGTGCATACATCTACTTAGGGCAGGTAGTGACCGCGGATCCGGATCATGGGACTGAAATAATCAGAAGAATAAGAATGGGCTGAGGTGCGTTTGGCAGGAATTCTCAGATCATGAACAGCAGGTTGCCATTATCCCTCAAGAGCAAAGTGTATAACAGCTGTGTCTTACCAGTACTCGCGTATGGAGCAGAAACCTGGAGGCTTACTAAAAGGCTTCTTAAATTGAGGACGATGCAATGAGCTATGGAAAGAAGAATGATGGGTGTTACGTTAAGGGATAAGAAAAGAGCAGCTTGGGTGAGGGACTAAACGCGAGTTAATGACATCTTAGTTGAAATCAAGAAAAAGATATGGGCATGGGCAGGACATGTAATGAGGAGGGAAGATGAGCGATGGTCATTAAGGGTTACGGACTGGATTCCAAGGGAAGGGAAGCGTAGCAGGGAGCGGTAGATAGTTAGGTGGGTGGATGAGATTAGGAAGTTTGCAGGGAATACATGGCCACAATTAGTGCATGACCGGTGTAGTTGGAGAAGCATGGGAGAGGCTTTTGCCCTGCAGTGGGCGCAGACAGGCTGATAATGATGATGATGATGATCTCTTAAAATATGGCAGTCTTGGTTTCACAGGGTTACTGTACAGGCTTCATAAGTAATGATTACAAAGAATGCTATGCACTATGATAATTCCCCTGTGGGGCACTTCTGCTCTAACTTTTTATGGTAGTAGGTGATCTTAAACTTCAAGAGGGAAGGTAGCATTGCTGTCTAGCCATGAGAATTTCTTAAAGAGCGTCTTCATGTGACATCACAGCTATGTCAGCATATTGAACACTTGTTTTACCATGAATATAGATTGCCGTAAAGTGTGTCTACGACTGTGTAAATAAGTTTCTTGAATACGCACATAATATGCAAAGTTAGCAAAGAAAACAGAAAAGTACAATTTAGGCCAGGGCAGTGTAGTATGGGCCTGATATCTCACGCTACCTGCAAATATATTGATACATACGTGGTAGAGTTCACATTAGAGATAGTTGTGCTTCCTAGTTCAAGTCCTCATGTTTTAATAACATTATTTGCTAACATAGCAAGACTACCATGTTACACACTGTTTTAGTACAGACAAAATCACTTTGCAGCTTTATTCTCAAGCTGTTCACAAGGTGCAGAGCATAGCTTCAGTGCAGTTGGGCTTAAACTGCAATATCAGAGCTGTGGTTGTGCACTAGAAATCCCCATAGTACTGGTTGGCATTTGCACAATAAGGCAACCACATGACCAAGTGGATACTGGAACTCTAGAGAAGCCTGGCTTGAAATGGTAGGTGATACCTGTGGCATGAGTCACCTGCCAAAATATCCAGCATGTGGACCGGCGTGCAAGATGTCCTGCAAGGTTACTGCCCTCACATGGTTCACATGAAGTGGTGACAGTATCGTATCTCTCTCGTGCTTACTTCAAAATGCATGAAGATTACCATAAGGTAGCATACCCCACCTATCAGGGTTGCTGTGTGGATTACACACTTTGAGAAATAACTGGTGCAGTGTGATACACACTGCACCAGTTATTTCAACCTGCAAAGCCAGTTTTCCCCTAACTTAAAAAAATTTCTAGATGTCTCTAGATTTCTGCGAGCATGCAGTTGGTCAGTTTGCCGATATGGTTCCATGTGAAGATAAACTGCTATATTCTTCAAGTAGATTGCAAAAACTATAATTTTAATTTATTTTTAACCTTGAGTTTAAAAAGTTATAGTTTCAAGTTTTTGTGACATTGCAGTGCAAGCTGTTGTGCTTACAGAGCTTCTTTTGAAGACATATACACAGGAGATGTCGGCGTGTTTGTATTTGGCTCTACATATAAAGCACCGTTTACTAGGGAAACCTTTTTGGAATTGTACCTAAGATGAGTGCCCAACCTCAGTTACAGATTGTAATGGTGCCGAAGGCGTGTGCTTCTTCACGACAGCAATGTAAACGATGTGCAATAAATTTTTCATGCCGTGTACCACTGTAGCAGCATCACGTTTACTTGCTTCCATGTCATTTGCAGTGAAGCACGCCAATACACAGCCAATTTTTTTGCTTTTTCTTTCCTTCGTGGCAAAATTCACTTAAATATGGCACCTCTTGGGCTCTGTCAAGGTTTCTTTGCTCATGGAGGGTGCCTGGTAAATTTTAGTACACGTGCATAGTCAGCTGCTGCTCTACGACTGGCTTGTCGTGTTTGGCACTAGGTTCTAGGCATATATCTGTTGGCTTACATTGAGATTTGCCTTGCTGCTTTGTTTGGTGTTGTAGCATAAGTTTGTTTCGCCAGCTGCATATTGGTATGTCCTTCACTGTGCACAAAAATCGACAGCACAATGGCAATAGTGCAAAGTAGTACATTGTAGTACTCTTGCACTATTGCCATTGTGCTGTTGATTAGCACTTCATTAACGAGACTGGGGCACCCACAGCCAGTTTTTTTTTGTGAGATGTGTTGGCTGCACTGCCATACAGTCTTATGTCATACTTTGGATAGTAATACGAAAATGATTTACGGTTAATGAACTCTAAGTACCTTTGCAACAGCAGTTCCACGTATTGCTCATTGGGACATTATAGCAGTGGTTTCTTTTTTCTCTAGATTTGGACTAATTTCCTGGGGACGTATTCTAAAACTATCCACTTCGCCGATACTATCATCTTGGTGATATCGCTGTCAGGCACATGCTGATTGGCTGGTTGAGCAAAATTGAATGACATATAGTGATTGACCAGCCAATCAGCTCATCCGATTTTGCTAAAACAGCCAATCAGTGCACACCGGCGGTGAAGGCATGGCCAAGGCGATAGTATAACTGAAAGTGGTCATTTCAGAATACAGCCCCTGTTTTCATAAGCAATGCTTCAAATCCCTAAATCTAGGGAAACTTCCCTATGGTTGGCAGCACTGCACAACACTGAGCAGCCTTTATCGTCATTCTGAATGCCATCTTTCTTTTCCATTTGTGAGAACGTAGTCCTAGTAGAGGTTTGAATTATTTTTTGTGTCCACCTGCTTCGACAAAAACAAACTAAAAACAAATTAGAAACTGTTTTCATTACTTTTCTTGTGTTTGAGCTTATTATCTTATCACAACAAAAAACAAGCAGGCAGGCTACAGTGACGTGTCTAACGATCCACATTGTGATCGATTTTCCGATCTCGCAATATGTGCGTCTTCACAGAGAAGTTCAGCCCTCTGAACATTAAAAATCGCATGTATGGAGAAACCAACAGCTCATTTTCTGCTCCTGTCAGTTCAGAAGTGCAAAACGCCAGCAGTTCCGCACCATGTAAAACAGGCTAGATATGTATACATCAGTGACATGTATTAAGTCTTATACCGTTCAGAAAGTGCCTTGTTGGAATGAATGATATGAAACCATAATATCATTACTTAACTTACTGCCTGTGTCATCATTCCATGTTTTTCTTTCTCTGTGTTCGTCTTTTATTCATATTTTATTAGCGGCTGTCAATATCACATGGAGTAAACACCAACTAGACCAAAGTCAAGTTCTTCTGAAGATTTCATGTGCTGTTGTTAAATGAAGTTGCGATGAATGTATGGTTCTTAAGCCTCATTCGTAGCAATCTTCATTTGTTTTATTCCCACTTGTTTTCTATAACTTTGTAATGGCAAGAATGAGCTTACCTAGTGGGTATCTAATTTTTATGTAATGCCCTGTACTCTCACATAGGGCATTTTGGCAAGTCTGTAGCTGTATGCTACGGGTGGATGGGCTGTGACAGTTAAACTACAAGTACTAATGCACACTATAATGCACTGTGTTTAATAGGTACTATCCAGGTAGCAGCTGATGGCCATTGTTGTGAGACATGTGCATCCTCTGAAAGGTGGCCAAAGGACAACTAGTACCCCCGTATTCTGAATAAATGCTGTTTTATGGTGCTTCGTAATTTGGGCTGATCCCAGAGATAGTCATGTTGAAATTTGATTGCACTAGCCTCTGTATATACTGCATAATTTATTAGGGACAATTTTCTACATATGTACCATATCACTACGTGACTTTGAATTGACGCGGAAACATATGGAGTACTGATTTTGGGTGTATCTGTTTATGTAGGATATATTTTTTTCGTGTTTGCATTGCTTACTTGAAGGCAACATTCCTGGTTGATCATACTGCGAGTGCAATGTAAGTAATAGTTTTCACCCTTCAAGCAAGAAACTTATTACTCTGCTGCTCTCACTCATTCTTGAATAAATATGTAAATAAAGAGATAAATAAATTAGGTATTATGAACAAAAGCCACAACTGGTACAGCAAATTCAGGAGTTGTGTGCAAAGTGCCAGCTGATAAGGTTCCTCTAGCGGGTGGATAGCTTTCTCAGTCGGCTTGTTCAACAACAGCATAGAATATGTAGGATATTTAATCTGAGGAAAGTAGCTAGTAATTTGATGTAAACTGACAAACGACCATTGAATGTGGCAAGCTCTTCATTCGAAGTGACAAACCTGAATGAACTTGTGTCAAACAGGGCTGCTCAGTCTGGTGTAAAGCTTCTCTTGTACCCCATGTTGTAGGCCTCACAGCACACATATAATACACATATACGCTCCAAGAATTATGCCTTAAGGGCAAGCCTTCATCGCAATAAAAAAAACGCCATGTTTCCAATATTACTGGTCTGTATGAAATGATCTTCTGTGGCACTTTTACATGTATCAACAAAATTGAAAATTCTAGATTTTATGTTTTAGACGGAGCGCGTTTTTCTAGTCACTTTTTGGTTTGTCCCACACTAAAGTGATGCAAAGTATTTTGCACATATTGCACATGCATAGAATTCACGCTGTGCTTTTATTCCAGCTTGTATTTAATGGTTGATGACTTGCCTAATCTAACCAGCAAGGAGTTGATAATAGGAGACAAAACATGAGAGGAGCATCATTACACATTCCTGAGGTACACCCATGGCTTTCCGCTGCAGCATGTTTACACCATCTACCCTTTTGTGAGAAAAGCAGTGCGCAACACTTGAAGATGTGTTTATTCGCGAATTCTTTGTTTGATTGCACAACATGTTCTGTACATTGATAATAAATTTCATGAGTTGAACTTGTATTGGAAGTGATCTTATATATGGTATAGGTGGTCAGCGAATCCTGACTTATCCGCTCTTTAAAAAGACACTCTAGAAAAAGTATTGCCACTAGCAAAATGCTCGTTGCTTAGAAGGAATTTGTGTTTGTGCAAAATGTAATCTGCCATAAGGATTATGCGTTTTACTATAACTACTAGCAGTATTCTTCAAGTTCACATCCTCAGGTTAGGGCATGTGCTGCTCTAACCATCTGCTAACGAACAAGTTCTTACATGAAAAAAAATCACTATGGGTAAGACTTGCTTGTGGCTATGCAAATAACCAATAGCAGTAGCAGTACTAATCTAGCTACCTTAGCACCACTGCATAAATTTCGCACCACTAAGTAGGCTATAGAGATATCTCCTGTTGTCTGTTGTTTTCAGCTATGTGGATTAGATGATGTTATTTTCTAACAATGAAAAATACTTCTTATATGGCCTTGTAAACATGCAGGGCACTTTTCAACAAGCATTGTGTGTATGTTCTATACATACACATAAAATCTATGTATAGATCATATCTGGCACTGTAGTCTTCAGCATTCTAAGATTCAAGTTGTCATCGTCGCTCCGAAGTTTTTTACTGATAAGAAGTCAAGGAACATTAAATTGTTCAGTTACTGTAGAAGAGCCTTCACCAGTACTTGCCAGTCAAGCTTTTGATTTGCCAAATGATTGCTGGCAGGAGCATTGGGACACATGATCTTTGGAAAAAGTGGTATTGTTATCAATAATGTGAACAACTAGAAATTAGTGTTAAGAACAACGATGCTTGTACCTCGAAAAAAATATATTTCAATCTTAAGATGCAAGCTTGGCATTGGATCTCGCCAAAGCAACTCGAGCCACTTCACTTTGTAGCAGACGACAAATTAGGTTTCCGCATGACTGACATGTGCGTGATGTCATCATATATGTGTGTGCACGCCCCAAGGCGACGGCGTCGCCCAGGTAGCGACCAGTCGCTGCTCTCAAAGCGAATTCTTCGGAAACCGAAGCATTACAGAATACGGGCCCTGATTTGCCATTCTTTGGTGTCATGCATACAGCATACAGCACAGCATTCATTTCAATAAAGAACAATAAAAAAATCATCCAAACCACATAATTGATGATAATTAAAAGGCGCTCTTTTTAACAGTGCAAAGCACATAGCGCTTCTCGCATACGTTTCGCCGTAAAAGTTACTGTTGCGCAAGCTGCCGTGGCGATGGCAGCTTGCGACGGGGGGAGTGACGTCACTAGCTTTTCATATATAAATGATACCAGCCTGTCTGTAGCAGCTGATGTCATTATAGTTGCAGCACAGCTATGCATAGGCAACGCCAACGTTATAGTGCAAAAGTAAAGTAAAAAAAAATACGGCAATACGACCAGCGGCGGCGGGCTGCCGCTCATCGTATTTCTGTGCAGCCCAGGGGAGCCGCGCACGTCCACATTCTCCTGCGGCTGAATAATTTAGTGGTTTAGGTGCATTGGTCTCGGCCCGACCCAGAGCAAAACCGGAGAAGCTGATTGGCTGTTATGATTTGAACGTGCAAAACCGCTCGAATCGTGCGAGTCGTGTAAACTACGTCACGCGAAAGTGATCAATAGTGCACGTTGAATACAATGGAGCTCTTGAAGTGTGCAGGAAGGCGCGCTCGTAAAGCTCACTTGCTACTATATACGCCCCCCCCCCGTCCCCTCCGCGCGCGCTTCACACGTGTTTTGCTTGTGTTTGCGGAGTGAGTTTCGTCGATCGTTCGACGTGTCCTGTTAGATGACGTTAAAGTCGCGCGACACACGTTTCGATACGCGGGCGCAGCACCGCGAGTAGAGCGACGCGGGAATTTAGGCCTTTTCTGGTGACTCGTGATATTCGTATGCACAAAAATAAACTATAGTGCGTTCGACACTTTCGTTTGCGTCAGATGGCCGGCGCGCGCGGCCTGCAGAGGAATGTTTCGTACGTGTGCAGAGTGGCGCGAAAGAAAAATCTTATCAACGCCTCCTTTGTCGGTATTGGTATTATCTCGAGTTCCTCATCAGTAGCGATGGCATTCGAGGTTAGAGATAACGCGCCGAACTGTGAACCTCAACAGGCCACACGCAGACGCTCGGCGGTGGTGGTGCTGCTTTGGTTATTCTGCTCGCGCAGTAACCGGTCCATAGGGGACGCATGGTGATGTTTTCGTCGTGAGTACCTCGTCCATAGCGATGGCCTTCGAGGTTCAAGATAACACGCCGAACTGTAAACGTCGAAGGCCACGCGCGCACACGCCTCCGGCAGTGCTGCTTGGATTATTATCTCGATCGCGCACTGACGGATCCAGAGGGGAGGCCTGCGGGTGCTGCCCCCATTTCCGCCTTCATGGACGCTACCCTGGATCCTCCCCCATGTTCACTAGTCTACAGTGTTTAACTGATGCCCGAACTACAGGTGAAATTTTATTTAAACATGTTCATGGTTCAATTCGTGATGGTCATCCAGAGGTATGAAGGCATGTGCAAGTATTTTCACCTTTAAAACAGACATAAAAAACTCAATATCATCTCGCAAGAACTTAAGTAAATGCTGATTCCATGTCTAGGTAATCCAGTAATTTAATTGTTCACTTTATTATTCTCAGTTTTTTATAATTTAACGCGTGTAGCCATATTTGGCTGATTCATTGTAACACTTGCATATATGTGGAAAGAAAGTGTGGTTCCTCAAGGTCAGAAAGTTTGAGAATTCTTGCGGGAATAATTCATGCATTTATTGGAAGGATATTTCTTCATTTACTTCAAGGTCAGCTTGCTGCTCGTGAAACTGCATGGAAGTTTATGAAATCTGTTAAGCACGTGTAACCACATCACTTAGAAGGTGAATATGTTGTAAAAGGGGATACTAGACCAGGCCATGTTTGCGCAGAGCTTCATACTTGGTGCAGTCTCTCAATTGCCGGTACTATGGGCACCTGCTAATTATTAGTGATCGACGTGACAGCTGTAGATGGTGGCTTTGTGGATGGCCTTCACAGACACCACTTAACAATTGAGAGCAAGCTTTAGCTCAGCGGCTGCTATCTAAATGCATGGGAACAGAGAAATAATTTTCCTTTGCAAACACTACAGCAAATTTGATTGTTTTTTTTGCATTTAAAAGAAAATGTTAAAATTTAGCATTGTAGGAAGTGGACTTTTTTATTTAGGCCAGCTGTTTGTGACGAAAATTTCTGAAGATTACAAAATAAAAAATTTGAAGTATCGAGTTTAAGCTGCGTTACTCTGTTAATAAAAAAAGAGACTCACAATTACGTTAACTGCACCTAATAGTACTGCTGAAGTGAACAAAATTGACGTATTATATACCGCTCTGAAATGTACCACTAATCTGCGAGTAAGACTTTTGCAAAATCCTTGTAATCTAACAATTTCACCTAAGCTGTAAATTTGCTTTATATGCTTTAACAGACACAAGTTACAGAACTGCAATATATGTTTTTGATGCAAATTAATGGATTGGTAAACTTCTTGCTTCAATATTTTTTAATATTATCATGTCTTAGAAAGGATTTAAAAAAAATTCCAGGCCCTAAATCAGAATTCCGCTTGTTACAATCACTTGAACTTAACTTTATTTCTGAAATGCAGTCAATTTCTGTCAAGTCGGTGCAGTTGTCTCATGAAAAAATTTTACATGTATTTAATAGAAAGTTGGAGGTGGTCCTGAGCTGAACCTTTCTCTAAAAGAAGCCTTGTGAATATGGGTGAATATCAAGCTATGCAACATTAATTGTTAAGTCAGTATTGCTAATCTCACAAATATTCATAAAGAATGTGTGGTTGCATAGTCTAGGAGCAAATCTGTTGTGACAACACACATTTTCAGTTTTCACAAGAGCGAGAGAAAAATCACAGGAACTGTGAGAAGAAAGTTGTCTCTGCTTTGTCTGGCACCTAAAGTTTCTTATGCTGCTAATATTTCGGCATGTGCCAACTGGACGCTTCAAACAGGTGCAGCCAGCGGCATTGCAACATACAAACTCTGTTCAAACAATCCAGCGACTTCAAAGATACTGCAAGTGTGTGCCTGCCAAGCCTCCACAACTGCATCTAAAGCTTTAGCGAAGGTGAAAGCCAAGACCGCAGCTGAAGTCACAGCCAGAGTTGCAACACGTAACAAAACACATTAGCCCCGACAACATATGCTGCCACAGGCATTCTCGCCACAGCCTGCCAACCAGGAGTTACACATGATATCACATGCACATTCTCGCAGCCTTAATTTGGGATCGAGCCATGAACACTAATCCACCTTCAATGGGTATTTGACCCCGCAGGGGTGTTTGTGTATGCAGGTGTTTGGTGCGTTGCGACATGTACCCAAGCACATGGTGGTCGGACCTCGCGTTTAACCGTGCACTGCTTAGTCATGTCTGGGGAAACGGGGATCTTGAAGGTTGAGCCGACGCGGTGTGTATGGACATTTAAGGCCCTCGGCAGTGGCAAAACACCCCTTTGGCCTTGGCTTTACGGAGATGGCACCCCCGGACTGACACACCAGGGGGAAATTGCTATAGTTGCCTCATCCTGTAACTTAGCTTTCTGCAACCTTCATCATTCTCTCTCACTTTCAATCTTTCCTGACAATTCACTTCATTTTACTTCCGATCTTCCCGGCGGGAAAGGTTAACCTTGTATGGAACAACCAACCTTAGCTGTACATATTTGGTTATAGCGGAAACGCACAGTTGACGTCCGCAGGACTTGTTTTTTTAAGGACCTGCGGCATCCCCTTGTTGGGGCTCCATGGTGGGTGTCTGATACTGAAGAAGTATTTAAATACCAAAGAAGTATTAATTTTTTTTCAGACTGAAAACTTCCTCGCTGTCAAGTCATTTACTCTGAGAAACCTAGAAAGGCTACGAGAACGATTTTGCCTTTTCCCGTTTCCAATTGTCTAACTCAAACAATTGGTTCAGGCTATAAGGCATCGAAACTGACATCCCTAACCCTCTCCGTGGCTTCAAATGCTAAAGGTTTGGCCACAATTTGCAGAACTGCCGAGGCCAACTGGCCTGTGCTTATTACACACAAGCATCTATCCTAATCCTGTGAAGACGTTCTACACTGTGCAAACTGTAAAGAGGAGCATGCCACGTACTCGCAGTCCTGCCCATCCTGGAAAAGAGAGAAAGAAATGGTGACAAGGTAAAAGAGAACCCATCGTTCAAGGAAGTATGGAGGCTGGTGTTGTACCTTCAAAGAACAACTTTGCTGAAGTTATGCATGAAGGGGCAGCATCACAACGGCTTCCAGTTGCTGTCCAGCCCACGTGTAGTGAGCCGGTGGCAATGCCATCCTCTCCCTTTGTGGCTACAGCCAGCGCTGCGCCGCTGCCCCAGAAGGGGCCACGGAACTCTGGGCCGGTGGCCTCCAGGACCTCATCTCTTGGGGAAAGGCCCTCAAGGCGAACACACCGCTTGCAAGAACGGGTGCCATGTGCCCCAGAGGAGTTGATGGCAACAATTTTCACCCAAGCAGCATATCCAGTGCCTAAGGGGTGGTGGGAGTCTGAGAAGGCCTCTGTAGTCTAATTGTTCCCCACCACACAGTGAAAATTTCTTTTTCAACATGGGAACGTAAATGGTTTAATGGAATGTCAAAGGCCTTCTTCACAAACTTGATGACGTTAAAGAACTCATTCGCAACCATAGTCCCAGGCTGCTATATGTTCAGGAATTACACCTCAGAAACACATGCAAACGAATTTTCTTCCACAATATTCTATTTTTCATAAAGACAGTGATGATGCAGTCATGTTATCTGGTGGTGTAGTTATTGCAGGCAATAGAGACGTAGCCTGCCGCAAATTAAAACTCTGTATGCCCTTGAGGCAGTTGCTGTCCAAGCAGTGTTCCTTAATAAGCTAGTTACTATCAGCTCTATATACATCCCTCGTAACTATCAGCTACATAAAACCGAATTTCAAAATTGCACAGACGAACTTCCTGAGCTATATATTGCTGTCGGAGATCTTAACGCACATAACACTTTATGGGGAGACTCCCACTGCGATGGAAGAGGGCGGTTAAAAGAAAACTTTCTCTATTCATCTGCTGCATGCTTGCTCAATAAGAAGGAGCCGATGTACTATGCTGTTACGCACAACACCTACCCCTCAATTGACTTAAGCGTGGTATCCAGCACTCACCTGCTGTACCTCGGTCGAGTGGAATGTAATTAAGAATCCTTATGGAAATGACCACTTCTTGATAGTTCTAAGTCTCACAAAACGGGATGAATTCTCCCCACATCCTCTTTGATGGAATGTTGACTCGGCGAACTGGGAATTATTCCTAGAATGTACACATTTAGAGAGGAAGGACATTTCTAGTCTTAATATAGACAATGCCGTGGCTTACGTCACAGGTTTTATAATAGACACTGCCACAAAGTGCACCCAACAAACGAATTCACTTTCTAATAAACGCCGCATCTCCTGGTGGAGTGATGAATGTCAAAAGGCAAGGAAAAAACAAAATAAAGCTTGGGATCTGCTACGTTACTGCCCAACTGCTGAAAACCTCGTTAATTTTAAACAACAATGTCGCAGGGCAGAAGAACACGTCAGCAAGCTAAGAGAGATAGTTGGGAGAAGTATATATTCAGTATTAATTAATATGCTGATGAGAGAAAGGTCTGGAACCTGGTAAAGAAATTAAAAGGCCGGCAGTCTAATCCTCTATCCTAGTAAGCACCCAAGAAGACATCCTGGATAATCAGGCAGATTTTCTATGTCAGCCTTTCGAAAAAATCTTGATTGCATCACACTACAGCCACTATGCGCATTTGTATGCCACGTGCCTCCAAAGCCTTGCATGCAAGGTTTCCGATGAGGCAGCAGTGCTACTTGCACTTACACATTTTAGAAAACCATCCTTTCAAAACTTATGTTTTAAGCTCACAGGACACTTTAAAGCCATTGTCATAATTTTAATACATTTGTGTTTCACACACTGTACAGCCACTCTGTTTTAGGGCCATATAGTGCCATGTTCCATCAACGCTTTCCGCTTCATTGTTCTATGAAATACTCATAATCATCTTGATTGCACTATTTGACCAGACCTGGCCCTTGCGCTATTAAACATCACATATCATCATCATGATACGTATTTGCCTAACATGTCTCGCAAAACCCTTTTTTCTTGTTGAGTAGTTCAGAATCAGTTCGGTTCAGAACCGAAATCAGAATCGGTTCAGAATCGTGCGACTAGATTCATCCATTCTTCATATTCATATAACATCAGCGTTTCACACTTAAAGGCACAATCTAGCTTGGCATCTCTTGCTTTTCGTCGTCGCATCGCCACGCTCTCTCTTTATCACAAATTTTTTTACAGCTCACTAAGCCGCCCGCCTTACGTCACGCCATCATCTTCACGCATGTCACAGCGCACCAGCCATCAACTCCAAGTTTCTCGTCCTCGAACACGAACTGTCACTTTTCAATCATCATTTTTCCCTCGAGCTGCCAAGGACTGGAACGACCTACCCATTAATGTCGCTGCCATCACATGTCATTCACAATTTCTAGAAACTGCTGAAACTTGTATTTCAATGTAACACCTGCCTTTTCCTATGTTCACATGTTAACCACCCCTTATGTAATACCCCGAATGGGGTCTTTAAGGTAATAAAATGAAATGAAATGAAATGAATGATTAAGTGATATATGTTTTAATACTGTCAAGGTTATCAAGGTGTTTGTCTTAAAAGGTACTGTAGGTTTGCTTTATCATTCTACAGCTTTACTGGGCAATGGTCTGACGCACACACACACGCACGCACGCACACACACACACACAAACACACACACACACACACGCAAACACACACACACACACACACACACACACAAACATGCATTTTATGCTGCTGTGCCTGCATGCATTATACAATAGTAACACACTTACATAGGCCTAGACAAGTCACTTGTCGAAACATTGGCTCCTGCTTTCACCAAGACAAGTCCACTTGTCGAAACGTTGGCTCCTGCTTTCACCAAGACAAGTCCACTTGTCAAAACGTTGGCTACTGCTTTCGCCTTGTTGTTGTTTTGCTCAACACTTACATAGGGTAACGCATAGTCTTATCGCTGGCCATTAGACATAATGACCCATTATACTTTTTTTGCATGCTCAGAAATTCCATCACCATAGTTGTCCATGAAGAGAATATTGCAGCTGTCTCTTGGAACAGAATTCTTTTACTAGTTATATGCAAGCAACAAATGGCGGGGGGGGGGTGTATGGATGCTTTACTAATTTAAAGATTGGTCCTCTCTCTAGTCTCATACGTGTTCAATAGAATATGTAGAAATATAGCCAAAATTACGACTACAATGAGTGCCGACCTGCTCAAAGTAACACATGCGCAGAACACTGAAATATTTGCGCTGTTTCCACTTGCAGTAGTAGTACCATGAAATGCATTTTCTCCATTAATTAACTTGTATTATGTTACCTGAAGCCGCACATATTTAGGATTATTAAGAAGGGAGCAACAACAACGTGATTGATGGTAGATGTTCTTATATGGTGCGTTTCTTCTCAGTGTGCTTTAACATTGCAGTTATATTTTGGTTATTATGATGGCATGTTAGCAATGCATGGTTTTGTATTCCTTATCTTAAATTTTATGGTTCTCAGAGAAAGCTATGATATCAGCCCAAAGGGTTGCATCTACTGCACTGAGACTGGTCGTTTATGGGTCCAAGGAAAGACTGTGTTATCTGGTTTCAAATATAAAACCTTTTTGCATTGTAGATTATTAGACCACATTATTTTCTTTTCGCTTTGCATAGCACTGGTATTTATTATTTCCCATTACATTACTACTGCATGGTGTACCTAGAATCGTTTCTTCCTTTTTCTGTTTGAGAAACCAGTATTATTTGCCCTATTTTAGCAAACGTGTTTTGTACACCGTTGCTGTCGGAAGGGGCCATGAATGCATGGTTTTTATACCGTGTTGGTAGCAACCATCATATAGCTTCGGTCCAGCCTCCATTATACAACTTTGAAGTGGTACTAGAAATGGGTGTTTTGTGTAGTTTAGCGAGTCTGTAGCTGCAGGTTGCACGTAACTGGGCTCTGGAAGTCAGACTACATGTACCAGTGTGCTCTACTGGTACTGCATTCAATAAGTGCCATCCATGTAGCAGTCGATGAAGGACCTAGGTGGGAGATGCGTGTTTTCTGGCAGGTTGCAAAAGCACTACAAATTATTGTGCATTCTTTGTGCATGTTACGATGCCCTATAATCTTGGGTCATCTTTAAGAAAATCATATATATATTTGATTTAGCCCCTGTATTTGCTGCGTAATTTCTTGAGGATATTTTACTGCTTGTGAACAATTCTCTAAATGTTATTTCAGATCACTGTCCAACAAAAGATTTAAAAATAAATGGACCAAGTATTCATTTTAAGTGCATATAAATTAATTTTTAACATGCATATTGCTTTCTTGAAGGCAACTTTTCTGATTATCATACCTTAAGCAAGGGGTTAAAAGGAGTTTTTGCCCCCAGGCAAACAAAATGCCACTGTGCTGATGTCATTCGTTTCAGAAAAAAAGCCAGAGCTGCTGAAGTGGGAGTGTTCATGGCAAGAGAAGTCTAATGAGATTATTTTGGTTTATCATTGGGACCCCTGTTATATGCTTATAACGATATTGTACAAATTAACAGCTCTGTAGATTATGTAATCTACGTGGTACCAGTCTATTCTTTTCTGGTGAAATGGCTGATGACCTCATGGTGTCTGCAAATTAAGTACTAAATAAAATATATGCATGGACTATAGCAAATTCACTACACATTAGTCGCTCTGAAACCAAGACTGCACTCTTCCATGCGAAATCCAAATTATATGATACGACTCTTAAGCTAACCCTTAAAAATAACGAAATTGAATTTTCCTATACTGTTAAAACTCGCGGTATTCTCTTTCACGAATATGTGGCATGGAATTACCATACTGAACAAGCCGTAAACTTTGCAGCGTTTTAGGTGTGTTGCGCCGGTGTCAGAATATATTTCCTG
Organism: Dermacentor albipictus; assembly: GCF_038994185.2. Taxonomy (NCBI): domain Eukaryota; kingdom Metazoa; phylum Arthropoda; class Arachnida; order Ixodida; family Ixodidae; genus Dermacentor; species Dermacentor albipictus. The sequence continues at coordinate 73,001,579 of NC_091826.1, read as the reverse complement.
TAAAACAAAAACTATTATTATATAACACTCTTTTTTTCTTCACGTTTATGCTAGTCATCTGGTTTGGTCCACAGGCTCTAAAGCATCCTTAATTAATATGGTCGTCCTGCAAAAAAATACCCTGCAGTGTATTGTAGATGTATCACATAACGCACACACCGCTTAATCATTTATAAAGTATAGAATTTTAAGAGTAAATAGTTACTATGAATACCAGCTTTTGTCAACTTTTAAATCAGGAATACGCAGGGGTAGTACCCTCTTACATACTTTGGCTGATTTGCAATGAAATCTGGCCAGTCGCCTCACTCGACATACAGAGAATTGGTATGTACCATGTTCTCGTACTAATTATGGACTGCAAACATTACATTTCTGTCTTCCGAGTTTATTGAACAAACGGAAATTAACAGTTGAAAATTCACGTATCTTGTCCAAAACTGATATACTACATAGGATGTCCTGAATCTGCTATTCATGTAATATTAGGTCATTTTTGTGATGGTTAACTGGTATCGTGCAATTATCTATTGCTTTGGTAGTTAATGTTTTTATGTATTTCAGAGTTTTATATTACGCTTTGCTATGACAGGCCACATGCATGTCCCTTTTATATTGTCACTCTCCACTGCCTGTAATTTTCTAATTTAGTTTTGTGGCTGATGAGGCCAGTCAAGCTGGGAAATGCAGCTTTTTTGTCATCACACCTAACCCCGTCTTTGTTTACTCCTATGTATCTGCCATGTGGTTGAGTAAACTCAAACTCAAAACAACTGCATATAAGTGGCAGGGCTTCTTTGAATATGGTCCAGCACTATGTCGAATGTTTTGTCAAAGAGAAGTGTGGAAAAGTTGATCTTGACCTTATGAAAAATATGTTAATATTACACTACACACTCATTTTCATGCACTCTTACAGAGGGGCCATAATTTAAGAAATATTTAGAGAAAATAGGCAGAATCCAGTCATCAGCATTGATTCCTCTTTGGTAACCTATCTGGACAATGACATTTAAGCTGCATTTCTTGTTTCTAAAAAGCTTTAGGTACCCAAATGGATGCTCCAACCCAGGCCTAACCAAATATTGCCTTGTGATATGACTCTGACCTACGCGATTACGCATTCAGTGTATTGGTGCAGATATCTTGAAGACCAACAAGCAATATATACTAAAAACCAGCTGGAGTATTTGTCAAGCTACTCCTTATAAGTGTAAAACCTGAATGTGTTTATATCAAACAAAACTCTTCAGTCTTATCTAAAGCTTCTTTTGTGCCTCACATCATGTTATACATGGTGTTCCAAAGCTATTGATCTGTATAGATCAATTTTCTACTGCATTTTTATGCGTGATGATAATTTTGAAATTCCAAGATTTTTATGTTTTTGAAGCAGTGTTCTGCTTTTTATCACTCGTTAATCTACCCGACGAACGTTTATCACTTTGCGCATGTGCAACGGAAAGTACATGTTGGTGTGTTAGGCCAGCTTCACTGTCATAGTTAATGACGCTTAAATTTTGTCAAATAATTCATTATATCAGGCTGGACGGCAAAGGAGCACCAAGACATATTCTTTTACCCATGCATTTTCTTAGCAGCATAATTACAGCCCCCATGAGGAAAGCAGTGATAAACATGTTCGGATGTGTTTATTTTCAGGCCTCCCCGTGAAACGGCACGAAAGGTCTTGGAAACTGATGCCCCACATCAAAAGTTGGACTCTGATGAAAAGTGGTTTTATCCACAATTCAACCGGTCTGCAGAGCCTGGACTGTGATCTCTAGAAGAAACATTGCAGTTAGCAAAATACAGTCAGTGTGAAGGTATCTTTGTTCACCTCCTGACAAACTTGCTAAAATTGTCAACCTAAGATTGGAGAATGTAGTGCTCAAGAACACCCTCAGACCTATTGGTGATTATGATTTCCACACTCTGAAAGAAAAAAAGCACTGCGAAGAAGACTTGTGCAGGATAACGAAAATTGTGATTAGTAACAGTAGTGTAGTAGCAGTTATAATCGTGGGCATTTATTATGCACTTATTCCACATCTCTATATCATCACCATGCAGTGCCTTTCTGCATTGCCTGCATGGGCACATCATCACCATGGACTGTGCCTGGACCCTCCGCCCTGTCTCTTAAGCTTACCAATAGGCTGGCCATAACTGCTACATCATATCTGGTGTATGTGGTTCTTGTTCCTCTGCCTGCTCGATCTACCCTGTAACGCCCACTTGCCACTATGGTAAAGATGTGGTAAGTCTCCACGGATACCACTTGAGCCCATTGTGTGCCAGAATGTTGCACAATGAGTAAACTGGCGCTTCCACCTCAGTGGTCACCAGTGAGATCCTCGTATCTGTTCACTGAACTTCACTTCTCAGTGAAGATTTAGAAGGCAGGCTTAACGACTACAACCGAGTTAGTTCTAACCGATGCGATGGTGTCCTCCAGCTCTGTCGTATCTCCTTCTATCTCATGGGCATGACGAAGACCTGGTTCTTGACAGCAGACCTGCACAGCAGCTTTCACAAATTTTTGCCATATCGACAGTCCCTTCCGCCCTTGAGAAAAAGACCCTTGACGCTCGCAAACAGTACCTTGGAAAGTCTTATACCTTGTACAGATGGAATGTTTTTGAACTTTGTCTTTCCATGAACTCTGCTACGGATGAATCCAGCAGATTCCACCAAATGCTCAAATGTATTGGGGCTTCGGCCTTCAATGAGCTTGCCATCAAAAACCTAGCTACTGTCGCTGATATCGTCGCTACTTGTGAGCTCCTTCACAAAGTTTAATTCATACTGTTGCAGCTGAATTTCACAGAAAACCATTCCATGGGAGATCCCCCGTCGCATGCGATGATTCAGACAATAATACGCGAAGAACTGCATTCTCCTGGCTTGTCTAAACCACTGGTTTCATTTGCTCCATCTTCTGGTACCATTTTGCTTGACTTCATGAAGCTGGTGTTCGCGACTTGCTGCACATGCAAACCAACCATGGGTCATTGTCCAACCAATTTTACCAGCCCACCTGGCTGCGCTCTCTCCCAGCGCATCGAGCTACCCCTACTATCCACCCTGGCACACCAATGAAACACATTGTACTAGTGTTTCAGTCAATATGAACTGGTGTGCTGTGCCAGGAAATTTGCGCCATCATACTTATGCACTTGCTAGGCTGCAGGTATCTTATATTGACTAGTGTTTTGAACCCAATCACAACTACAGCTGCAATTGTTTGGACGTATTGTGGATCACATTACGTTATTCTCGAACTGTGCACAAAGCTCATGTCGTCTTGTAATGCATGCAGATCTTTCACCAAGCATTGTCTGAAAGTTCACGCCAATTAATGAAGTCTTTGTATAGGTTGTGCATGTTGCTGTAGTCTCGACTGTGCATTCCTGCACGACAAATTGTCTTTGCTGCTCTGATGTTTTTTACAATTGAGGAAATCAAGGAAATTGTTATTGAATCAAGTTTGCGCAACAGTGTCATTGATGAGTGTTTGTATCCAAGCTGCAAGCTCAGTGACAGCAGCTATTGTTTCAGGATCATTTTTTTCTCTTAAGGTGCAAAAGATGGATTGAGCAGACGTCATGTGCAGTGTCTATAAAAGAGCCTTCACCAGTACTCACCAATCACACTTCTGATGCACTGAGTGAGTGCTGGGAAGAGCATTGGGACATTTTTGTTTGTTTGTTTGAAAGAAGAGCCAATGTCACCAAGACTAAGGGTGTAGAATGATTTGGGTTCAAAACAATGGTGGGGCTTTCTTATTGGAAAAAAGAAGATATTCCAATCTTATGAAGCAGGTTTGGCATGAGTCAGTGAATGATTGTTTGTAATAGATATATGAGATCCTAATATACCGTGATGTGTAGCACCGTGATCCCAATTTAAATATGGCTGTCGATTCATAGATGAAAAACATTGTATAGATGTGTTATTAGTATTTGTGCTGGCTTTAACAGTGATCTCTGTGCTCTTACAGATGTGCCCATGCCTCCTCCAAAATGTTCAAGAAGTTGTGTTGTTTGAGTTTTGCCAGGGATTCAGCTTGCCCTGCTCTTCTTGAAAAGCATCCACTTGTTTTCTCTGTTGCATGACACAGCAGTTTGATATGCGATCGACTTACCATTGTGATAGTGATATGACTGTTTACTGATCGCCAACAGTGCTTTTCTTGCCCGGAACAAGTGTAATGGTAAATCTGCTTTCTGCCCTGCCACTCTACTGAAATAATATATAAAAAACAAAGACAGAAGTAGAAGAAGCTTTTATTGAAGTGACTGATATGTAATCATCAGCGTAATGAAAAAGGCAATGTACAGTCGCCCAAATCTTTAACTGGTGTGCGGGAGCGGCGACTTTTCCGGGCGTCAGCGCCGTATGACGCGGCGAGGCTGGAAACAGCCTAGTAGACGATGGGCCCAGCTGAGCGCGCTTTGTCCGCATGCGCTTAGCCTCAGACTGTTTCCAGCCTCGCCCCGTCAAACGGCACTGACGCACGGAAAAGTCGCCGCTCCCGCACACCAGTTAAAGATTTGGGCGACTGTACTTGCACAGAACATAATATACAGCGTTAAATTATGCCTGTCTTCAGAGATCTGTGTAGTTGGTACTTGGGTCAGTGACAGAAATGCTAAACGGTAGATAAGTCACTTTCAGTACTTTGAAGTTTCATCTTGCTTTCGGTAAAGCACTGGAAGAGGGTCATGGAAAATGCTTACAGTGCGCTAACAGAGCACAAAAATGTGCCATAATCCTTTTCTACCAAGAAATGTGGTGCCTTATAACGAATATAAATGCTACGTTTGTTTATTTATTTTAGTTTTGCATTGATATTTTCTTTTATAATAATTTCTTTTTTTCATTCAAATTGTCATGAATGCAACTATATTCATATTTCATTTCATATGCTTCATGCATTCAGATATTAGCATATGCTGTTGTTGTGCTGCACTGTATAAAGTTAGTGTGAGAAAAACATGTACACTTCGTTTAATAGGTGATGGCATAATACAGTGTCGATTATACAAAGTAATTTGACTGCTTAGGCATAATATCAAAATTGCATGCGAAATCTGACTTGTATTGCCGGAGGGAGTTTGTATTCGGAATATTTATTTTCATTTAGAGAGATAGAAACTTGTTTGATGCACATGCTGCATTGGTGCTCTGCCGCCACAACAACAATGTGTGGTCTGGATAGTCCAATATTATTGCATATTTTGCCTACAGATGTGCCAATTCTTTTTGGCTGCCAGGTGTAGCACTCTAGTTCCATCAAGTGTGTTCCCATTGTTCACATTGCCTTCGTGCATTCCCTGTACATTGCAGGTTCCTTGTTGCCGGGGTCCCTGGAATGGTACCAGGCATTCGTGTCCGTGCATGGAAGGCTGCATTCCTGCCGGGTGTGCACCTATGTGTCCGAGAGCAGAGAGCACATGAAGACACACCTGCGTACACACACGGGCGAGCGCCCCTTCAAGTGCCACCTCTGCCCGAGCACATTCACTCAGAGGTGCAACCTGATACGCCATGTGCGCACCCACACTGGAGACCGTCCCTTTCCCTGCGTGTACTGCAGTGCAGCCTATTCACAGAAGCACGAGCTCTTGTACCACATGAAATCTCGTCATGCAATGGTCTGGGGCTTGTAGTTCTTCTTTAGACCAACCAATTCACGTATATTCTTTTATGGCATTGATTGACTTCTAAACTGTATTGAAATGTTTCTGGGCCCCTCATCCTTAGAGCATCTTGTGATGTGGTCCTTGTTATGTGTCTTCGAGTTGCTGATGACTCCTGGCGACCCCATGAGTATGCCAAGTCCAAGGAAATCTGCTTAACACAAGCATTTTAAGCTCACTGAGACGCTTCCCTATAGAATGTGTAGCATATAAACCGTATGTTTGCAGGTAATCAAGCATCACAGTTTTTATCTCGCGTTCTTGTACTTAGAACGACAGAAAGCTGAGCTAGTTGGTAAGGATTCATTATGCAAGAAAGGTGAGGCGTGCAGACAGGACACAAGAGAAGTGGTCCACTTCTCTTCTCTTGTGTCCTGTCTGCACGCCTCACCTTTTTTGCATAACGAGTTCTTGTACTATAACCTAGAGGGAAGGGATTTTCTCAAGTTCCTTCATTTTGCTCCACACCTATATCAACATATTGAACGTTTGCCTTACCTTGAATTTCTTTTGGCCTAAAATGTGTTCGTGACTGTGGAAATAAGTAATTTGAAATTACTTACAACATAATAACTTAGCAAAGAATCAAACAAACAATGAAAACTAGGAGACAGTAATACCACATTTTCCGGTGTATAACTCGCAGTTTTTTCTGAAGTTTTTGTTGGTGCGTCTTATAAAACAGTGCAGCTTATAAACGTTTTTTTTCGGGAGAAAACTGCCGTCAAAATTGGATAGGATGCTATGGCCACTCTAAGTGCGCTGGGTTTACCTCTTCTGGCAGTTGCTACGGGTTTTCTCCGTGCTATGGTTCTTCTTGCAATTGAGTTGCGGAGCGCAGTACGAGAAGGACGGAGCAGTAACCCGCGCGGCGGCAGGCCGCGAGTGGACCGAATCCGAAGTCGTCGCATCTGCAAATCGCTTTCAGGATATGGCGTGTGCTGCTGCACAAGCTACACAGTTGCCACCAGAGTATACAAGCCGCCCTCCCATGCCTTCCCGCTTTCCGCCCTTGTGCGTGATTCAGCCCACTGTCGCACGTTTTCACTCACACATACAGAATATACGGCGTGCGGGGATGATGTTATCGCCCTTGGACTTTCTATAGAACATCGCGGTGACCACAACGGCAGAAATGGAGTGTCCGTATCTTGCATTCCTTGCGCGTGACCTGCGTTCACGGAGCGAAATGTTACTGTACATTTTTTAATCGCTTACCGAATGAACAGGTGCACCCTATACACTAGTGCGACTTGTATATACTTTTTTGGAGGAGAACTGCCATTTTAAGGGGGGTGCGACTTATCATCGGAAGATACGGTATATGACAGAATTCTTGTATTTCTGCAAATTTATTAGTACAATGGTGGTACTGTTCACATTTTATGTAGTAGTTGGGCTTCCAAGTTCAATTGCTAATGTTTTAATGACAGCTTGATATCGCTTGTATTGATATAAATATAGCAAGACTACTATGTTACACACTGTTTCAGTACCGACTAATACCCCTGTTACACGGGCACTTTAACGGCCGTTAAGGAAAATGGCAGTTGGCCTTAACGGCCGTTAGGCGGAGTTACACGGCAGCGTGAGCGCCGTTGGAAATCCAACGGCGATTGAAATCAACGGAGCTCGCCGGTCTCCGTTGCGCCGCCGCTTCCGTCCGTTTCGTCGCGCAGTAGACGAGATGGCAGCCCCCAGCAGCAACGTGTCCGCGCTGCAGGTGAGCGCGCCGGCGCAAAAGCGCTTTGCTCGTAGTGCGCAACCAGGAGAAGCAAATCGGGTGGACAATCACGGTCGCAATCATAAGGTGGCCGGCTAACCGCCATTCCGCGGCTGTTCTGGGGTGCGCGTCGCAAAGTCGTACCACGTTCAACACTGCACCTGCTGAATCGCGCAGACGGTCACTCGCGGTACGAAAGAAAAAAGGATATGCACAGTGAAGCTGCGGTTAGTACAAGCGATGAAACGTGAAATGGGACGCTTCACCACGTTGAAACCACAACAAACGCAGCCATTTTGCAACGCCATGGATCGGATTGGATCGGCTAATTGAGCTTCTTCGCTAGTTTTGCAAACAACTTTTGCAAATAGTTAAACACATTGTACAGCATGTAGCGCAGAAAATAATTGGAGAAACAAAATTTTTTTAGAGTTGGCGAGGTAAAAAGTTCAAGAGTCACGTGATCAATCGTCGAAACGTAAGTGAACTGACTGAGCATGGAAAGTGCCGTGTGAGCGCTGCCACCACCGTTCCGTTCCCACTGCCGTTACGGCGTTCAACTGCCGTTTGCGTTAACGGCCGTTGCAAGTGCCCGTGCAACAGGGGTATAAGCCATTGTGCCAGCTGAAATATTGTGCTGTTCAGAGCATGATGTGCATAGCTTAAGCAAAACGTGTTCTAAAGCATAATATATGTCCTGTATCAGACTTGTCATTTTACATAGAACCCAAAACACTGGTTGGCAATTACTCACCATGGCAAATACATGAGCCAGTTGGCACTGGAACTATTGAGAACCCACCAGTGATGCTTAGTGACATGTGTAGATGCCACATGAAGCTGGTATGTGGTATTGAAATGGTGCAGCATGTGTTGCTTCTGGCCTGAATCAACTGCCGAGATGTCCGGATGCGTGGACTGGTGGACAAGGTGTCATGCAGGTTTACTGTTGCCACAATGCCCCGCAGGGATGTCTGTGTTAGAAGACATGTCTGGTGTGTTGCGACACCACGGACCCAAGCACTATGGGGTTTTGGACCATACCGTGTCTAACCTAGCTGGGTCTGGGGAATGGAAGATCTTGGGGGCGCAGCCAATGTTTGGATCCTTAAGTTTCCTTCGCAGAGACGGCACACTTCATTCACCTCTGTTTTGTCTAAATGGTGTTCCTGGTCCCGCCCTAAGGAAATTGGCAGTAGCCTTTTCCTATACCTGTCTTCAACCTTTGTCTTTCTCTTTTCCATCTTTCCTATTTTTTATTCATTTCTCCCAACTTCCAAAGTTCAAGGTGGTGAGGGTTAACAACACGATCATTTGCCACACACTTCTTGATGAAAATTAGCATCTGCAGATTGGAAAAAAGTTTAATGAAGAAATTGCCCATATGCCTTGAAATGCTCTTAACAATTTATATCAACGACGCTGTTGCGTTTTTTGCTGCTTTCATATTCGATTGTGTTAGAGTGCATCCCACAAACGAATGGGGCTCCAAAAGGACGTGCCATGTTGGAATGAAGATTGTAGAAATGCTTGTAGGAAACTCAGTGAGGCTTGGGGCTTGCTTCATCAGTCTCCAATGGCAGAAAACCTTGTAAATTTTAAGCACGCAAAGTTGCAAGGAATATGAACATGACATATCGTTAAGAGAAAGAACTGGCAGAAATACATATTTAGTATAACTTCCTTCACACAGGCCTTGAAATGTGATAACTCAGCTGCCCTATGTATTGCCCTTGATATTGCCTAATTGTAGAGCGCCCGCTTCGGCTGCAGGAGGTTGTAGGTTCGATTCTCACCGTCGCCGGGCGCCCACTGGTTAAAATTGGCACAAGCATACCTCAGTCAGGCATTCGGCTTCCTTCAAGGGTGATGCGCTTGGGAAAGGAGCCTGCACCCTAAATTCCTGTCGAAACGCTTGTGAGTACAAAAACCTCGTGAGCACAGCTTGAAAGACCAAGCTGATGGTCTAGGTGCACATTTTGAGTATGTGTCTAGGGCTGCACACCACACCAAAACCTTTATGCGATATAAAGCTATGTCTTAACGCAAGTTGAAAGACTGTAGATGTGCGCCGAATAAAGTATGTGATTGCCCACTTAGCATGTTAGAGCTTAAAGCATGTTCAACATACTGCAGCAGGTCTGCACTAGGATGAGATAAGGTGATCTATGACATCATTATCCTTATTATTATCCTTTCACTTTATAACAAAATTTGGTCTGAATGCTATCACTTCTCAGCATGGAAGGAAGCTACTATGATTCCTATCCTTAAAGAAGGAAAACTGCACTCGCTAGTTGCATCTGCAAAATGGGTAATGGTTGCTTATTGCACTTCTTATAATTGAACAGTTTACGGGATTCACACCAGTGTGGTTTCAGAGAAGGCACTCTGCAAAATAGGTAATCATCACTTTGTACTTATAATTGAACAGTCTACTGCATCCACACCAGTGTGGTTTCAGAGAAGGCAGTGCAAACTACTGACCACTTTGTGTGCATCGAAGCAAACATACAGGAAGCTTTTGCGCTTGAACAACATTTCTTGGTAGTTTTCCTCTACATGAAAATGACATATGATACCTAGGGTTTCCAACTGTCCCGTATTTAGTGGGGCCAGTACCTACTAAAGGGTAAATGTCCCTATAGTCCTGATTGATTCAGTTGGGATGGCCACATGTCCAGACTTTTGCGTTTTTTTCATACTGGATAGCAATGAACAGACGAGATTTAATTTTTATAATTCTTGACAGCGTGTTTGCACTGTCTTCTCTTGTTTCTTCTGTTGCATTGTTGCAATCAAAAAGGTGGTTTTGTTTTAAACGTGGTTATAGTTTTGTTGTAGGTTCTAACAGTTCACAGTACCTCTATGTGTATAAGCAGTCGCGTTATCTGTGCAGCTATACTGCACCTTCCTTGTTGTAAATTTCGACAGGATAGGACTAAAGAAATTTACTCAACTCGCATATGGACTGGTGGCTCCTGGCACTGACAGGGTCGGTTGTCACCAGCTGCTGCCTTCCCCCCCTTTTTTTAATTATAATAATCTTTATTACACTCATTCTCTTCACAGTTCCATATCCAGCCCGCATAAGCAACAGTGCTTGTGTGCGAGGCTGGGCAGTAAGGCAGGTAGTAACAACACGTGTACACGGATTGTAATAGTGAAAAAACAAGCACATACTATGTCTTGAAGATAGATTAAACAGAAATACATTGACATCGAACACAACTACGGAATTAAGTGCGCAGAACAAATGCGAAAAGGTACATAGTATAAAAGCAGCCCGTCGGATATGCTCCTTCATTGCCTGCATGCTTGCAAAAATGTGAGGGAAAAGCTTTACATATATCGGTAATGCGGTATCACCTACGACCTTAGAAGTGATTTTATTTGTTTAAGTGATCCTGGGATCTCATTCTCATTCGAATTATTAACCGAATGTACACTGTCTCGACTTCGTGCACTCCAGAGTTGACAACCGTAACTATACCACATGGCTTACGGAATATTGAGAGACCTCAGTGAGGTGGAGATTCAAGGAAACATGCTGAATATCATCGAAAGCTATCTGCAAGATTGTATGTTTTGTGTGAAAGTGGACAGATCATCGAAACAATTTGTGCAGGAAACAGGAGTAATCCGAGAAGGTGTGCTTAGCAGCACTCTCTTCATCATAAAAATGAATACACTCTGAGAATTCACGTAGACAAAGTTCAAGTAGAATTTAAATCTTGTAATCACGCCATCCATGAAAAGCAAATAGAACTTGCACTGCACTGGTTGTTCAAATGGATCGACGAAAATTGTCCTGAAATTTAATGTGCAAAAGAAAAGCACTGTGTCTTATTGTCCAGACTTGGGCGCGGAAACAGAGCATTTGGTCCTAGGCATAATTATACTGTACTCAAAACTTATATTTATCCCTCATTTAAATTCTCTGAAAGAAAAGTGTCTAAAAAACATGACAATACTTCGTTTTTGTCACATACAGACTGGGGTAGCGACTTAAAATGCCCTCTGTGCCTGTACAAGAGCCTTGTGGCATCCTGGCTGCAGTATGGTTCAATAGTGTATCAGTCAGATCCTAAGAGTATGTTGAAAATGCTTGACGCTATCCACCACCTAGGAATTCACCTGGCAACAGGTACTTTCAGAAGTAGCCCTAGTTCAAGCCATCGATCGTGTATCAAACGAATGGTCACTTCACATGCAACAGTACTTCTCGAGTTTGAAGTATGTATTTCTTAGCCGCACAGTTGAACTCAACACATCCTTGCTGTCCAGTGATAAATGGTTTCTCTAGCTAAACTCTCTTTGTCAACAGACTGGGAACTACTGTACCATTCTTACTCTGTGTTAGAAACACGACAGTCAACATAAATGTCCCACTTATTTAGAACAAATTAGCGCTCTTGAACCCACCAGTGCCAGCCTGGAAACTGCCACACATCCTTCTCGGAGGGAAATAAACGAGGCACAAATAGAACTGGCTTTTTAGAACTCCAGGAAAAGCACTGCTGCACAGAGTTTTAAACACATGCTTTGAAGTCTGCTGTTGGAGTGTCCAGTGCTGCTGTCAGACCATCTTTCTCATTGTCAGAGCTTTGAATAGACGCACCATTCTTTACCACTGAAGCTCATGCCATATTACCTGCTTTAAAGTACATAGGACAAGCACAACTCAACAAAGAAATAATTTTCACATTTTTTTCTTTAATATTAAAAACCTTAAAGGGGCCCTGAACCACCCATCGAACTTGGTGAAATAACGTAGTCCATGGATAGCAAATGCTGCTGTGAACATGTCAGCCATGATTTGCTGTCTTAAGCGGTGCGTGGAGCCTCGCCAGCAGAGCAGTCACCTTTCTCTCAACCACTCTCTTCTCAATGAAAGCCGGCTTCTCATTCTCTTGGTGGATGCTTTATTTCATAATAAAGCAGATTGCCATACGTGGCTGCTATCCGTAGCGGCGGTCTGATACAAAGTGTAGATAACGTGGCCTCCGTGGGGTGTCGCCACGAGTTCGCTGACTAAGCACACTGCAGCTTGCTGAGGACAACTGCGTTTGGCTTACGGTTAGCGCATCGTATGCACCAAAATTGGAAGTCGTGGCATTTACGTTAACATCCAAAATGAAATTTGAACTGCACGCCATGGTGACATTTAGAAGGCAGAGCCATGTGGGCATGCCCCACTCCTATGTAGCCTTCGCAGCGGAAGGCGTTCAAGAAGGAAAAGGAATGGGAACACAGCAGAGGCCAGGTTTGATTGACAATAACTCTGCTTCTGCTGAATGCATTGAAGTGCTTTTTTGCAGCAAAATATTTCTGAAATAGCCTATTTTCACTTCAGATGCCTTTCCCCACTTCGATGAAAGGTGGTTCAGGACCCCTTCAAGTTCATCTGAAGAACGAAGAATGCTGTTCTGAATGAGCTCTTTGTCTTGTATGCTGCATATGCAAGCAAGTCAAAAAATAATTTTGCCAGGTGCCTTTCCATCAAGGCTTGTACAGGGATGGAGGCAGACGGGCATGCTGCAGTGGCAGCTTTTGAATGTTCCAGGAGGGTTTCCACACAGTCCAAAGGTGGACCTCAAAGCATACCTGCGTAAGACAGCGAGGGAACAGTGGCAGTAAGGCTGGGATAGGTAGCCAACAATAAACTGCTCTCTGTACATGTTTCATTGTGCACAATTCAACTAAGTTATTCATATGCTTCTCGCTCATACTTGTTCACAGGCATATTCTGATGTACATAGCCATGTACAGTCGCGGACAGAATATTACGGACCATGAAATCTAAGAAAAAGCTGAATATCTCCGCAACCTCACAACGCAATCTGGTATTTGCATTTTGGACCTCGACTAGAATATGCTAACAACGTTGTCGTGGGCAGTTTTACTGGTTACTGCTACAGGCTGCTCGGGAATTGAACGTTTTCGGAGATCCCGTGGTCCATTTTATTCTGTCCGCGACTGTACATAGATGTACATCAGAATATGTAGCTGTACATATTCTGATAAAACACTGCCATAGATGTCCTTCTGTAATGTAGAGAAACGGGAAGTATAAGGTGCAAACACTTTTTTCTAGCATATATCACAAAAATATTCTACATTTCACACTATTCCTTAGTAGTGAACCGCTGTTTAACACCGAAGCACTTTTGTAACTATTAAACGACGCAGGCATACATATTATCTAGCCACGAAACTAAGTTATAGCAACTGTTTGATAGAAAAAGCTGTAGCTGCGATAGCTGTTTTTAACAAAACAGCACTGGCATCCAATCCTTTGCCTGCAAGGGATATACGGTGAATGGGATGCTCTATGAAAGTCATTTCAACATGTCACCGAAATAAAATACCAGGTAAACACCTTTTTGTTTTCTTATTACTTATCGCCATGCAAAATGTGTCATCACAGGCATGCCTTTTACATGAATATACATCTTGAGCATTTACACAGCCGATCAATTTTAGATTCTTTACAGCCTTGTGACATATCTACATTTAAAAATTTAATCTCCATTGTCCCATTACCACCTTGGCAAGCTTTTCCGTTTTCATTTTTAGAAAACATTGTCTTGGCACTCTTTGGCGATACCTCACCCTTGCTCTATAAAACTTTACATATCATCATCACTGTTGCCACATAATTTGCATAAATGGATGATGGTACCATGTTTTTGTCAGGCTTACTGCCAAATTCACAAACGTTATGATAGGATTACTTAGCGCACCTATAGAAGTTGCTTTGTGGATTATGCAGTACTGTATGTTCACACAGAGATGAGCAGCCTTTATCATCATTCTAAACCCTTGTTTCTTTTTTTTTCTGAATCATTTAGAGCATGACCTTTGAAGGAAAGAAATTTGAGAAAAGCCTTTCAGCTTTTCTTCGGCACATTCTGTAGAATTTAGCTGATTATGCACAGACTCGCTGCTAGATTGCTCTGCCTGTGTATGACCCTGACCTGTCATTATGATTTTAAAGAGATGGAATAGAAAGAGACGGATCCAGCAGTCATGTGCAATTCGCACTGCCCAAACCAATTTTTGGCATTGCTTCTGTAAACCTTTATTTAGCCATATGGCTGGGTTTCATAGGTTGTTGACTCCGGGCTGCAGTGTCCACGCAATTGCTTCCCCCTCACTTTGACCTAATTATGTGTGGAGAAATTGGCATGCTAGAAGCGCATAGCTTTTATATGCAAGAGAATTTCATAGTAGGCACTTTGTTTTGTTCCTTGTTCACTTTATTTTTTATTCTAGTCTCAGAATTGTGATGTTCCTTCACTCCACTGTTTGACTGTGCTGTCGACAACCTGTCATCTAGTAGGCACAGTATGGGGTTCTGGAATGCAGTTATGAGATGCTGTTTTACAAAGTACACTTGAAGCAGCTGATGTGGCTCTGCAGTAGAGCACTTGGCTGGCATGCAATTGACCCTGGTTGTAATCTTCATGTGGTGTGAAATCTTAGTCTTAAAAGCCTGTGGTTGATTTTGGTTATGACCTACTCTTACGGACATCATTTAAGTCGAGGAAATGATCCATGGCACTGACCACTGTAGAAGCAGTGTTGTGTTATAGTCTATAGAGGTGTTGGCTGTTTGAGGGAGTACATAAGTGCAGAGCATATCTGGGTTTTCCTCTCTTGCAAGAGTACAATTGCCTAGATTTGCAGTAGCTGATAACTTGTGGGTAGTTCTGACTCCTTTCGATGCAATCCAAGCAACTGCACAATTTTATTGCAGAAGCAGTTCAGCATTTCGAAACTGTGTTTACTAGTGTCCAATTATTTTATCAAAAGCCAGGTGCAGTGCGACTTCCGCCATCGCTTCGGACAGTTTCGCATCCAGGAGATCCAGTGACACGTTCTCTGTGACTAAAACATTGGACTCAAGCAAAATGATGTCATTTTTTACCTATCTGTCATGTCACACTATCAAGGCAAATTTTTTACATGTCCCAGGAAAGAACAGAAAAAAATTGTCTGTGCTTTGTCCAGTATTTAAATTTTCTGCTGGTGTTACTATTTTGGCAGGTGTAAAGCGCTGCCGACTGGACTTCACACAGGTGCAACCAACAGTTTTCCAACTTCCAAATCCTCTCCGAGCAATCCAGCGACTTCAGAGACTGCGAATACAGGCCGACCAAACATACACAGCTACATGCACAGCTTTAGTGACAGCAACAACCAGTAGCACATCTGAAGCCACAGCCAGAGTTGCAACAGCTAACAGGGCATACCCTCACCGACAACACGACGTTGCCGCAAGCATTCTTGCCGCAGCTTGCCAACCAGGAGTGACGTGATATCACTGCATGTTCTCGCAGTTTCAATTCGGAATCAAGCCCTGAACACTAATCTATGTTTGATGGGTATTTGTGCAACGTGCCTAGGAAAACTCTTTTTTCTTATGGAGTAGTACGAATGTTTAAGTTAAATGTGTTTTAATACTATTAAGGCATTTTTCTTCAGGGAGCCTGTAGATTTGCTTTGTCATTCTACAGCTTTATTGGGCTATGGCCTGAGATATATACATTCTGTAAATGCGTCATGGGTGTAGCCAGGCGCACAGTATAAACATAGACTGTTAACTGCGCCCTTTATACCTCAATACTGCAGGTGTCATGCAACCATACCTAACCCACTTACGTAATGTCCTGCAAAGTCTTATAGCTGGCGATTTGACATATTTAGCTTTGATTGAATGTACTGTTTATGTTTCTGTGGGCATGGGGTCTATGGCCAGTGCTTTTCATAAGCAAAAATTTTGTAGCTGCCTCTTGGAATAGAAGCAACAAATAGCAGGTACTAGATGTGTGCTTAACTCATTTCAACATTGGCCCTCTGTCTGCTGTCCGATGTGTTTAGATGAACAAGTTGGAATCGGTGGCCAAAATTGTGGTCGCTGCACTGAATACTGATCTCCCCAAAGTAACAGATGTGAAAGAAGCACTGAAACATGCGCACTGCTTGCACTGGTGATAGTGATACCTTGATGTGCATTTTCTTTACTTGCTTATGAAGTTACCGTAAATAATCGATATTTAGGAGTAATATAATTTATGGCAGTAATTATGGAGTAATTGTGGTCTGACATAGTGCCTCTGTTCTGTGCCATTTTAAGCTTACGGTTATGGTCACATGATCGTGCTCTTGTGTTAGCAATGCATAGTTTTCCACTTGTTATGTTGAATTTTATGGTTTTCAGTGATAGCATTAGAATCAGCCCAAAGGTTGCAGCTAGTGCACGTATAGACCTTCAAGACCTTTTCACATTGTATAATATGCCTTAGTCGCGAACTTGTTTCTTTAAACTGAATTTGCTTTCACTTTGCACTTTACTGGTATCCAATTGTTGTCATTACTGTAATACTGCACAGTGTATCTAGAAATACTTTTACTTTCTTCTATTGTTCTGTTGCAAAAGCCAGCATCGCTTCTGTTGTATTTTGGCAAAGATTGTTCATATACATACTGTTCTTGTGTGAGAGTGCCATGAATGTATGGTTCTCATGCTGTTTTCTATCAACCATTATTTGCTTCATTCCAGCTTGTATTGTAAAACTTTGATGCAGTACCAGAAACAGGCATCGGTAGTTGGGTTTGGTTCTCTACATTAGGTGTACGACCTTACAGTATATTTTAGTAGGTTACATCAGGGTGCACTCTGGCAGTCAAACTGCAGTCGGCTATATGCACTGATGGCGCCACATTCAATATTGCCTTCCAGGTTACAACCAATTAAGGAAGTAGGTGGGAGATGTGTGTATTCTCTGGCACATTGACAAAGGAGGACAAAACCTGTGCACTATGCATAAAAGTTGTGCTATGATGTTCCATAATCTGGGGTCATATTCAAGAACATCATCCGGACATTTGATTAAGCTCCTACATCAGCTTTGTAATTTCTTCAGGACATTTAACAGCACAAGAACAATTTCTGTAATATTTCGTATCACACTATGACGTAAAAGTGAAATAATTTTGACTTCATTAAAATACTTTTTAACATGCACATTGATTAGTTGAAGGCAATTTTTCTGACGATCATACTTTAAACAAAAGGTATATGAAAAGGTCTTTATGCCCAGGCAAAAAAAAATTTATTACTGCTGTCACTTATAAAAAAAAGCCAGAACAACTCAAGTCGTAGCACAATTGGCCAAAACAGTGTGATCAAATGATGTTAGTTCGTAAGACAAATAGAAAACAATTGCATATAACTGGCACATCTTTGAAAATAGTCCAATACGTGCAGAATATTTCATTCAAAGAGAGTTAGAAATTTGATCTAGGCTCAATAAAAAATATATTTGTACATTATACACTCATTTTCATATACTTTTACAGAGAAGCCTTAGTTTAGTTGAAATATTAAGAGAAGGGTGCCTGGATCTAGCCGTCAACATTGACTCCTTTTAAATAACCTATACAGGTTATTTGAACATTTGATTTGTTGCTGAGCCATACGAATGCTCCATTCCAGGCCTGGCAAAATATTGCCTGGTGATATGAATTTAACTGCATGATTGTGTGTGCAGTTTATGGATTCAGACAGTTAAACCTCAATATAACGAGTTTCAGTATAATGAGCTCTCAATATAGAAGTATTAAACTTTTTATAACTTCTTGTCCATAGAACACTATGTACTTAAAACCTCAATTAATGAGGTTGTTTATACGCGATTTCAACAAAATTTGTACTGCCACCACTAAGGAATACCGAGGCAATTGAAACTTCTGCAGACACAGTGGTCAAATGATTGAATCTCAAGTGGCTGCTTTGCGAACACACCTCAAATCGTGCGCCACGCAGCGTGACCAAGAGCAATCACCGAAGCGGTGCGATGTCATGTTCTGTATAAAGTCCAAGTGCATTGAGATCCCATTGCACCCCATGCCCAGTATGCTTTGGGTGCGAATGAAAGTGTGCGAGGATGAGTCGAGAAGGATGGTGGTTTCCCAGATGAGCAAGGAGAAAGGGGAGGAGGGCGGAATGAGCTCGGCGGTAAAGTGATCAAGCACACACAAGGGGGGAGGGCAATGGTTGTTTCCCAGTTGAGCAAGGAGAAAGTGGGGGGGGGGGCGAAATGAGCTCCGCGGTAATGTGATCAAGCAAACACAAATGGGGGAGGCGGTGGAATGGTCGTTTCCCAGTTGAGCAAGGAGAAAGGGGGCGAAATGAGCTTGGTGGTAACGTGATCAAATGCACACAAAGGGGGGAAGTCAGGGTGGCACGCATCGCCTTTTGTAAGTGGCAATGCCTGCACATGGTTGTCAGCATTGCTTAGTGTATACACAGCCCACATTCGCCGTTTTAGATGTGATCTGCCGCATGTGCAAAGAGCGGATGTATCGAGATGGCGTGGCATCATATGCACTGTCCTTCTGCACGTTTGGTACGTTTGGAACTGGGGGTTGCGTAATCTTGAGTACCGGGGAAGTATTGAAGGTATGATACCGCTGATATGAAGTTATCGTCAACACTGAATTACGCTGCATATTTCGTCAGTGACTCTCAATCACAACAAAATGATTTCTTTTTCTCATTCAAATTTGCGTTATCCGATTTTCTCACATTTGTGGAAATTTTGTGGCTATTCCATCTAAAAAATAATTAGTGGCTGTACTTATCTGCACAAAAAGTCGACTTTCCGTGTAACGAAATTTCGATATAACAAAGCATATTGCCGATTTTACTCAATTTGCTATATCGAGGTTTATCTGCATCCCGAGAGCCAACAAGCTAAATATATTTGATAAGCGACTGGAGAACTTGGCAACCTATTCATCGGAAGCGACAAACCTGAGTTTGCTTATATTGAAAAGGACTGCTCAGTCTGGTCTAAAGCATATTTTGTGCCTCACGTGATGTTATACATGGTATTTCCAAATCTGCTGATCTGCATGTATAGAGTATCTGTGGCATTTCTGGATCTGCAAATCATCAGACTTGCATGTCTTACGTGTGTCTTGTTTTCATATTCACTTTATCCACCCCGACTGAAAACGATGCTGAATATTTTGGTTATGCTCAACACGAAATGCGTACTGGGCTATAAGTCAGCTTCATTATTATAGCAAATTACTTTCTCTCAAATAACTTCCAATGGCAAACGATATGTGAGAGGAACATGAAGGTATATTCTTTCATCCGTATGCCTTTCCATCACACCATACCGTGTCTATCTGAAAACTAAAAAATATATAAAAATAGTCATTTTGAAATAAAGGGTTAGTTCCTTCAGCGACACACCGTCAGCGGCGGTTACTATATGTGATGACAGGTGATGCGTGGTAATTATTCTAATTGACAAAACTTCAATAAATACCTTTTAATTTGCACGAGTTTAATTTCCTTGGTTCCAAAAATGGCTATTTTTAAATATTACCTAATGTCTTCGTAGAAATACCTGTTATGTACAGCTTATATGCTGCACTGCTTAACATGTGTGGGCGTGTGTATTTTCAGGTCTCATTGTGAAGCCACTCGAGATGCCTTGCACAAGAATGACCATTTTCAAGAGTTGGACTCTGGTTTGAAGTGGTTTTAGCCACAATCCTGCAGCTAGTTATTAGAGCCCAGCCTATTCTCTCTAGAAAAAACATTGCAGTTAGCAAAATACTGGCAGCAAGAGGGTATTTGTACTCATTTTCTACCAAAGTTGCTGTAGTTGTCATCTGAGAATCGGAGCATGTTGTGCTGAAAAAAATACGTTGACATCTTTTGGTCCATATGTTTTACATAGACATGAAACAACTAGTGCTGTTTGTCTTTGCCATGGGACTTCACGGCAACAGAAGTCACCATGCTTAGATATCTGTGAAACAAAAACGAATATTGATTTGCTTCCAATGTGAAGCAGGCTAATAACATTCCTGGTGTGCTGAGTGCCATTTATTTTGTGTTACTAGGTGCATCTGTATGCAGTCTATAGGTAACTTTTTCGTTCTTGTCTGCATCATAAACATGGCGTGATGATTTGCATAACTCGATTTCAGAATTTTTTTAAACAGTAGCGAGATATTTCACCATGCCTGAGCACTTTATGAAGAAAACTGCAACACAGAAACTTCTATTGTGTGATTGTGACCTCACTGCACGTTTTAATAAAAAAAAGAGAAACTTCAAGGAAGTTATTACAGAAAGCCAGTGATTATGATAACCCCTAATGTGAAATTTGAGTGCAGCTGCATGTATATGTGTTTTAATTTCGCGATGTATTAGCTGCTGCGGATGATCTGTCTCATGTGGCATGTTGCAAACGGAGTGAAGTGTGGCATGGTTGCCTCACTAATTGGCAGATCGCGAGAGGCGCATGGGTGACGCGCATGGGTGCGATTCACAGCAGCCACCGCAGACAGACCTCCGCTCATGCAGCACTTTGTTTCCATATATGGTATCAGTAGCGTCATCGGAGAACAGATGTCGTACGCTACTGCATGGCGCCATATCAGAGCCTTGGCGGAAGGCCTGACTTGCGCAGCGCTATACACTTTTGTTCTCACACTGTCGCCATACGCCATACCATACCCATACATCTTGTTCACCCTCTGGGCTGCAAGGTTGAGTCCCTTGGATCCTTAATAGTGTGTCTGCCAGAAGCAGCTGCCTCCCAGGAACATGCTTTGTCGTGATTTCAAAGGGCATTAGTGTAAAAGTATTCTGTGAAATGGCAAGCAAAGGCCGGTGGTCCGTTTTGACAATCACAAGGAACCCGACAACAAACTCCCTAAAGCGCTCACATGCCAGGACCACCTTTTAGATTTATGCATATCTTGTTTCAGCACTTCAGCATAAGCCACTGGGCACCAATCTCGACCGTGAAGCTGAAACAGTGCAGCATCTACAGTAGAGTTTGACACAACAGCTGACAGTTTTGTTTGCTTCGATAGGTAAAAAATTGCAAGCATGGGAGCAGCTTCTTCCATTCCTTGTCATGATTAGCCTCCCACACAATCACACTGTTGTTCGTCATCAAGGACCTTAGGGCATCGTTATTCTTGAGAGATGTGGTATGAATTTGCCATAGTAGTTAGCGACACCTAATAACTTTTGGACTTCTTGCTTACATGATGGCCATGGCATGCTAGCAATGCATTTGATTAGACCGGCATCGGGCTTTATCCCATCTTTGCTAATTGAGTCCCCCCGAGATTCTTGTGGTGAAAATGCATTTCTCTTTGTTTAGTGTCAGCCCCACTTTTCTCGCTTCAGTCAGCGCTGTGCATAGGTGCTCGGCGTGCTGTTTCTTCGACGAGTTCCCGACTAGAATGTCATCCACATAGACGCGCATGCCTGGCAGGCCTTTGAAAAGCTCATTCATCGCCTTCTGAAAGACTTTGGGTGCTCACCTAATTCCGAATGGAATCCGCAAGAACCACTACCTTCCGAATGGTGTTCTGAAGGTGTACATCTTGGATGTTTCCTCGTCTAGTGAGATCTGGCAAAATACGCAATTTGCATCGAGCTTGCTGAACACTGCCTCTGTTTTTTTTATGGCACGGCAGCTCGTAGTGCTCCCGCTTGAGGCTTCGGTTAATGTACTGCGGGTGAAAACACAGCTGCAGATGACTATCTTTTTGTCTAACACTTACAAGAGGGATCGCCCTGTTTGAAGCCTCTTAGATTCTCCTTCCGAATCCGTCGATGTCCATTCAGGCCAGCTTTTTCTGATGTGGGTGCCGAAGTTCATGCGGCACTTTTCTTGGTTGCATAATGGTGGGCTAGGTGTCATCCTTCATTGCCAGACTGTACGGTCTCTAGATGCAACCTAGTACCTTGAACGGTTCTGGAAACTTTGCCACAAAGTCGGGGTCACCGGTTGAAGCCACGCCGTGTACCTGTGCAGTCAACCTGAAGCACTCGGACGACTCCAACCTGAGCAAGGCTTGTTTACCTTTCTTCATGACGAAGATTTGCACGTCTTCTTGTGTGTCTCCTATTCGTATTGGCAAGGTGATAGTGCTGACATCGAGTATCTTACTCATTTCTTAACTTGTGAGTACTGTGCTTGACAGCTATAAGCTGCTCTGGATGTGCATCTTGCGAAGGTCATTCGCCTGTGCCCCGGTGTCGACTTTCATTTTTGTTGTGTGCTCGGCATCACAGTCCAGCCCTGCCCTCTTGAAATGTTGCCGATTTGCAGTGCCAGGGTTTGGAAATTCTCATCTGAAGTGTGCGAGATCTGGTCCAATTCCTTTGCCATTGTAGCGACACCTACCTCATGCATGTCCCTCCTGCTCCTGCAGCAAGATTCAAAGTGATTCGTTTTATTGCAGAGTGTGCATGTTTTCCCCCAAGCTGGGCACTGTCTCGATTCACGACTCTTGCCAGAGTAGCCGCAGCTTCGACGGTGCCCGCTAGCATGAGATTGTCCAGCAGTGTTTGTAATTTTTTCAACTCTCTGCATTTTCACTTCCCTTTCTAGGCAGTGGTTCTGAGCGGCTGCCAATTCCACTGCTTTGCAGAACTTGACTGCCGATTCCGGAGTCAGGTCCTCCTCATGCAGCAGACAGCACATAATTTCTTGTCTGCAAATCCCCACACTATCTGATCTCTGACCATGGAGTCCCTTAGCCAAAATTACACAATTGCTTTCAGTTGTATGTCACGCAAAAACTGTTCGAATGGTACATCACCTTGTTGTTGCCTAGAGCGCAGTACATACCGTTCGAAGACCTCGTTGTACCGTGGCATGCAGTACTCTTCTAAAGCCTTAACGAAAGCATTACTGTCCTTTCATTGCTCTGCCGATTGTGGGAAGGTGTTAAAACGTCAGTTGACTCTTGCCTCTTGAAGAATGGCAGCCTTCTGTGCTTACTTTTGTTCTTTGTTTGGCGTGGCAACATTGAAGTAGGGTTTGATAGGCTGGTGGAACTTGTTCTATTTCTCCACTGCTCTATCTGACAATACAAGCCACTCAGGTGGTGGCAGGTGGTCACCCTTGAGTGTTTGGTCCGAAAGGCTACAGTTCTGACACCATATTTCGTCTAGCATTGTGTGCGCACCAAGGTAATGCAACCGTACACAGCACGGACAAAGGCTCTTTATTAACTGCCTCCTGGCCACGTGTCGCCCATCCCCAGGGTTGCCAGGAGGGTCTGACAATTTCTTCATTAACAGTATTCACAAACTCGCTAAAAGATTGCTTGTTAAATGCTGTACAGTCTCATGCTTCCGTGATCTGTGGTATTATTGTATTGGTGCATTGTTACTTTTATTCATTTGTCTGTTAATTTGTTCATGTTCTTTGCATTGTAGCTTTTCCTTCTTGTTTTTGCTGCACTGTCACTCATGTTGTGTAACTTTATTGAGAGTCCTGGTACAGTCATGAACTATACTATATATACGAATTTCGCCTTCTTGAAACATAATAGACATAGAGTGCAGAGCCATAAGCAGATTGATTGGCAGTGTTTTTACACCCTGCACATTAGTTTGTAGGCATGTGATCCTTTGCCACATTCGTGGATCTTTCTTCCCGGCAGCGCTGGTTTCTAGTTTTGAGCCGTTCGGTGCTGCTTGCAACTGCAAATGCTAGTTCCGACTATATGCTGGTGCCGTCTGGTTGACGAGGAGCTGGTTTGCAATAGAGTTACTTCCTGCTCTAACTGACACAGGCTGACTAGTAACTCCTCCAGAATACAGAACGCAGGTCTATATTTTTACTATACTATAGTGTTACTATACTTTATACTTAGCAGGAAGCACTGTGCAAGCTACACAAGCAGTGGTGTCATAGAAGTCTCACTTTGCAAATTTTGCAGGGCAGTTGTTTTTCATCAATGATGTTTTCTATGGAATGACTACTTCATATAATATAACTGAAAGTTGAAGACATCAGTTTACCTCAAATTGCACATTATTTGCCCATCTTTTTGCTTCCAGTATGCGACAGTGCATGTTTCGACAATCAATGTGTATGGTGCGCTGTGGCAATTGGTTGCAGAGAGGTGTCACTCTGACCACTCCGTGATATCAAGTCTTGATCTGCAACGCTGTGTGCTCAATAATTAAACATAAAAATGTGAGGCTTTATGTTATATAAAAATACATGACATGTGCCTTTATCTTTCTTTCGTATTTGATGAACGAGAAGCCGGGGAACCGAGGGGCCCAATTTTTCTTAGAGTTGTATGAAGCCAACAGGCAATTAAACCATGGAAAGCATAAGGTAGATTACTTGTTTTCAAGTCGAACTGCATAAATGATAAAGTAAAGAAAAATGAAATCTGACAAAAAAACTTGCTCCTGGTGCGAGCCGAATCCACACCCTCTGCATTATGCATGCATTGCTCTACCAATTGAGCTACAGCAGCGGCTGTTCCCATATCCACATTCTTGGGTATTGTATGTGTGCTAGGTAACAGATGTATAGGCCTGAAGGCATGAAAGCCGCTGGAGTCGGAGATGGAGGGTGTACTCCATATGTACTGAACGAGAAGGGGAACAAAAGAGCCTTTTGATGGCACATACAAGTGTTTATTGGCCAATTGCTTTCTCCCGAGTTCACGTACTGCGCAAGACTTGCAGTAGCAAGAATGTTCTACAACATACGCCTTGGCCATGAGTTGTTACGCTGGCTCATTCTCCTAGGCCTAGATCTAGCACACATATAATACCCAAGGAAGTGGAAGGGGGAGATTGTGCTGCGGTAGCTCAATTGGTGAGGGCATCACATGCGTTTTGTGATGACATGAGTTTGGACCCTACCTGCAGCCAGTTGTTCTCCTGTCCATGTTCATTTACCTTTACCTTATCATTTCTACACTTCAATTAAAAACAAGTAACTTACTCCCTGACTTCCTTGGTTTCATTGCTTGTTGGCTCTATGTGATCGTTCCACATGTGATGTACAATTTCTTGTTGCCAATGTGAGCTGTGAAAGGAGTCTCTCTAGCATCCATAGCCTGATATGTAATAAACAAAGTATATAAATAAAAGCCGTTCCCATTTGGGGGCTCGTTATTCACTGCTGCGGCTCTGCGGCTATGCTGTTCCACTGCTGACCACGAGGTCATGGGTACGAGTCCCAGCTGTGGCAGCCAACTTATGATAGGGGCAGAAAGTAAGAATGCCAGTGTATCATTCTTTGGGTACACATTAAGGAGACCTGAGTGGTCAAAACCAATAGAGAGAGCACGACCACTGTGTCCCTAATAGCCCACTGTACAAAACATTAAACGTGCATTCCCATCGTGCAATTTTGAATATAGACAAGGAGGATAACACGATGGGATCAAAATGCAATGATGCTGCAGGTAGTTTCAATGAAGGGAAAAAAGGATAGTCAAAACTAATAATAGTATGTGCATAGATGAACATTGCGTGTGTGTGTGTGTGGAAAAAGGATTAAAAAGTTAACGTTATGGCTTTCACACTAAAGCCTTGCAAACAAGGCTCCCATGTTGGAGCCAAAATGTCAAGTTTTTAATCGGGTCTTCACTTTGCCCGGTGTCAGATCCTATTTCCATTGCGATTATTCTGTACCATGTGAAATTTGGATGACATTTTGGCAAGCTCAGCTTCAAACGTGTGTATGTGCGTGTTTAAAACAAACATGATAACTTTCCTTGGTATGCCAGGGCATTTAGTTTCACCAGTAAGCAAGCTGTAGAGCATGACTTACACTCGCACAGATTTTGCTGACTGATGTTCGAAGTTTCGGTCAACATAGCACAGGCTTAATTAACACATTCTGCCATGCTTTACTATAGCAAAGGCAGTAATATGTACGATGCTGCCATTACTCTGGTGCAAGAAATAGAAAATTTATTCAGGAGGTTATTTCTTTACGCCTGTGGCTATGGGACTGTGGGCAGGAGTGATTGGAGGGAGAGGTAAGAAACATGAAGATTTCGTGGGTCTTATGCCTTGCCATGACATGACATGCAAGTTCAGAAAGAAAGCTGGAATTTGAATTATAGGATACTGCTATCTCTGAGTGTCATTGGCACATAGACGTTTGTGTAACTTGTGTTAGCCAAAAAGTCATAGGCAGCCTGGAACGGGTGAAAGATTGTTTATTGCATCGAGCACCGTCGGAGGCAGGAGCCGAACCAGGGCATGATGAGAAGAGCGATTGTTCTTGTACCCCGCGGAAAACAGAGGGTCACCCGCAGGGGAGCACACTTCCTGAAACCGGTTGGTGCTGCATCGGAGGTGAGATGGGCCAGAGCAGAGGCTCTAACAGCACCTAACATATGCATCGCTGTGAGGTTTAGCTAAAAAGCAGGACTGGTGCACAGGGTCGTCCACTCTCAGGGAAAACACGCAAGCACACAGCCGTGTTCCATGGAGTGCTGGATGATGCTGCCGGGAGAACTACTTAGTGTGAGCACATTGAGAACCAAAGGTGCTGCCTGCAGTGTGTCACCTACTCCACCAGCACTTGTAAAGCTTTGCTTGATGTTGGCACCCTTTTTATTTCCATCACGGTTCACTGTGAACAAATGGCGGTGTTTTGTACTACGATATTTGTGTTACACTTCGGGACGGCAACGTGACAATATCATATGCGCGACATAATACCGTATATTTGGTCACCGACTGTCAAATTAAAAGAAAGTTTTGTCATTGAAATTAGTTATTTTTTTGATTGCCCAATAACTTGGAAAGATTTTGTGGCCCCTTCCATGTAAGAAAAATCCTTTGGTGACTGTACTTGTTTGCATAAAAGGTCTAATTTCGATATAGTTCTATTTAGATAGTAAATGATGTAAACTGCCGATTTTACTGATTTCGTTATATCGAGGTTTAACTGAAGCGCTGTACTACTTGCTAAGCTCAAAGGCAGGAGGTTATCATATTTGAATAGTGCTTTTGATCTGGATGTTAGATGACTTGGTAACCTTCGTCATGACCTTCTGTTGAGCAGCCAGCAGTAATGTTCTTTTGGTCTCACCTCCCACGAGAATGTTGCAGCTGCAAATTCTGAAAGGAGTAACAGCTGTTTCAGAAGCACCGTGCTTCATCGAGTAGCCTTTGAAGCATACAATTGTTACCTTAGCTTCTTGGTTTTGCAGACCTTGACTACAAGGACCAGCTGACAGTATTCGAGTACTTACAAACATCACTACAATGTGTTTGGAACATTAGAAGTACTAGCCCCACAAAAATTTCATGCAGGCAAAACTGCTGTTTACAACTTATGAAAACTGGTAAAGCTGGTAAGGAGTGTAAAATTGAATGCTGTGTCTGAAACTGCCATTCCACATGTCCCTGGCACAAGTGAGACCATCGCTCGTATCATGCGCAGGTACGACGTCAAAATTGCGCATGTGCCAACCCGCAAACTAAGAAACGTTTTAGTAAACGTGAAATACAAATTGTCACAGGGGGAATTTGCTCGGTGTAGTCTACGCCATATGGTGCGAGAACAGGGATCACAAGTATAATGGCGAGACAGGGGACTTCAAGAAACGTGTGAAACAGCACGAATATAACGTCAAGAAACGGCACGTGGCCTCGAGTGCCTGTGCTGAGCTTGTGGAATCTACAGGCCACAATACTCACTGGCCAAGTGCACGTTTCGGGACCTAGGAAAAGAAGCTTGTGTCACGCCTGCATCTAGAATCCTTGCACGTACAGACAACGGCGGACATGCTGAATAGGCATGACGGGACAGTTCCGATGGTGTACACTCGCTGCTTGCGTTACGTGCTGAAACGTATTTAAATACGTTGTATCTCTTTTATCGGTTGTACTGTGATTAAGGCTCCCGTATGGGGAGCCGAAACGTCCACAAAATTTCAGTTATCTTGCTCGGTGCATCTTTTCGCGCTTATTGGTCAAACTTCAAGGGCGATAACATCGTCACCGCGCACCGCAAGATGTACGTGCGACTGAAAGCGTAGGGGGTAGGGGAGATAGGTGAGCCGACGATGGGGGTGGATCAGTCTTGTGTGCGCAAGGGAGAAAAGCGGAGAAGTGCGCCGCCTTTCGTCGCGCGCGATGCAAAGAGTAGAATGAAGGAAGGGGGGGAGGGGCGTTAGGATTCTGTGATCTGTGATTGCTCAACATGCTTATTTGCTTTGTTTGATGCATTATATACAGTGATTTTTGTTTAGATGCATAGGTTTATGGAGACTTATACGTATACATAAATATATTGTTTTGAGCTTTTGTGTATACGTGCAGTGAACTTTGTTTCCAGTGACACTTTTTTGCCCTTTATGCAGCTGTATCTTCGCATTTTTATATTTCATTGTATCTTTGCATTTCTAATGTATATTTTGCAGAACTCCTACTTTTTATATGTGCTCTCTGTTGCGACTTTAATTTTGGTGCAATTACTCACAATACACGACCGGGGAGAGCTGATCCCGCGCAATACATTGGAACGAAGGACAGTATCATTGCGATTTTTCCCAGGCCGTCGCATATGTACAAGAATGTAAGGAAGGTTCCAGAACTATAAAATTTCATTAAAGTATTTGTCCTCAAGTTGTTCATTTCATGGCCTTCAAGTTTTTCATATGAGCGGCATGCACTCCGTTGCTGTTTTCGAACTAATGCAGTTCTAAAGTTCGTGTGATATTTTCTTTTAAATAGACAAAAAAAGTGGAAGCATTGATATCAGTTATTTCTGGCGCAATGTTGTGGGACATACGAATATATATTTTTTAAGAAAAAATACATATTTTACATGTCTTTACAGTGTGTAGGGTTCAAGAATTCGTTTGCAGCATCTTTGGCAATGGCAATGCAGTTGTCATGGACGTATTTTATCCCTCGACAAATTATGTAGGGAGCAACCCGAGCTGGAACGTGAGCACCACCCCCCCCCCCCCCCCCCCCTGAAAGAAATTTCTGGCTACGCCACTGAACTGCTCCTCCACCTTATGCTGGAGGGGCAGCGCAGGCCTGTGACTTTTTGGACCGCACCGAATTTACGATCCCCTCTGCCCAGGTGCCGACGTGAATAGTAAAAATTGCTGTTTCGCGGAAAAGCCGATGCCAAAGTATTACAGCATTACGCGAGATATGTTTATAGTTTGTGGACATTATAAACTGCAGTAAATATTTTCTTACTAACTAAACAAGAATGGTGATACACGTTCAAAGGCACCAATGAACACAGTTCACTCGTTGACCGCGAGCACTTGCCGTAATGACACTGGCGTAATAAGCGTCCATAGCGCTGCGGAGAGTTCGCCTGCTTGTCCTTACTAAACGAACGTCTTCCTGCCCACTCCCTTCACAATTCCAAACATACCACGTCTGTAAAGCTGATATCAGATGACCTCTACCACTGGGCGCAGCAAAGACATGCAACCATCCGCCTTTTGCATCACCTTGCCTTGCTCCCGCAACCATGTTGTATGAAAATAAAGAACATGCGCTGAGCACGATCAGCGGATACGGGTACTGGCTTTTTCAGTTTCTGCCAGATGACGAACGAGTCAGACATCCATGGCTAATCACCGTCATTTTTTTAGCTACCCATGTGACCTCTAGCACACGGCACGTAGACTAGGAGGGCTAGGTCGAGCATGCGCCTCACATCTCGGGACAGACGGACAACGAGGATATTGCGCATCGAGTGTGCCAACAAAAAGTTCAATGTGCGTTCATAATATGTTTGTCCGTACGCATTCGATGCGGCCCGCGCAAAGGGAAGGGCGAATTTGGTCATAATTGTTGCGTATTTAAGACATTCGTGCGCAAATGTGGAGACAGACTGTTTTGCTTCCTATTATTCATGAAACAGTGCCAAGGACACGTGTTCTAGGTAGAGGAACTGCAATGAAAGCTTAAAATACACAGCCAAACTCTTTCAGTGCACTTCGCATTCAATCATTTTATTGCTTCTCATATGTCAGTGAGGTGAGAGTGAAGGCGCAAGTGTTAGCCTTTGTGAACGTTGATAATGATTGACCCCCAACCACCTCCAAATAAGCATTGTGAACCAGACCTTAGTGTAAAGTATGTCGAAGTTATGCGTCATGATGGCTCATCTGTCTACTTCAGTTTGTTTTTCTTCACAAGTTTCAGAAAGCGACTGTACAGTTCGCTTACCGGGAGCGACCTGTCCAACGAGATGTCATGGCCTCCCCAAAGTACGTTACTATACTGAAGTGTGCCGACCACGCGCTCGTAACCGAGGAGAGGAAGAGAGCGATTTCCTCCTCTGTACCACTTCTTTCGCTTGGCCTTGCTAAATTGCTCAGAACCACGCCATCGCAGTTTCTTGAAGCACTGTTCAATATTCACTTCGGGAAAAACGGCGTCATACTGAGCCGTGTAGAAGAGGGTGCGCGTACTGTTGAGCAGGTACTCTAGTTTCCTCCTAATGTCTACGAAGAAATCTCCTGAAGCTAGTTGCTTTGTGAGCTGTGGCCTGGTACTGTCGAGGATCCGGGAAACGTTAACGTGAATTCTCTTTTTAAAATTGGGGCTATTCGCATAGGTCATGTACTTTTTAACTTCGTCCGGTTCCTGCGGTATTGCTATGCTTCCGTGGTGTTGGAAGCCGGTTAGACTTCGAAATATCGTCTCAGTTCCGTTAGGCGGCGTGTTCAAAACAGCTTTGCTGAGGTCTTCGGCAGCCTGTGAGTAGTTCCCCTTATTGACGAGAGCGCGTATCATGTCGAACCACCCAGCAAGCGTTCTTCGGCCGAAGTCATTTAGCAGCCCGGAGTAATGCAGGTATTCCGTGGAGTTGATGATGTCAAGCAGTGGGAACACGAATCCTACGCCTAGCATTATGCCTCTCAGTTTCAGGTTGATTCGGTTAGCTTTCTTGAGAACCTTGTAGGCCACTCCAGCTGCTGACCTTGCTGAAAGAGACGATAGAGAGATGTAAAATAACTGGAAAAACAAGGACAAAGGAGGAAAGAAAAGGCACGGCAACGCAGATATGACAAAGACATATTAAAGGCGAACTACTACAGCTGTGTCGAAGACGTTCATTTGCGGCATTAGGCCGCAGGTAGGAAACTGTTTTTACATCCCGCTGCAGAGAAAGTGCTGTCATAGGACTCAGTTTGCCGGTTGGCCAGCACGCGGCGCCCTGCGAGCTGCGACGACGCAAATGTTTACATAGAAGACTAGCACAACCAATCGGTTCACTTAATCAGTGGCGCAGCGAAAAAAACTCGCGCTTTCGCACGAAAAGCGAAGGATCGATTGTGGCAATAAATTATAGTGGACAGCTATACGAAGTACGGATAGTATTTTATCGGCTGTATAAGCTTCTAAGCAGGCATACTAATAAGTTAACAAGCACGGTGTCACGCGCGCCTAAGCCAACATAAAAACATCACTTGATGGGTGCGGTAACTCGCAGTCAAAACACTGCAATGCGGAAACGCGGCAGCAGCAGCGGGTGAATTGACCTTCGTGCAGCCGTTCGCATCAACGCGAACTACGCCGCGGCAGTGCGGACTCTGTTCCCGTCGCAGATGACTTTCGGATACAGCGGCCGAGCCGTGCGCGCACGGCCACCCGGGCCACCCGAAGTTTAACGGGCCACCCGAAGTTTAACGAGCCCCCCGCTCCCCCCCCCTCCCATCCATACGCTTCCCCGAAGCCTTGCGCGCGATTGAAGGCGGCACGCTTCCTGCCTGTTTTTCACCGCTGCGTGCGCCGCATTGAGCCGCGAGGACCGGCTCACGCTCTCACGCTCTCATGGCACGTGGCGGCAATTTTATCTCCCTTAGACTTTATCTAGTACATCACGGCGACGCCGACGACAGAAATGCGCCTTGTGTGTCCGCATAATTGCTATCACAATAAAACAGCACATAACAGTGCCGCATTCGAACCAGCGAACTTTCTCGCAGGGCTATGTAGAGCTGCGACATTGGAGAACCCGGTCGGCCGCCGCTTGAGCAGGTGTACACATGTTTATCTATACTCATTACTACTGTATTTTGTCACCATATCTTCTCAAGACCGACAACGCATTTCTTAAAAATGTTTATTTTGGAATTCGAATGTTGCAGTGCTTAGTTCATAATTAACATTTCCGCTCAAAATATGACCGTTGTCACAGGTGTGCAAGGTCGCTGAAGGCGCCCTTCGTTTCTGCCCAGAATTTTTATCTGTAAATAGGTATGTGGGTGTTCGCATATATGTTTTATGTGAAAGGAAATAGTGCCCAGTATACGGGAACTAAAGTTGGGAGCGAAACACAATTTCGAAGAGTACGGTGTACCTGTATATTTTGTCCTGCCAGTATAAACGCATAACTTGTGTTCCCCCGAAAGATTTGTTATTTTGGTTCATATTTGCGTTGGTCATACACTTCGTGCTACTTTGCTTCTTTATCGTGACTTTTTGGCCTTGTAGAGTCTTTTCGCTGTGATGCTGCTATTCGCGCGCTTTCAAGGGATTGGAAAGCACCAAATGCCGGAGCCTTTTCATTTCTACGTGCGTTGCCGAAACCGCCATTGTATTTGAATGAATTTTTGCACTTTTTTGCAGAGGAAGCCAATGAGTACAAATAAGACATCCTTTTGTTTCCATGAATAAATTTAATTGAATCGGGGCATAGTGTCGCCCGGTTTCGCAAGGATTACCTGGTAATTCTTATTTGCAAAAGACGCTATGGAGCACTTTCTGAAGAGACATTGAACGGTAGCACTAATTCAATTTATATTGTTAAAGTGTTGCTTCCAAAACTATGTTCATGAATTTAGTTGATTACATTGACGGTTGATGAAATTGACAGTTAAACAAAAATTAAGAAAAAAACTCGCACCCTCCACCCCCTAAATTTTTCGTCGGAACCTTAGGACCAGTACGACGTCACTACCACGTCACGGATTTCAACTATTTTTTTGGCGTTCGGCCTGTTTTGATGCAAGAAGCAAATTTACTAGGCTGAGTCTCCGGAATCCTTAGAATGCGACGTTCTTCTTCTTTAGCGATAAGCAAGCATTTACACAGATACTGTCTAATTCGATGACTTCATGGTGAACTGGTGTAGGAACTTTACCATCGCTACCCACAAACTATAAAAAAAAAACTGTCGGTACAATTTGGCAGCGACAAATCCCGGCCGCTATGGCAGCATTTAGATGGGGGACGAATTGCAAAGAACGCCCGTGTACCGTGCATTGGATGCACTTTAACGAGCCCCAGGTGGTCGACATTAATCCGTAGTCCTGTACTAGGGCGTGCATCATGATCATATCGTGATTTGGCACGGAAAACCACATAAGTCAAAATCAATTGAACCGTTTGGGGCTTATCTTGTTGCCGAACAATAATCGCCATATACCAAGCGTGCTTTTGTTTTCTATAACACTGCGGGCCCGATAATTCTATGTCATAGACGGCATGCGCGTTATCAGCGTGACATCATTCTTGACAGGCAAATATAGCGAGCTTACAGTTTTCGAGCAAGAAAGGAAATTAAAGAAACACAGACGACAATGTCGTCGGGACAAGATATAGGCAAACATTTTTTTTCTAACAGTGCATGCTTAATTTTTACGCTTCTTTTCTGACTCTCGTGGTGAAATGGTCATTTTCTCATCGCAGAAGCGTAACCTTAGAAGGCGCACCGTGTATGCCGTTATTATACAACTTTGACATTCGGTGCTTCAGAAGGAAGTATTACCTCCATAAGACTCTCCCGCAATGTAGAATTCCGCCTGGTTGTATTCCGAGAATATTCTCAGAAAGCGCTTGAGGAACGTCAAGACTTGCTCAGATGCTTCATCAAGCGTCGCGGGGTATCGGCCGTGGTCGTCAAAGCTGTATCCCGATCCAACAGGCTGGTCGAGGTATATTACATTGAAATTTTTTATCAGACTGTGGTTTCGATAGTAAAGCTCCCCCATGGCGTTAATGCCCAGGGGTCCATTTTCAAGGAACTGGCTGTATAAGGAAGATTTCCATGGGCCACCCTGTGTCCATAGAAGGAGCGGCTTCTTTGGCTGCTTGCTCTGCACATAGGACGAATGCTAGAAAATCAGGTCTTGCAGACTCGGTACAAGTGCAAATAAATGCTCCGAAAGCGACAGAAACGAAAGCAATCTTGAGTTGAAGGGTTCTCAAAATTGAAGGTCTTTGGCTAGTTTTTTCTTTACGATTAAATTTTTTTTGTGTGCTGTTATGCGTATAATGAAACACAAGCTTTTTCAACATATACACGTACGCTGACACTCTTACGTAAGCCGTGCGAGCAGATGCAGTAATAGCGTCAACGAGAGAAAATGCACGTGCATAATCGGCACTGTGCGCAGGCGAAGCTGTTGCCTATAGGCGGCGGAGAAACACCAGGGGCGCTATAACGTAAAACTATTCCAAACGATGTGTGCCAGCTGTACACATAGTCTGCTTAGGCTCTACTTAAAGGTTGCTAACAAGAAAAAATGAGACAATCACCAGTCCTGCGGTCTGGCCAAGGTTGCTTTGATAGTATGTGCTGTGCATTTGTAGCAAATTGCAATTATAGGTTATGCTATTATGGCCCAAGTGAAATTTCGTTGCAGTTTATCTTTATACCGGCAGGAGAGAATGAACGGTTCCTGATTATAATCGCTACAATACTGAGCATGTGTATAAGCACTTCTCTGTCACATAGAACCATTTTCATTCATTGTGCACATAAAGATTACCTGCTTTCTTCTCAAAGTATGTTGCCACGCATGTCACGTCCAATGTGCGAGCCTTATTTGAGGCTTTAGAAAAACCCTCATGCATGGTGCACCGCTCTTTTTGTGTTTTACCACAACCCAGGTATACTTCATGGACTTAATTGGTTGAACATTATTCCAGCATGTAAATGTTAAAACAATCCGTAAGCGCAGAAAATTCTTGCCTGTGACTTGATGTGCAAGAAGAACAGGTACGAGGAATCACTTTCGTTGTCAACCGGAATAAAGCCAGAGTAGGCTTCCAGATTATCGCAGGGCGCCGGCAAGCACACCCGGCTGGTCTGCTTCATCTCCTTCAGTCTATCGTGTGACACACGGTCGCTCGTCGCTAATAGCACGAAGTCATCCAGGAGTACTCTGAACGAGACAGGGAATGCATCTTGAACAAACCTATACTCGCTCGTAATTCGTATAAAATTAAGAGAAATATATCTGGTTGTTACAAAAGGCCTGCGCGATGCATCACATCGGGCTTTTTTTGCTTTACCACATATCAGCAAATTATTCAGTCAAAGCTAGAAAAATGAGTGCGCTTATATGAATTATCATTTCGTAGTGACAAGCAGACCATAATTTCTCCTTTAAAGAATGCGTAAAATCAACGTAGAAAGATAGAATTTCGGCTCAAATGTTCCCTCTAGACGCTTTGCACAGGTATTTTGAGCATTTTAACTTACTGTCTGTTGTTTTTGAAATAAAGGCGCAGCTGAACACTTCAGCACAGTTAGAAATTGGCCACGATTGGTAGGCCGTGATGCCTTGAGAATGCCACTGGGAACATTTTGAATCAAACTTTATTCCGCTGCACACAGCAGGGGCGCTATAACGTAAAACTATTCCAAACGTTTCTCATCCATTGCTGCAATCGACCCTCCGCGATTGGTTAAAAGCTTTATGGACCACCCCCACTTCACCTGTCCATCACGCGTCGTCACGAAAGCCGCGATAGCTCCCCATCTGATATGACGTGCACACGCTGATTATATATGATTTGACCGAACAAAAGAAAAATAGTTACTTCCAATTCGACGCCTTTTCGCCATTAGCCCTCGGCTATTGGTCAAAAGTTTGCGGGCTGCACCCACTTCCTGCCTCTCACGCGACGTCACAAAACCGCAAAAACTCACTGCGTCAAAGTGACGTGTACGCGTTAAAGATGCATTAATATGCCGAGCAAGACTGAATTTTCTTCTGAATAGCCGCAGTTTGCCCCGTTCCGAAAGGAATAAAAGATGGCTGCCGCCGATCGCTCAGGCACTGGCTACTCTCACCTGCCGGAGAGCATGGGTTTATTTTCGTACAATAGAGACGTTTAGCTTGTACGCTATTCCGGTAAACGGGAGCGGTTTGGGCGGATTACCGGATGGTCGGGGCGTAAACGTGAGCGGTGAAGCCGCCTGGTGTTGTAGAGCTCAACCAGACAAACGCATAGCTAAAACTGCAGTAACTCACCATATCCTGCTTCGCCACTCGTGCAAATTTTTGGCAGCGGCGTAATTGTGAACACGATTACGCCACTGTCGGAAATTTACGCCAGCAGCTAAGCAGAATACAGCAATTAGCTCTGTGTTTGTGTGGTTGAGCTTTGCGCCACCAGCTGGCGCCACCGCTCGGGCCGCTCACCTTGACGCCCCCGCTAAACCGGAAAACCGCCCGCGCTTGCCCGGATACCGGACTCGCTAAAGGTCTCTAATAAGTCTTTTCGCGTGACTGTGTAACGTTTTCGAGCACTTTCGGCATGTTTACTACCTCGCTCTGCCAACTCTTCTTCGCTGAGGATCTGTTTTAGCGACATTTTCAACCTTCCGTTGCATGCCACCGCGATTTTTGACCAGCCACCTCAAGCTAAGAAAGGGAAAGCGGACCAATCGCAGACGCCGGCACCACCCTCTTCATCCGGTTATCGATTTTCACTGCAGTGGCTCGGCCCCCTCGAATCTCTCTCCACTTAAGCGTGATCCTCGCCTCTTGTCAATCTATTAGATAAGGCAAGCCGCTTAGTGTAGGCAATGTTCTTCGTTTTTCAAGCGAACAAAAGTGACCTCCCATAAACGAGGAGCGCGTTTGATTGGTCTGTTCGGACAACCCTGCGGATGACCGCCCGATGCTTGCGTCAGCGGTTACGGAAATTTGACCTCAGAAGATTGGAATAAAAACATATTGGAATAGTTTTAATTTATAGGGCCCCAAAATGATCACAAAATGCTTTTCTTGTTTTTTACAGTGGCCTAAAGGCCCGTTTTCTTTTTCAGCACAATGTACAGGGTCGACGACGTTATAGCTTGCACTATGTACGGCAGCAGCCAACGAATTGGAAATCGTTTTGGACAACACGTTACTCTCCAGAAAAGGCTCGCGTATGCGTGTACATCTTCCCATATTCTCATGCAAACGGCAGTGCAGTGGTTGTTAATGAGTCCCGCCCGGTCTTTCCGGGCAGCTTTGTAAGGCGTCAGTGTCGAAGCTTTGTTGTTTTCGTTGACCTGAGAGGGTCGTGGCGCATACCTACAGTGGTGATTGGCCGTGAACCTGGTGGTTAAATTAGGCGAATACAATATAATTACCAATTTGGAAGTGGGAACTTAGAAATAAAAAAAAAATATGCCCGAGAAACAAAGTAAAGTACGTAGTCAGAAATCGCAACAAAACCACAAAACAAAGAAAAAAAATATGGCTCTCCCGTAATTGGGAGTAGATGTGAGCATGAAATGGCTACCGGCAAAGCAGACTGGAGACGATGCTAGCTACAATCTTAAAATGGGTATAGTGCATGTTCGCAACGGCACATTGCACTCCCCCACACCCCACCACACGAACCCGTTTTGAACCAAACCTCATTGCAAGTGTCGTCTCGGCAAAACAGCCATCCGTGGTGCGCCGAACGCTGCCGGCTTCGTCATGCAGCGTGGCGCCATCTCTCGAGCCGCGGAACTCACGGACCGCTGGCGTTGAACTAGCGACCCTATCTCCGCGCCAAAAGATGACAATCAATTGTACGGTGCCCTGTATGTGCCTTTTGAACATCGCTATTGGAAGTAACAAATAAAACTTTAGCGTGCTAGAAGTTACAGCTTGAGTGATATCGTGAATAAACATTAGGAATAGCTCGGAAGCAATATTTTTTGTAACTTGTTCGGGCAGTAACTGGCGTATGTACTGTGGTCCTGCACAAATGGTTGGGGGTCAGAGACTGCATTCATAAGTTTCCATTGGTTACCCGGATGATCTCGTTTTGTTTTCGCAACTTGCCGTGTGTGCCAGTCGATCTACGGGGTTTTGTTTGGTTCAGTGGAACCCAGAGCTAGAACCGGTGGTGGCGCACCCTTGGTTGGTCGCGCTGCTCCGCGGACGGCTTTGGTGCTCTGCATGGTTGCATGCCTTGGCCTCTTTTGCGCCGAGGCAGTCCGAGGGTCAGTCAGGCTTGAGTCCTGTAAGACCGACATGGCTGTTTGTGTGTTGAGTGCAGTGACTTTGTGTTGCTACACCACAACAGCCCCCTTGTCCGGGAAGGACCGTTGGCCCGAACCAAAACCCCCCGCCCAGTCAACCCGGGTTGAGGGGGCGTGCCGGGGCCAATGTATCGGATGATGCTGGGTTGATGAGTACAAGAACGCTCATGGTCGCGGTGCCCTCAAAGGTGCCAAGTCCTCTTCCCATCTGACAACGGCGTGCCCGAATAATGGCTCCGGCTTTTGGCTCAAGGTCATTCGAAGGTCGCTGACAACGGCAGTTAAAGGTATGCCATGCTTAAAAAAGTCACAGTTTCGCCAGAAAGGCGAAGCACGCATTGCAATAGCAAATTAGTAGATAGCTATACGTAGTAATGATAGAAGCTTTATCGGCCGTGTAAACTTGTAAACATTCGCTTACTAACTAAATTAACAAGCACGGTGTCATGCGCGCATAGGTGAACATGAACACATCTGGCTTGATGACCGCGGAGACTCCCTGTCAAAATGCTGGGGTGAGGAATCGTGGCACAGAGCAGCGAGCGAATTGACCTTCGTGCATCTCTCGCTTGAACGCCAACGAAATGTCGAAAGCACAGCGCATACGAAGCTACCGGCACTACTTGCACTCTGCGAGCATCGCAGATAACTTTGAAGATGAGGCCCGCACGGACGCGCACTTTGGCCACGTCGCAGATCGCTTTCAATGTACGGCGCCAGCCCGCCCGCCGTATGGCCCCGCCGTAAGCTGCAGCCGCCAGGAAAGAACGCCCCTCTCGCTCGCCTCATCACCGTGCCTCGAGGTCGACAGAAGAGGGCGTGCTTCCGCCCCGCCTTCCTCGCTTGGGCGCGCGAGATTGAGCTTTGTTCACTGGTTCGCCCTGTATGCTGTCACTCACACATGCAGCATACGGCGCGCGGCGAGGATGTTGTCGCCGTTGGACTTTATACTTTAACTCACGGCGATGGCAGAAATGCGCCTATGTCCATAATTGCTATCGCAATAAAACTGTTGGGGTTTGATAGGAAAGGGGGGATGATTAGCTTAGCATGGTAATCGATAAGATTCAATGAGGTACCTAGACCGGACTTTTGTTCACATTGTGAAGCATCTGGGGCAATTGCTATGTTATTTGGACTGCATGCTCGGCAGATTATCTCGTAATAGACCGTCTAAAATACGATGAGGAAGTAATTTTGCATTATTAGAAAAAAAGTAATCTAAATGCATCACAGTAGTAACAGAGCTGTCGGGAGCCGGAAGTACATTGCAGCAGCGCTCACCTAGGTGGTGAAGCAAATGTTATTAGAATGTAGTTTTCGGATTATGTGGTCGCAGCCAATTCATGTCAAAAGAAAAACCCGAGCTTGGAAACAAAGAAGGTTGGAGAATGTCTTAAAGGTGATACATAAACTCTCAAGGTGAATTGCACTGTCAAAAGACGGAACCTGCTGGGAAGACAAGAAACTCGTGATTCCAGATAAAAAACAGCACTTGCAACTAATTTAGGATACCATACGCACAAACGCAATGCTTCGTGTTATAAGAGGCTCAGGGGGCAAGGCTTGTAGGCTGGAGCGCCGGAGAGCAGTACGCAATCAAATCCTAATACAGGACGAACGTACCCGCGATATATGATCAGGAACCAGAATCAGAATCTGTTTTTATTGAGATGATTAGAAATATTACAAGACATTAATATACAGAAGGAGGTACCGAAGTCAAAGACTGCAATGGGACCTCCTTTACAAGAAGTGTGCATCTCTTCTCAATCATATTCGTTGATTGCTCGGCATACACAAAATGCGAATAGCGCGGGTAGCTTTTCCTATCACATAATCTATGTGTGGGAGCCAGTTGATTGAGTAAACTTTATTGAATTCCTGTAGCACGCGCGTTACAGCGCAACGGGCGTCTCCCACGCAGGGGCCGACAGTGAGTACCTGGCGGGTGCTGCGCGGGCCTGCTGGACAGATATGCGTCAAAAATCACACCAAGGTATTTAAGACTCTACCTGAGCTATTTCATGAAGATGGTAAGACAATGAGATGGGCACTGGATTATGTATAGGAAAACACGAGAGTGGCACATTTCCTGTTCTCTACCATGTCGCTGCCACTTCAGTTGCGATACAAGGTACTGAGGACTGCAGCGATTCCGTAGTGGCCTGCAGTATCTGCATAATCGCACTGCAAACGATTTGCTTGATCTGCTTAAAACGTTAGACAGGCTGAATTATAATTTATCCGTAGTTTAGCCACTGTCTTTTTCCCAGCAGAGACGATTGCTTCAGAGGAATTAATAGCTAGGACTGAAGTGTTGCGCTCTGTACCACTACGGTACCCATAGACATCTGCTCGAGAGCGGTGGCAGGGGCCGAATACTGCTAGTATTTGCACTTCTTGAGCGTGAGTCTAGCGTTTCAGCGACACTTAAACGGGCGTCTATGCCCCTTAGGAGAACCTTGTTGCACGCGAGGTGAGGTGGGACAAAAGCACTCCTCGGAATGGAAGCGAATGATGTGCATTTCAGTAAGACTTCAAGAAAGGTCTGGCCCGGCGAAAGCACCCTATACCTCCCAGTCCGAATTCTTCAGCGTAACTGACGTTGTGGAAGTGGTTGAGCATTCAATTAGGTTTATTATGGACAGCTTATGTGCTGGTAGCCTGGTGAAACCTCCATTCGTGGACACCTGCACAACAGGGGCTGACGCCATTGCGAAAAGATAAGTTGAAATAATTCATTTGATGGAACGGATGCTGAGCAGGCGTATCGCTCCCGGCCACTCAACCAGAATTGGCAGTGATGTTTACGGCGAATATTTAAATTCTTCAGCGTGTTGTGCAATACGACAGTGGGCAGTTGATGTTTACGGTTAGCTTGCGTGCACCGCTATTGTTTGTCTTCGTAGTACGTGGAACATACAGCGGAATGTATTTGCTTGAGGCGTGGTTCTGCGCCATCGTTAATAGCCTGCGGGTAAGGTTAGCACTATCATTACCACTAGCCGCGCATCGCATCGTGTCAGAAGCATTGATCAATATTCATAAAATGGGCTTTACGTGCAGCACCCTCAATGTGATTATGAGACATGAGGTAGGGGAATAAATTTGACCACGTGGAGTTATTTAACGTGCACCTAAATGTACGTACACGACTGTCGTCGCATTTCGCCCCTGGGGAAATGCCGCTATCGGGGTCGCGGTTCAACACGCTACCCCGAGCAACGACATAGCCACAATGCTACAGGGGCGGGTACAGAAATGTTCGTTTCATGGGCGGCCTCTTTGAAAGTGTCGTCTGCACGCTGCGGTGTTTTAATGCGGCTTTGTGTCTGCACGCCCTTTGTCTATTGTCCGCTTGACAAATTGGCACGAAGTTTGTTTATCAGAAATAGCAGAAACGTACCGTACCTTACGTTAAATATGAATTTATGCAGTTCCTTCGCCGGTCGCCGCCATGTCTAGCAGCCAGCGTTTCCTTGCTTTGATGCGTCGCCTTTTCCCTCTCCCGCGCTACCCCCATGTATGCAGGCTGCCACGAGCGGGGAGCGGCAAGGCTGTTACTGCGTCCCTTGTATCCGCCTCCTCTCTTTACCTGCTCTCTACTAGAAGCGGTATTGCGCAAGATTTTGACGCCACACACAGAAGAGAAACACAAAGCACGGCGCTCTGCTGTGTGTCCCGTCAAACTGCTACGCAGTCCCCATTTTTGTATGCTATACCAACACGCCTAGTCTTCAACCCTCTCTACCATTTTATGTGCCTCCCCTCTGGACTGTGGCGCGTTTGTACAAAGGAAAGCGTTGCAGCTGCTGCCGTGCTTTTTTGGCAGGGCTCACTGATCACTACATCCGTCGAGAGGATATCGTGACGACGCCTACGGAGCTCCAGAGGACATCGTGGCGACGTGGTTGAAAGGTCTAACGGAGTTTCTCACGTCAAAATACCGCAACAACCTAGCAGCAGCTGTAGGATGAGGAGGGAAGCCGCAATGAAAGCTTCGCTTAAAAAAAAAAGGGTCGGTAGGGCACTACCACTGACGCCTTAAACACAAATTCATGGCCAATTACGCTTTGGGGGTAAACGCAAGTCACTCAGAACGACAACAACAACAAGCTGTTCGACAGAAAGGCACGACCCGCGTGCCTTTCTGCTGAGCTGCCGTGACACTACATATTGTCACGTGGTAGTGACGTTAAAGAACACAGTAGCAGTACTGTGACAGAGAAAACTTGCTTTTATTGGGCGAACCTGTGCCCACAAAACAGGCTACACTTAAAGCGCAACGATAGCGGCCAACACAGTCGGCGATCGTCGAAAATCTGATATCAGCTGGTCAAACGCGACAGCTTTTATACAGTAGTCATCAAATTTTTTAGACTAATCGTCGAGACCCGCATGCCTTCTACAAATTTCTACACCATTCGCGTCAAGGGATGAATTCAGATAACCCAAGGTTCGGCGACAACAGACTGCGGATAGAAGCATCGATAACTTTCCAGAAAATT
This sequence comes from Dermacentor albipictus, assembly GCF_038994185.2. Lineage (NCBI taxonomy): Eukaryota > Metazoa > Arthropoda > Arachnida > Ixodida > Ixodidae > Dermacentor > Dermacentor albipictus. Next base: position 72,958,558 of record NC_091826.1, on the reverse strand, counting down.
CGGATACATGCAGGCGCGTCCCGGGCTGTGCGATAACATTTGTTCGGCGGCGAAACGTGGTCGCCCGACAGAGATAAGTACACGTGTCAATACCCCCCTCTTAAAAAGCATCGACCCGATGCTACATACAAGCGAAATAAAAGCACCCGTAGCAAAGAAAGCAACAAAAAATAAGGAATTTCGCCAGCGTCCGTAAAAGGGTTTAAGGCGCACCACGTGGACCACTTCAGATCGTGCGCAGCACCGCTGCGAATGCGAAATGCCGTCTGCCACGACCTCATAGTCCAGAGCGCCAATACGTCGGATGACCTTGTAGGGTCCGAAATAGCGTCGGAGTAGTTTCTCACTGAGTCCTCGTCGGCGTATCGGGGTCCATACCCAAACACGGTCGCCGGGCTGGTACTCGACGAAGCGTCGTCGGAGGTTGTAGTGTCGGCTGTCGGTACGCTGCTGGTTTTTGATCGGTAGGCGGGCGAGTTGTCGGGCTTCTTCGGCGCGCTGAAGATAGGTAGCGACGTCAAGATTCTCCTCGTCAGTGACGTGCGGCAGCATGGCGTCGAGCGTCGTCGTCGGGTTCCTGCCGTAGACCAGCTTGAACGGCGTGATCTGTGTTGTTTCTTGCACCGCCGTGTTGTAAGCGAATGTTACGTACGGCAGGACGGCATCCCAGGTCTTGTGTTCGACGTCGACGTACATCGCTAGCATGTCGGCGAGGGTCTTATTCAGCCGCTCCGTAAGACCATTCGTCTGCGGATGGTAGGCCCTTGTCCTCCTGTGCCTTGTTTGACTGTATTTCAGTATGGCGTGGGTGAGCTCCGCTGTAAAGGCCGTTCCTCTGTCGGTGATGAGGACTTCTGGGGCGCCATGTCGCAGCAGGATGTTTTCGACAATGAATTTCGCCACTTAGGCTGCGCTACCTTTCGGCAGTGCTGTAGTTTCAGCGAAGCGGGTGAGGTAGGCTGTCGCCACGACGATCCACTTATTTCCGGTTGTTGACGTCGGAAAGGGTCCCAGCAAGTCCATCCCGATCTGCTGGAATGGTCGGCAAGGAGGCTCGATTGGCTGTAGTAATCCGGCTGGCCTTGTCGGCGGTGTCTTGCGTCGCTGACAGTCTCGGCATGTTCTGACATAACGAGCGACGTCGGCGGTCAGGCGCGGCCAATAATACTTTTCTTGTATCCTCGATAGTGTCCGGGAAAATCCGAGGTGTCCAGTGGTCGGATCGTCATGTAGGGCGTGCAATACTTCTGGACGAAGTCCTGACAGGACAACAAGAAGGTAGTTGGCGCGGACTGGTGAGTTCTTCTTCGCGAGTAGATTGTTTTGAAGCGTGAAGGAAGATAATCCGCGCTTAAATGCCCTGGGGACAACGTCGGTGTGCCCTTCCAAATACTCCACGAGGCCTTTTTAGCTCCGGGTCTGCCCGTTGCTGTTCAGCGAAGTCTTCCGCGCTTATCATTCCAAGGAAGGCTTCGTCATCTTGCGGCGGCGGGTCAATGGGGGCGCGTGATAGGCAATCGGCATCGGAGTGTTTTCGTCGGGACTTGTAGATTACAGTGATGTCGTATTCTTGTAGTCTGAGGCTCCACCGCGCCAGTCGTCCTGAAGGATCCTTTATACTCGCTAGCCAATGCAACGCGTGATGGTCACTGACGACTTTGAATGGCCTGCCATAAAGATAAGGGCGAAATTTAGCTGTAGCCCAAACGATGGCGAGGCATTCCTTTTCGGTCGTAGAATAGTTGCCTTCCGCTTTTGACAGCGACCGGCTAGCGTAAGGTATCACCTGTTCGACTCCGTTTTTCCTTTGGACTAGAACGGCACCGAGGCCTAGGCTACTGGCGTCAGTATGGATTTCTGTATCGGCGTACTCGTCGAAGTGCGCAAGTACCGGCGGCGACTGCATGCGTCGTTTGAGTTCTTCAAATGCGTCGGCCTGCGGTGTTTCCCACTTGAACTCAACATCACATATAGTTAGACGTGTCAACGGCTCGCCGATGCGTGAAAAGTCCTTCACGAAGCGCCTGTAGTAGGCACACATGCCAAGGAATCTACGCGCTGCCTTCTTGTCGGTGGGCTGCGGGAACGTTGCGATGGCAGCTGTTTTCTGGGGGTTGGGGCGTACTCCGGATTTACTGATGACGTGGCCTAGGAACAGAAGCTCAAAACTAGCTTTTATTGGGCGAACCTGTGCCCACAAAACAGGCTACACTTAAAGCGCAACGATAGCGGCGAACAGAGTCGGCGATCGTCAAAAATCTGATCAGCTGGTCAAGCGCGACAGCTTTTATACAGTAGTCATCGAATTTTCCAGACTAATCGTTGAGACCCGCATGCCTTCTACAAAGTTCTACACCATTCGCGTCAAGCTATGAAATCAGATAACCCAAGGTTCGGCGACAACAGACTGCGGATAGAAGCATCGATAACTTTCCAGAAAATTCGGATACATGCAGGCGCGTCCCGCGCTGTGCGATAACATTTGTTCGGCGGCGAAACGTGGTCGCCCGGTAGAGATAAGTACACGTGTCAATATCTACTATGGAAGCCACATAAACTGCAAAGAAACGATGAGTTGAACGGGAACGTAAAAACTGTACATTGCCCTCTATACCCCCCTTCATATTAGGTCCTTTTGAAGGAATTAGAATGGTATGCATAGCAGCCATTCAAGTGTGTTTGCTCGTTTCAAGAAAATATGTTTCAAGAGCTTTTTTACGATCCTTAAAGCCAATAACCGTCATGCATTAACAGGTTACGTGTAGCGTTAGGTATCTTTAGCGTAAGAAACTCCTAGGCACTATAATAACTTACGGCGTCTGGAGATAAAGGCACGGCTGTCGTGTTTGATCCTCATTGCATCCGCACAAAGTAAGAACGAACAGGAATAACACATCGACTGTCCATATGCTCCAACAGCCCATGACCGTGTGCGTCACAAGTCTAGCATCTATGATCGATGATGAGGCTAGTTTATATTGCTTTTTTCACTATAGGTCATTAGAAGATCTATGTCTGCTATTGCCCCTTGTTAAGACGGGGCTCACACCTGCATAAAACAATCCTGATGTCTTTTTGAAAATGTATGACTCAGACTATGTTCAGCAGCGAAGAGTGTAATGCCTCGTATTACATTTCTGAATGTACGAATAAACATTTTTTTACAAAACACGATCGTTCATAAGCTTAAGTGGGGAAAGGTAGAAAAAAATAAGCTGTCAAATCATTCTTGCCATGCCGGTCCCTCTCTCGCAAGAGATATAATACTGGCACAAAATATTTGTTAGCCGTTTTTTGAAGCCGAATTTTCTTTGCCTTTTGCCTCTGCATTGTGGGTGCTATCCCCGGCGCTGTTGGCGATTATACAACTTGAGCCAGTGTGTATTTGCCAATGCATGTGCCAATGCGCATGAGCCAATGCGAATGTGCAAATGGGCGTGTGGCACCGGGCCGTTCAACATCGTTGACCAATACCCAAGGATGAGTGTGTGCCTCTGGGTAGGTGCTGGAATAAATAGGCAGAACAAGAAGACATGAATAAGTCGGCAACAGAAAATTGAAGTCAGCTGCAGAGGAGAAAAGAGCGAATCGACGGCAGCCGAATTTGAGAAAGAAGTAAAGAAGTCTAGGGTTTGACGAAAACTCGTCTGGCGAGGAAATAACATGGCTGAATAAACGTACACTCGCCAACTGAAAAAATTTTCAAAACACGGATTGACGTTTCGGCGCCCAATACGGGTGCCTTGTTCACAATGAGCGAATGCATGGTGGTCTTTATTATATATGCATCGGAAGACGTAATGCGCTTGCGTACAACTCAGGGAGGGGTCCCCGTGTCCGGCTTATCGTGTTAATAGTAGGTTGTATGCAGAATGATTCAAGGAGCAATCGGGACGATAATTTTTTCTCTCTTTCGATGACAGAAGCCGGATTCCAGTTAATACTGTGTCCAGTCTTTTCGTGGTGCTCTGCCAGGGTGCTGGAGACCGTGTGTCCTTTGGCTACATCATTGCGATGCTGCTGTAGCCTTCTTTTAACGTTCGCCGTCTCGCCTAAGTAGCACGCATGGCAGTCCTGGCAAGGAATTTTTGTAGATGACGCCCGGAAATGTTTCTTTTTTGAGGCGGTCTTTCACTCGGACGAGTTGTTGTTTTAGCTTGCTTGAAGGGACGTGGCAGATTTGTACATCATAATCTTTGAAAATTCTTGATAATGACTCGCTTACGCCTCGTGCATAGGGGAGAGACGCCCGTTTTCTTGTTCTCATCGGCCTTACAGGGGGTTCAGCTGCACGCTTTTCTTCAGTCTTTATAATCTGGCCGGTGTAGCCATTGCTGACCAAATCCTGCGTCACTCTCTTCAACTCAGCTCTGCGTGCGTCAGTAGTCGAGCATAGTCGGAATGCACGGGTGAGCAATGTGGAGGCAACAGATCGTTTTTGTCTAAGGGGGTGGGCCGAATCAAAGTGTAGATATTTCCCTGTGTGTGTAGGCTTTCGGTAAACACTCGTGGAAAGGCCGGATGCAGTGCGCATGACTTCAACGTCAAGGAAGGTCAAGCGACCATTAACTTCTTCTTCAACGGGGAATTCTATTGTGCTTTGGAAAGAGTTCAGGTGCTGCAGAAAAGGTACGACGTCTTCGCGGCGGATAATAGAATAACAGTCGTCGACATACCGCAGCAACACCATTTATATCCTACTCACTCTATGTAGCTGATATACAGATAAGTTTTAAATCATGCAATCTGTCCATATGCGAGAGGCAGATTCAGCTGGTAGTGAACAGGCTTTCAATATGGGCGAACAAGAATGGCTTTCGCTTTAGCGAAGAAAAGACGACATGTGTGTTATTTTCTCGGAAAAGAGGCATACATCCTGAACCGAATATTACGATGAACGGGTATGTGCTTAGTGTAAAAAAGGAGCAGAAATTTCTCGGCGTTATATTGGATGATAAGCTCTCGTTTGTGCAACATATAAAAAGCATAAAAATGAAATGCTTAAAAACTATGAATATCCTCAAAATTATTTCGCACCAGTCGTGGGGAACTGACAAGAAATGCTTGCTCTCGCTGTATAACAGTTTGATTAGAACACGTATCGATTACGGGAACATTGTTTACCAATCAGCTTCACGTTCTGTTTTAAAAATTCTGGTTCCTGTACATAACCTTGGAATGCGGCTAGCCCTAGGTGCATTCCGTACTAGTCCTGTTCCAAGTTTGCACGTAGAAGCTAATCAGTGGAACCTAGACCGACAACGTAACTACTGTAGTTTTATGTACGCACTTAAGATTAGTTCCAACCGAGAACACCCGTGTTACAAAATGTTGAAGAGCACAGAAACGCGAACCCTCTTTGCAAAGCGCCCATCATTAGCAAAGCCACTTCCACTGAAAGCACCGTCGCTATGTCAAGAAAACAACATATTGCTGTCGGACGTTCATTGCATAACCCTAACGAGTTAGTAGCACCATGGGAATCAGTCACCATACATTGTAACTTCTCGTTCACCGAAATAAACAAAAAGCATACACCCCAAGAAGCTGTAAAACAACACTTCTTATCACTACAGAGTAAGTACAAGTGTCCAGAATTTTACACTGATGCTTCAAAAACTGCTGAAACAACATCATGTGCTGCAATTGGTCCAGATTTTGTAGCGCATTTAAGATTAAACAAATACACGAGTATCTTCACTGCTGAAGCTCACGCTATACTCCTCGCAGTTAAAGAAATAACAACCAAACAGATCAATCAATCGATAATATACACAGATGCCTTAAGTGTGGTCCGGTCAATACACATTGAAAAACAAAGAAAGAACCCGGTGATAAACACTCTCATCAGTAGCTTAACCTGAGCCTACAAGAGAGGGCTACATATTATAATCTGCTGGGTACCTGGCCATACTAGTATACTTGGTAACGAAGCAGCAGACGCAAATGCGGCCTTAGCAGGTCTAAGGCCCCAAATAGATTTAAGTTATGTACCATATACAGATATGAAACCTGTCGTTCGAGGAATACTGCGTCACGCATGGCAAGAAGCTTGGGACACAGAAAATAATAACAAACTTCACATCATCCAACCTTACATTACCCAAACACCTGTATACCGGCATAGACAGGAGGAAGTAATGATGTCGAGACTGAGGATAGGACACACACATGCAACTCACTCATACTTGCTAACCGGTACTGATCCACCGGTCTGCATTATATGTGGAAATCAACTCACAGTCATCCATGTTCTTATACAATGCCCTGGCATGGAAGCTACGCGAAAAAAATATTTTCCTGAACTTTACCGCACCAATTTACCTATGCATCCTGCATTTTTCCTATCGGCTAAGCTGATGTTCCCCCTCGACCGGCTGTTAAGTTATCTTAATGATGTGAACTTTTTGAAGAATATATCTTACCGCTTTTAAACTCATCTTCTCTACACTGCCTGAAATCCTACATGATCATTCTAAATTCTCCCAAGAAATGCAAGCCTCGTGTTTTTAATTCCTAGGCCTTTACAGCCACCGCAGTACATCACAGGCATCGCAAACCACTCTACCCGCTGGCATGTTTATAACATTCTACTGCACTACTAAACATCGTTGCTGGCGCTCTTTGGCCGTTGTAGCCCTTGCGCCATAAATACTAAATAATAAAATAACAGACGCTGCGGTGCACTCAAAAGGCGTCCCATTGAAGTTGATCACTCGTTCTGTGGCCCGAGAGAGTCTACGACTGTGTAAAGCACTGGCTTGAATTCACCCTGCCGAAGGACAGATGCAAGGTACTGCACACACGTTTATCTACTTCTCCAAATCCAAGTTGTAGTTGTGTCGTCGACCAAGTCGGCAACTACTTTAGTGAGTTGTACCTGTCCTATGACCGCAAGTGCCCAGCCTCACTCAAGAACAACATTTCATTGTTTCTTAGCAAGTAAAGATATTTTTCTGGGAATACGTTTGTTGTAACCCTTGTCCTTGGAAGTGATCACGGTGTTTTTATTTACTTATGCTATGCAGTAAAGTTTTCTCCGTCAAAGCGATGTCCGATTTCGTATTCAAAAGAAATCAAACATCGATTCCTTTTGCGCGCTGTAATTTATGCGAACTGTATTTCTTATCTTTCTAAATACGTCTTTGTCTAGCCTAGAGAGTTTGTTGAGAAGTCATTTATTTTTCTGCGTCTATTGAGTCGTACTAAGTCACAACGATAGCTTAGTGGCTATTGTGTTGCACTGCTAAGCTCGATGCCATGGTTTCGACCCCGGCCACGGCGGCCGCGTTTCGATGGGGGCGAAATGCAAAAACACTCGTGTACCTAGATTTGGGTACATGGTGAAGAACCTTAGGAAGTCATGATTATTCCGGAGTTCCTCACTACGGCGTGCCTCATAATCGGATTGTTGTTTTGACATTTTTGTAACTCGTAATGCCATTCGCTTCCTACATTTATTAGTCCGTAATTTTTCTTCACTTAAAGGGACACTAAAGTGAAAAGTGATTTCTTCTGCATCAGTAAATCACCGTTCTACAACACCAAAAACACCACTCTTACAACGATAAGACGTTTGGTAAGCCAGAAAAAGCGCAAGAACGAAATACGGGTGGCGACGCCTACTTAAGTTCCCGCACCTGGGGGCTGTGACGTCATGGATTTTGATGGCATCTTCTAGGGCCTACTAATTATATATAGCGGTACAGATTGACTACATTGTGTTCTAAAGGAACCAAATGTTAAACATGCCAAGTTTCGGGAACCTTTATTCAGCCAACGCGGCCCAAATGCGAAAACAAACTTTGGAATCCCTGACGTCACGCTGACGTACCGGCGCTGGTGTTTCGGCGCGAAATTCAAATACTGATACTTGGACCTTCATTTTCTCATCTAATATTCAAACTATTTTCTTTAAATGACTGCCTGCAGGGTTCTCAAGCAATGCTTTATTAGTCTAAACTGATTTATTGTTTCCCTTTAGTGTCCCTTTAAAAAACATAAGCGTTGACATTCAAGTCCTGTTTGAAGCTTTCATTTTCTGTGCGTAATATGGCTTGTTTTAATTTTTGTTTTGTTTTCGTCTCGCAGTGTGTTCTTCCACTATGGCATTTATTTGAGGACGAAGTATCGCGCGCGTCATGGCTGACTTTGATACGCAGAAGAATGTCAAGTTCATCATCAGGCATGTCAGGAGCATCATCAGGAATGTCAGGAGCATCATCAGGCAACTACATCAGGCAAGACTGATGTAGTTTATCCCGCTATTCCGGGAACTCTGCTTTGAATTCAGGCTTCTTCCGGAGGACAGACTTGCAGGAGGTAGCTAATGGACGTGTTCATAGAAACATAAATTTTCGTACAGTCATTACTAGACGGAACTCTGAGGCTATTGTCTACGGAAGCTGCGAGTGGGGCGGTTAAGCCAGCATGGAAATGATGGGTAGTAGATGGATTTGTCTAAAGTTCGTCTTTCTAGCTTCAAACGGCTTTGTGACTTTGCAAATTCATAATTTTCAACGAAGTACTTTGTAATAAATATTTAAATAAACGTTTTTGAAGATTTCTACTGGCAGGGTTCGGGCACAGGACCTCTAGCACAGAAACCCAATATTGAAAGCATTGCGCCCTAGGCGCATGCATTGATAAGCCTGACAAGTTGCATATGCAAACTCTGAGAAAGTAATTAACCGGCGCCTTATACGTTTTCTTGAAAGCAACAAAATTCTCGAACCCTTACAGTTTGGTTTCAGCGAAGGTAAATCCACACTCGATCACCTTGTCCATATTGATAAGAATATCCGAGATGCCTTTGTGCACATTTTTTTCTTGTGAGTGTTTTTAGACATGGAGAAGGCATTCGACAAAACACGGCATTTTGGAACTGTCCGTGACATGGCTGGAATGGGAGTTCGATGCAACTTGCTGATCATGGTTCAGAGTTACCGCTAGGTTACAAATCATGTAATCTAAGTACGAAAACGCTACGTCAGTGAGTTTTAGTGTCACAGCTGGAAATATCCCCATTCCTTGCCATAGATTTAAAGGCTTATATACGCCGGAAACTGAGGAATCATTGGCAAGGAGAGTGGGATATACAAGCATTAAATAAGCTACACATGACAAAAACGCAACTAGGCAACTAGATAAGTGAGAAAACTGCATGGTACAGGGAAGTACGCCTTTTCCAATTAAGAACAGGACACGCATACGGTACTAACTCTTGCCTCTTATCTGGGGAGAATCCTCCGACTTTTAAGTGCGGCAATAATCTCACCGACATCCACGTTTTTATTCAATGCCCTGCAATAGGTCGAAACAGAGAGGAAGAAGTGTTTCCTTTCTGCATATCGCGAAAATGTACCTCTTAACCCCGCATGTTTTCTTAACAATGAACCGCTTTTTACCATTAAATTGATCTTAGACTTTTTAGCTGAAAGAGACACGCTGCAAATAATTTGGCAGGGTAGTTTTTAGCACACGATTAGCAGCTCTTGTATGCAACGGCTCTATTGAAGCCCTTGTGTCACTGCTTGTTTTATTCTATCATGTTTTAACGAAACCAATTGTCATAGCCTACATCACTAGTTAGTCAGTCTCATTAGTTTAGTACCTATATATTTTACTCCATCTACGGCGACAGGTTTTAGGCCCTTTTCAGCCATGTCAGATCTACCATAAGGAGTTCACTGACCACATCATCTACAATTCATCAATAACATAAACATTTGTCATGGTGCTTTTTGGCCATACCTGGCCCTTGCGCAATTAAACACCACCTATCATACGTTACCATGTCTTGCATTACCACATACCATACGTTACCAGAACACATTGCTCTAGTTTTCTGTTTCACTCTACTGCTTTGTAACCACTCCTCTCTTCAATGACATATGGCCTTGAGGCAGTGGCGTAGCCAGAAATTTTGTTCGGGAGGGACAGAGGGGGGGGGGGGGGGGCTCACTTTGCAGCTCGGCCTCCTCGTTATAGAATTTTTTCGAGAGATCAAATACATTAAACATTGATAATAACTGCGTTGCCATTGCCAAAGGTGTTGCAATGGAATTCTTGAACGCTACGCACTGTCAAGACAAGTAAAATATTTATGTTTTCATAAAGCAATTTACTGGTATGCCTCAAAATTGTGCCCGACATTACTGATATCAATGCTTCCATGTTTTCTGTATATTTAATAAGTGAAGTGAATATCACACGAGCTTTAGAACTATATGAGTTTGAAACAAACAAAACAGTGCATGCCGCTGATATGAAAACTGTAAAGGCCATGAAATGAACAAGTTGACAAATATTTTATTAAAACTTTGTTAGCCTCCCTGCCTTTCTATCAATTGCATCTCTATCTCTCTCTTTCTCTCTCTCTCTTTCTGTCACTGAAGAGCCTTGTTTACATTTTTTTTGCTCTGCAACGATCAGAGAAAAATCTCAAGGACGCCCTTCTTTGTTAGCATGTATTGCGCAGAAGCAGCTGTCCCCGGTCGTGTATTTTGAGTAATTGCTTCGAAATTAGAGTCGCAAGAGAGAGCACATATAAAGAGCAGGCGTTCTGCGAAATATACAAGGGCGAGTCAAATGAAAGTGAGCCAATGCGAACATATGACAAACGGGGTACTTTATTTAAAACTAGTCTCCATGAGCATTTAGACATTTGTCCCACTGACTAACGAGTCGCGTGATTCCCTTTCATAAAGCTCCTTGGGTTGCTGCTTCAAAAAGTCTGTAACTGACTCTTTCACGCACTCGTTCGACACGAATCTGGTTCCCTTGAGGTGTTTTTACAAATGCTCCAAAATGTGGAAGTCGTAAGGCGACAGGTCTGGACTGTATGGCGGAGGTTGTAGCGTTTCCTACTTGAAGCTTTCCCATTTTCTGTTACCCACATCAGCGACGTGGGGACGGGCATTGTGGTGGAGCAAGATGACCCCATTCCTCAATTTTTCATGTCGTGTGTTCTTGATTGCGACACGCAACCGATCCGACGTTTCACAGTATCGGAAACCATTGATAGTTTCTCCAGGTTTACCAAGCTCGATAAATAATGGCCCCTGACGATCGACAAAAACGTCAACAGTGCCTTTCCGGCAGTAATGACGGCCTTTGCTTTTCTTGGGGGTGGTGAATACAAATGTTTCCGCTGTAAAGTTTGCCGTCGTGTTTCAGGCTCGTAGTAGCGGCACCATGATTCGTCCCCTGTCACAATTGCAGACAAAATGTCGTCACTCCCATTGTGATGCCGGATTAGATGAGTGAAAGCCGCGCCGAACCTCTCCCTCTTCTGGCGGTAGTTCAAATTGTCGGGCATTCATTACGCATACAAGAGCCGATAACCATGACATATGGTGTGACGTGAGCTGTGACTGAAGTTCACACGCCCTGCCAATTAATCGATGCTTATTCGTCGTTCTTTTCTAACCAGCCTAGGGAATTGTGTTGGGCGTGATTGCACGGTGGCTTTGGCCCGGTCTTGGATCATCTTTTTAATTTTCACGGCTTTCTTTGAACCGTTTGCTCCAACACTTCACAGTGGCCAATAAAATGCAATGTTCACCGTACACGGCAGCCATACGGCGACTAATAACTTTTTGGGAAACATCTTCATCCGTCAAAAACCTCACGACACCACGCTGTTCAACTTTTGGAGTGTCCATTATGTCACGCAACCATGTTCACCCCAGTGCATGAGAGCATTAGAGAACCTTGGTCCTCACACCTGCGTGTCAGTTTTGTAAATAAGAGATGCCTCCGTGTCACGCCCATGCCGCGCAGATAATGAACCGGACTATTATTCCGCATAGTGGGTTGGCTCACTTTAATTTGACGCTGTTACCAGTTGTAGGAGTTGTCGGACGATCTCGCCGCTTCCACCATATGTAAGATTTGGAGTCGGGCTTGTAGGACGATCGGAGGAACCTGGGGCGACATGACTAGGCGAGCAGGATTTATCTACATTATGTACATTTGGAACAAGAGATACATTCGACAGTCTATGCGTGGCTCCCAAATGGAGCACGCAAGACGAGCATACAGCACACAGCTTACGAGCACACAGCTCACGAGTACATTGACGAGCACAGAGCACGACGTCGAGCACGCTCTAGCAGCCGACAATCGCTGCTTATAAGCACTCCGTTCGACGTCATAATTCGACATCATCGCAGACTACACGCCTTTTTGGAGGAGGAGGGCTCACACACGTGCCGCACAGGTTTCAGTGCTCTCTCGAGGGCAGACGACCTTTGCAGCGCAGTATCCATTGTCCTGTGACCCCGTAGTCATGTGGTCACGCCCGACCCCAGCCGGCGCCTCTAAATTCCATAGTGAACCTAGGCCGCAGTTTTCCAAAGCGAGTTCATGGTTGGTTAGCGCTGTCCTCGCTGGTTCTCTGAAGGGCGCCACCAGCCCGGATCGATCGACGCATCTGCAGCGGGCTGAAATAGCTGCACGCCGATCCTAACAACATATACACAAAACCTCGCAAGAAGATATTTAAATATACGTATAAGTATTCAATAAATCTACGTATCTAAGAAAAAGTCACTATATATGATGTGCCAAAGAAGGCAAATAAACATGTGGCGCACCCACAGATTCACATATCACAGGCCCCACTATCTCCACTCCCCCGATGTATCGCGCGCGACGGAAGGTGGCAAGCTTCATCGCCGCTTTTCTCCCTTGCGCACACAAGACTGGGCAAACATTGTCGGCTCACCATCGTCGGCTAAGCGTAAGACCCCCTCCCTGCACCCTATGCTTTCGCTCGCACATACAGCATGCGGCGCGCGGTCACGATCTTACTACCCCTGGACATTATACGAAATATGAGTGCGATGCCGACGGCAGGAATGCTCCTGAAGTGCCCATATAACTATAACTGCTATCGAAATAATATAATAAGAGTATCCAACAACTGAAGCGTCACTTGGCCTATTGATTTCCTCTAAAAAGAAGTAATAAAATCGAACTTTCACCATGCGACAATTCGCTGTGCCACAACGTCTTTTTTTTTGTTGGGCTGGAGGGGTCGAACATGAAATAACGCGTAGGAAAGCATGTTGGCTACAATCGAGTGCCTACTTTGGGCACCTAGTGTGTCTACCAACGAATATCGAAGAAAACATGAGACGCTTGGTCCACAGAGAACCATACGCGCACTGCTCGGAATTCTACACCGGCAAGAAAAAAATTTCCGGAGAGGTTGTGCTCAAGTGAACGCACTGCCATCCGTCGAGTCCCCGTAGTGATGGCGGCGAGTGATCATGCATTGTTTCTTTTTCTCGTCTGCCAGCCAGAAAGCGTCCAAACGTCGCCCAGGCAAATACCCACTCGGCCAGAGAAAAACGAACGCACATCCAAGTGCGCCGCGCGGTGGTCGATGCAGCACGAGAAAAACGCATGCACTTTGGCTGGTTGGGCAGCCCGCGGGTAGTGAGAAAAGATAAAAAAGAAAAAGAAGAGACACAGCGTGTCCTCGCGAACGGAAGCCCCAGTAGAAAAATAAATAAGAACGTAGTTACATTTGCTGGCTTTAGTGTCTTGACAAGGATGCTTTGGCGCAGGTGAAAAAAAAAAGTTGATATTCGTTTCTGTGACATGACCGCACAAACACACCACTACAATGCTTCGTCTCATCGGACCTCACTGCATGCTTTGTGAACTTGTCTGACAGTGTGTTGATTTCGCTTGTCTCACTGTATGGTCCGATTTAGGACTTTAGAAAAGTCAATGCACCTTTGGCGTCAAATGCTTACAACAACATTAAAGCCACATAGTTCCGGAATTGAAAACTCAAATCACGACTTTGGACATGTCAATGCACCTTTCGCATCAAAAGTTTCAAAACTTTATACCCATAAAGTTTCAGAATTCACATCCAAGCGCTCCCTCACCCTAGATCCCCTAGATGCTAGATCCCCCTAGATCCCCTAGATCCCCTCCCCCTAGATCCAGCGGCCTTCGTGAGATGCTGCGACGAGCCCGCTGGTGATCCAAACGCCTTTTAAGCTTTGTGCTCGGATGGAGCTATATGGGGGGGGGGGGAGCATTACGATATCTGACTCCCGGTACATTGGCATCGCTGTGAAATCCTACACAGTTTCGCAAAGTTCGCGTTGAAGTGTCTTTCGGGGCGTAAAAAGGACATTCTAGACAAAATCAAGCATGATTTCCGGCGCCGGTGGTTGTTTTTGTCGGTGGCGCATGACAGCTCAAAAAAACTTCGGGGAGGGGGGGGGGGGAGGGCTGAAGTCCCGCAAGCCCCACCCCCTGGCTACGCCTCTGCCCTGAGGGTATCTTAAATAAAAAATATAATAATAAAGTGAAGAGTGACTGCCAGAGTTACAGTCAACATGAAGCATCATTTCTTCGAAATTGGATTGAGCGATTTTGAACGTTTTATTATTCTGTGCAGTTTCATGTAACAAATTAACGCTATGTGGGAACATGTGATACTTGTTGGTAATGCGCGTCAATCTGATTTGCAAAGAGCAGATGACAGAGTTTGTGCATTAGCAAGTACGAGCTTGCTACATAGTCTTTGTTCTGGTCACATGGCTATAATGACTTGAAAAGAAAGAAGTTGGGACTCAACATGTTACTTCTCCGATTGTCATAAAACGTCCCTTAAAAGCAAGTGAGCCTGTATGCCAAATTTTTGCATTCTCGCTCGGTACGGTACAAAACTGCAGACTACTGTATTCCTGATAGGGCTTACACCCCTCTCTGGCAAACTTGCAATCATTTCATGATTAGGCACTTAGTTCAAGAATACTTGTTGTCGTTGTGGTAACCGTTGAGATTCTCATGGCTTGGCCTGGGCAGCTTGCAAACCAACAATCTCTCTTTTGCCCTTCTTGCCGAAAAGAGAAATCATGAAACCATGACAAACATGCGATCAAAAAATGGGGAAACAAAAGTTAGTCGAATGAATGAACAAATGACGGTCCAGTTGAAGTGTTCAGAAACATACGTTGGGATGATTCTGGCTCTGTCTTGATCCATTCACTCTTGACTTGTACGTCCAGTGATAATAGATTCCAAAGGGTGAACAAACATGAGCAGCGCCTTGGAGACTGCAGTCGAAAGAAGAAAGAAGTTGTCCACTAGGAATTCGCAAACACTGGTCTTGACACATCTGCTTGGCCCATCGCCCTGTTACCCACCCGGCTTCTTTGAGTCCACCCCGTCCCGCATCTTATTACCCACCACGTTTCCGCAACCCTTCTGAATGGCTCAATGCTGACGACAAGCCCATTTGTTTTCACTTCCGTAAAATTTGGCACATTTCGAGGCACTGTCGCATTCGCTGGAGTTCCTCGACCTGGTATACTTATACTGCCTACTCTCGCCCCTCAGGTAGCCCTTCTCGTCCCTATGCCGCACGCTCCGATAATGCCGCCACTGATTCTCCTGCGCCGAACCGCCCCTAATCTCGTTCGCCTTCACCGCAACGACGGCAATCTCGCTCTCTCCAGCCTCGTCGCTCCTTTCGGACTCCCTTCGGACGCCGCTCCCAGCCGGAAAACTAGACGACCCAGCGCCTCGAGGTGACGCTGCATTGCTCCCTACGCCGCCAAATCCTCTACTGACGTTGCCCACTCATCTGAACCTTCTTGACGTGCAAGTCGACGGTGTTTCTGTGTCTGCTCTTATAGACATTGAGGCGCATTTGTCGGTAATGAGCGCTGACCTTCGTAACCGCCTGAAGAAAATAATCACGCCCGCCACGACGCCTGTTGTCCGCATCGCCGATGGCGGAACAGCGCCAATAATTGGCATGTGTGCAGCCCACGTCGCCTTCACCGATCGCTCCACTGTCGTGCTATTCACAGTCATCGCCCACTGTCCCCACGACATCATCCTCGGCTTAGACTTCCTCTCCACACATTCTGCTCTCATCAATTGTTCCACCAGTACTCTCCGCCTTGACTTGCCTGCTCTAGATCCCGCTGAAGCACACCCCAGTCGCCTCAGTTCAGTCGAATGCGTTCGCTTGCCACCTTCGGCACTGACTTACGTTGATTTAATGTCATCCCCACCAGTCCCCGATGGTCACTACATCGCGGCTCCTATGCAAGACGTCCTACTTATATACGGGATCACAGTACCTTATACAGTTTTATCTATCACAGCGAATTGCGTCTGCCTGCCAGTAGTCAATTTTGTCTTGACGACCCAAGTGCTGCCCCGCGGGATGTCTCTTGCCCTGCTTTGCTCATCACTCAGTAGCATCTATTGCAGTAGACGACAATTCAGCTGATCCTCCTCTACCATCGCAGTCGGCAACTTGTACCATCGCCGACTTACAGAAAATGATTGTGCCCGACATGCCGTCCGAGCACGCTCGTGAGCTCTACCCCGTTCTGTTTTCCTACCACGATATTTTTCACTTTAATGATCGTCCTTTGGCCCAAACTACAGCTGTTAAGCATCGCATTAATACCGGCGATGCCCCTCCTATGCATCGCCGCCCGTATCGAGTGTGGCCGGCTGAGCGTCAAGTTATTCGCGCGAAAGTTCGCAAAATGCTTGCCAATAATTAGTAAAGGCAAGGCGCAGCAGACCAGGACTCAAGACGAACACAAACGACAGGACCGGCGCCACTCACAACTAAGTTTATTTCCCCAACAAGCCTGCCTTATGTAGGTTAATCAAGCCGAATTAAACACAAACTTTAGAAGTAAAATACAGCAATCTATCGACCACTCAGTAATCATATCTGGCACAAGATATCAAATGAGCAAACAAGAACCACACGTGGAGCAGCACGGGAAACAATTCATCGAGCATAGTCTTTTTCAAGCCAACGGAGAAGAAAGGAGACATAAAAAGTACTGTGTACGCTTCACTATCACACTATCCACAACGTAACACACTTCAAACGCCTAAGGCCCAGACAGTGATAAACCCCGCACGACAATGGGAATAATGACCAACGAATAACACGGAAAAAACATGAATAAGTGTGTTTAAGTACAGCGTCTGCGTCAAAATTAAAATCTCTAATGGTCACTCACCTAAACAATTGATAAAACGCGCGAAAAATAAACCATGTGACAAACAGTGAAAAGGACAGAACAGTTGAACGACAAAGGACCTAAAGAACAGTGTCTGCGTCAAAACAAAAAAAAGCGCAAAAAAGTTTAAAAGCCACTAGAAAATTGTCAACAAAATAAATAAAAAAAAATGGCTGTGGCTTAGGTAAGGTTAAGCCCAGGATGCGAAGCATACTAGCCTTTATTTTAGTTGTTGAACCACTGTTTAGCCTGGTGAACTGCTGTTGCTTGGCTATATTTGGTTCGGCTAGACGAAGAAACAACTCATGCATTACTTCTTCGCCTTCAAGAGTGGAACGCGACAGCGTTCCCGTCGACCCGCCAAGGGGTGTAAGACAATGGGCTACAGGGCAGCGACTACGCGCCCCGCATTGGACGCGGTGAGCGTCGAGCAAAGCAGCGTTCGGCGCGGCAACGAAATGTGCGCCTGAGCAAGAGACGCACGCCTTAGAAACAGCGCGTTTCTAAGGCAACACCGCATTCACTAGAGGCGCTTTTGTACCGCTTTGAAGCGTTGTACTCGTGGCTCAGTGGTAGCGCTATTCCGAGCACGACAACGAACGCTTCCTGCGACCTTCCACGGCGACGACAAGATCACCACCGATGCCGCAGGGACGCTCGCGGCGTCTCTGAGCCGTAGTGCTCAAGCTAAGCCTCAGCGTGGTCAGGATCAGCGTCCAGGGACTGCCGACCTTGTCCAGCACCGCGAAAACCCGTTGACCACGATCATGGATGTGGAAGCTACCAACGGCGATGATCCAGCAACAGAAGGATATCCAGAAGACCCGGCGGATGGATCATGGCTCACTGCTCGCGGCCGGCGGAGACGCCGCGCCGACGATACGTCTGACCCAGCAGCCCGCCGCCAAGAGACGCAGCATTCGAACCAAACTGTACCACGACGACCCCAGAGACCACCACATCTGCCCATTGATGATTTTAAAGTCATCCTGCGCCCGAGAAACGGTCTCACATTCGGTGAGTGGCCTCGTCACACTCTGACTCGCGCCGTCGGCATCGAGGCGCGCCTCAAGGAACAAGAGGTCGACGAACTTCACCTACGTGTTCAACGTGCCCAAAACATCGCCCTCATCAGCACGCCAAGTGAAAGAATAGCGACCAGCCTTAACAAGATGACATCGCTTGCACTTGGCCCGCGTCGCTACCCCATCTCAACATACATCGCCTCCCCCGATAATTCCTGCAAAGGAGTCATCACGGGTCCCGACACAGGGACTACATCAACCGAACTTTTAGACCACCTGTTGGCACCTGGGGTGGAAATCCTCCATGCTCGCATGATGGGGCGAACAACACGGCCATCATAACATTTGCTGGCCTCAGGGTACCGCGCTACGTTAGGTATTATGGGGCCGAGTACCGATGCTACATACACACCCCGAGGGCCCAGGTATGCAGCGTATGCCTCACAGTGGGCCACCGTGCGGACGTCTGCCCCACGCCAAGCATCAAGCGCTGCACCACATGTGGGACTGAAAACCCATCCACCACCGAACCTCACCAGTGCCAGCCCCGGTGCCTGACGTGCAAAGGGGATCATCCGACAACCGATCCCAGCTGTCCGGGCCGGGCACGAAAGCCACCCAACAAGCAACGAGTGCGCCAGGAACTCGAGAAACAAAAACGGCAACAGCATCGTCCTATGGCCCAATCTGGAGAGCGACGAAGCCGATCGCGTTCCCGTTCCCGATCTCGGTCCCGATCCCGGTCACGATCTCGGAGCCGAGGCCCCTGCGAGTGTTCTAAGAACCGCGAGCGGGTACCGCCACCATCGTCATCATCATCCTCATCACCACCGTCGTCACCACCACCAGTGGCACCACCACCGGCCAAGAAGAAGCCGCCACCACTACCGCAACAGCTACCATTAGTAGCGCCCGAAGGGCCAGCCGGACCTAAAGGGGTAAGTTGGGCGGAGGGCCCGCCACCTTCACTGCGCAAATCTCCCTCACACTCATCCGAACCTCAGACCCTACCACAAACTCAATCCCAATCCCAGGCGCCTCGCGCGAAGATCCCTCCCCAGTCCACAACTTCATTGTGCCGCGACCTCCAGCAGGAGCTTTGAAGAGAATTACACCGAGCTATACAGGAGATGCGAGAAAGCATTCTCACGGAGGTTAAGGAAATGATCCGAGCCGCCTTTGTAGACTTCCAAACCACCGTGCTGAAACCAATGCTGCATGAAATTACTAACGAACTCAAGCAGAGCGTGAGAGAGCTCACGGCACAACCCCTTCCCCCTAAATCATCCTCCTCCTCCTCATCTTCACTAGTCGCACGCGCTACACTAACCTCAGCGCCGTCACTAGCGACAAGCGAGCGCGCTCACCCGTACGTTCGCCCAGCCCAGCTACAGAATGATGGCGCCTGCAATGCAAATGCAAAATAGAACGGCGGGACTGACGATGTGGCAGTGGAATTGCAGGGGGTACCGTTCTAAACGGGGCTCGCTGCAACAGTACGTTGCCGCATCGTCAGAACCGCCGGACATCATACTTCTCCAAGAGCCGGGCGCCACCCCTGTAACTATCAGTGGCTACGAGGCCATTAGGGGCTCGGACGAGGCGAAAGTGTGCGCGCTTGTGTCCAGGAAACTCACATATACCCATAGTACTCTCACGTCAGATATCCCTCATCAAATCATCGAGGTTGTCCCCGCGGACACGATACAAAATAGCCTGTACATCTTAAATGTATACAGTGCACCTCGGGCTCGGTGGGACAATTTTCAGTATCTACTCTTGGAACTCATCAAGTTGGGCCCGGTTTCCGTAGTGTGCGGTGACTTCAATGCCGCACACGTGGCCTGGGGCTATCGCAGTAACACACCAAAGGGCACGCGGCTTTGGGACCTCACACATAATCGCCGATTCACCCTCATAACAGATCATACCCAGCCTAGTCGCCAGGGAAATAGCGTCGAGAGAGACACTTGCCCGGATCTCACTTTCACCAGGGGGGTCCAGGGCGAGTGGCTGAACACTGGCGAGACGCTGGGTAGCGATCACCATATTCTCATCATCCGCATCAATCACACAAGTTACAAACGCCCTGAAAAGAAAATTTGCATCACAAATTGGACCAAACTTCGCGTAATCCGTAAGGATCGAGCCTCAGGAGATGACAGCCCCAAAACTTATGCCAGTTGGCTCAGTGATTTACGCAATGATCTAAACAAAACGACTAGCCGCATAACCACGACGACAGAGACCCCCGAGGTTGACCCGCATCTCCTACATCTGTGGGACGCGCGCCGAGGTCTCACGAAGCGATGGAAGCGGCAAAAGTTAAATCGAAAATTGCGCTGCAGAATATCCCAAATTACGAGAGCAGCTCAGGAATACGCAGACCAGCTAACCAGTGCTAACTGGCAAACGTTTTGTGGTAAGCTAAGTGGTACGCTGGGCACCGCGAGAACGTGGGCAATCCTTCGGTCACTAATAAATCCGACAAACACGACATCCCATAAAAACCGGCAGCTTCAAATTTTCCTCCACCAGTACGGAGGAGACGGAGACCAGCTCCTGAAGGACCTTGAACAAAGGTATCTCTCCCGTGGCTCTAAGCCAAGCTATCCGGACTATCCGTATAGAGAAGAAAGTGACCCGCTAGGCACTGACATAACTGTCCAAGAAATCAAAGCCGCACTCGCAGACATTCATAGGAACACCGCACCCGGAGAGGACGGGATACGCTATACTCTACTGCGAAATCTCCCGGATGAGGACCTGGAAACGCTCTGTGCTATGTACAATCAGCACTGGCACGCCGGCACTCTTCCTCTAGAATGGCGACATGCCGAGATCACTTTCATGCTCAAGCCCGGAAAACCCCTGTCGATCCAAAATTTACGGCCCATTTCCCTCACATCGTGCATCGGAAAGCTGCTTGAGTATGTAATCCTAAAACGGCTTCAACCTTTCTTGGAGATGCAAAATTTCTTTTCCCACACACAGTTTGGATTTCGCCCCCATTTGTCCGCTCACGATGTTCTTCTTCAGATAAAAGAGGACCTCGTTGACCCCCCCATCAGGGCTCAGACGAGAGCTCTTTTGGCGCTTGATGTCAAAGGAGCTTTCGATAACGTTTCCCATGGTCTCATCCTTGAGAACCTGGCCCACTCCCACTGTGGCTCCCGTATGTACAATTACGTGCGAGCCTTTCTCAAGGACCGTGTAGCCACAGTGGGAATGGGCCCATATCGGTCAACAGACATTAAAGTTACCGGAGCGGGGACACCTCAGGGGTCGGTGCTCTCGCCGACGCTATTCAACATAGCTATGGCGAGACTACCCCAGTTACTGGAGAAGGTTGAGGGGCTATGCCACGCGATATATGCTGACGATCTGACTCTCTGGACGTGCACCGGCTCGGATGGAGACATTCAGGACCGCCTACAGACGGCGGTGGATATAGTGCAGGCATACCTCGCGACTGGAGACCTTGAATGTGCGCCAAATAAATCAGAACTATTACTAATCCGACCGCTAAGCAGCTATGAAACGCCAATTCCAGTGATTGAAGTGAGAATACAAGGCATAACAATTCCCACTGCACAAAGGGTCCGAATCCTTGGTTATCACCTACAATCCAACGCCAAAGCTCACTTCACGGTAGATCTCCTTGGTCGACAGTGCGAGCAAATCATCGGTATGATGAGGCGCGTTAGTAACCGCCGCTCAGGACTCAAGGAAGCCGATATGCTGCGGTTGGTCAAGGCATGCATTATCAGCCGGCTAACCTATCACCTCCCATACCACAACCTGACGCTCTCTCAGACCAACCGTATAAACACAATTATTAGAAGAGCCGTCAAACAAGCACTCGGAATTCCTGTATATGCTTCCACGGAACGACTACTTGCTCTCGGGGTACACAATACCATCGAGGAACACATCGAAGCGCACAGAATGGCACAACTCGAGCGATTGAGACTGACCCCTACAGGCAGGCATTTGCTCGCACGGCTGGGCTACCCACAGCATTCACCCTCTACGCGAGAGCATGTCCCAGTCCCATCAAACATCCGAACCTTACTCACCATAGCGCCCATACCGCGCAATATGCATCCAGAGCATCATAATGGTCGCCGGGATGCACGTGTTAGATACCTTCGGAAACTCCTCAACGCCCAGCCGGAGGGCACCGTCTATTATACCGACGCTGCCCACTATGCTCTTGCGACCAGAAACAAAGAAAGACAAGTGTCGGTGGTGGCGGACGATCAAGGTAATATCGTCACCTCGTGTAGCGTCCAAACCAAAGCTACGCTCACAGGGGAAACGTTGGCCATAGCACTCGCTTTCAACCACATCGTCGGTCACATGGAAAGATCCCCAAACCACGACCACATCATCATTACAGACTCACAAGACGCATGTCGAGCCTACCTCAGGGGTCATATTCCTCAGGAAGCCAATCGCGCTCTCACCAGCACACGTAAGCTCCCCGCCATTCCAGATCCCTCAGTACCACGCATCAGGCTGATTTGGACACCTGCTCATGCCTCACTGTCGGGTAATGACCGCGCTCATGCGGCTGCCCGAGAGCTAACCTGCCGGGCACCTGGCAGTGAGGCGAGCAACCCATATCAAGCCTCCCAGAATTTGCCCAACACATACCGGGACACTCTAGACTTTTACAGACTAGGGCGCTTGCAATATCACCCTCCTCCCAAATCTTTCTCCCGGGATGAAGCCGTATCACTGCGACGGCTTCAAACCAACTCGTATCCGAACCTCCTCTTTCTCAACAAACTCTCCCCAACCTTATATCCCACCACCTGCCCAGGGTGCGGTGCACCACCGACGACGTTCCACGTCACGATTGAGTGCCAAAAACCACCTAAGGATATCCCTCTTCTACAATCCCCCCAACCAACATATGCGCAGTGGGAGGCAATCCTCCGTCGCTCCGAGCCTCAGGTCTGGCTGGCCCTGATACGACGAGCACGAGCGGTGGCGACAGCCATTGGGGCCCTGGACTGAGGGCCCCAACCACATAAATCCTTTCACTTTATAATAAAGTTTCTTCTCTCTCTCTCTCAGTGGTAGCGTCTCCGTCCAACACTCCGGAGACCCTGGTTCGATTCCCACCCAGCCCGTCTTGCAAGAGTTGAGCCAAAGCCACTTCTCCTCTGTCGTGACGTCACGGTGTCACGTGATTTCATGGTCACCGCCGCGCCTGAGGAGCTGGGTTGCGCCCTCGTAATATGCTTCGCATAAAAATTGGAGGACGCTTAAGCTTCGCCTTCAAGAGTGGAACGCGACAGCGTTCCCGTCGACCCGCCAAGGGGTGTAAGACAATGGGCTACAGGGCAGCCATCACTTACGAGGCGCCCCGCATCGGACGCGGTGAGCGTCGAGCCATATGGTCGAGCAACGCGGCGTTCGGCGCAGCAACGAAACGTGCGCCTGAGCAAGCGGAACGAACCAAAGAACTCGGTATCTCGGAGGGGGAAATGATGCACGCCAGCCAAACGTCGTGATCGGCACGGGCAGAGAGATAGACAGATAGTGATCTAAAGAAAGGAAGGACACTTGATTCTACAGAGGGAGCAAGGCGAAGCGTTGTCAGGGGAGAGAGTCCGGGCCGCAAAGCTCCAATGCGCGCGTGGCGCGCCATCTGTCGGGGCAGCTCCGTACATGGAGAGGAGGGGGTCTTCTGTGTTTGCCGCAAGATGGCTCTGCGTGTGCGGAAAGCGCAGAAGAAATGCAGCGGAAACGCACTTCGCTACTCGTGGAATTGCGACTTCTGTAAGTTACATGTTTATAATTACCGATATACACCGCAGTATAACTTTCCACGGCTCGTTTCGAAGGCAACACCGCATTCACTAGAGGCACGTTTGTACCGCTTGGAAGCATCCAACTCGGGGCTGAGTGGTAGCGTCTCCGTCTCACACTCCGGAGACCCTGGTTCGATTCCCACCCAGGCCACTTTGGA
The DNA here is from genome assembly GCF_038994185.2 of Dermacentor albipictus. NCBI lineage: Eukaryota > Metazoa > Arthropoda > Arachnida > Ixodida > Ixodidae > Dermacentor > Dermacentor albipictus. The sequence goes on along the minus strand of NC_091826.1, from coordinate 72,934,517 downwards.
AGTTGCTTTTTATTTATGAAGTGCCTGCCGTGATTTATCACTCACGGTCAACGCCGCTGACGCCGACACCGACACCGATGCCGACGACACCGGCTTTTCTGCGACACGAGCTCCTTAACGCTATCGCGTTAAAAGGAAGACAGAGGGAAAAACCTAAATGATATCACTGTAATGTGGGGCCTAAATGAACCCTTCTAAAAAAGTTGTCTTCTTGTCACTAAGCACAATGGACGGCCTGCTGACGCATTTGTTTCCCTTTTTCGTGATGAAATAGGCTTCTGCAATCTCCCGCTGGAACCTGCCTTGTCCAAACTTCAAAAATTTAGTTTTGTCGAACTGAGGGTGGCAATTAGTGCAGTCTCTGCAAAGCTTTGCAAGGAAGCTCCCTTCATTGTTGCGCACATTACGACAATGTTCCATGGCACGCTCATTGAAACATCGACCTGTTTGTCCGATATAGCTGCGACCACAGCTCAGAGGGATTTGGTAGACGACAGGTGTCCTCCATTCAGTGAACTTCTTCTGATGCTGAATTGAACAAGCAGGGCGTTTGTCTTGGTTCATGGCACAAAGCTTAGACAACTTGCAAGGCGCCAAGAAGACAACCTGAACGTTATGCCTGCTTGCCACTTTCTTAATGTTGTGCGATACCTTATGAAGGTACGGAATTACCGCAACAGAACTGCGTGAAACTGGCTCCTTGATAAGAGGCGGGTGCTTCAGTTTTTGGAGCATCGTTTCGCAGACAGCTGAAATCAGACATGGCGGGAAGCCTGCCTGTTGTAGTCGTTGCACTTGAGCGCTAAGGCTACTTGACACCAAATGTTTACAAGACTTAGTTAAAGATGTTTGCAGTTTGCAGTTAAAGAAGTTTGCATTAGCAATGTCATTTATACATAGATTTAATAGCAAGGGCCCCAATATGCTGCCTTTTGGGACACCACAAAGCAGTGGAAGAACTTGTGACCGTGAGGTATTGATTTGGACAACTTGTCGCCGATGCGATAAATATGACCGCAATAAATGTAACCCACATCCACGTATACCATAAATATACAACTTATCTAGCAAAACTTCATGATTCACCAAGTCAAAAGCCTTGGAGAAGTCGCCAAATAGGCCAATCACTATTTTCTTGCTTTCAAATTGTGTTGCAATGCATTCCTTTTGGTAAAGCAAAGCTAATTCTGTTGACATGTTCTTCCGGAACCCAAATTGGTGTGGTGTTAAGAAATTAGAGCTTCCAACGATGTTCAAGACTCTACGGTGAATTATTTTCCTGAGAGCCTTTGAAAAAATTGGCGAGATAGATACCGGTCGGTAATTACCCAAATCATTTTGATTTCCCTTTTTGAAGAGCACTACTACTTGGCAATTGCATTTTTATTGGAAATTTTGATGCCGTTAGACAAATATTAAATATATTCTCAAGACCTGGGGCAATTACGTCTGCGACAAATTTCGCAGGTTTTATTTGAATTTCATCGATATCTCAACTGCTGCTGTTGTTTAAATTTGTGATTATTGCAATCACTTCTTGTTGTGGGACTGGCTGCAGAAATAAAGATTTATCATTCCTCATGTTCACATATTGACATGCATCTGGGGAAGTACCCGATGTACTCACGTTTGTAAAGAATGCATTGAAAGCATAGGCCACATCCGCCCCATGCAAATCGCTACCCTTAATGTTAAGTTTGGATATGCAGCTCGGACCGCTACCTCGACGTAGTAATGTATTTATTTGTCCCAAAGTAGTTCGCTCAGCGCATTCTTGACATCCATGAAAGAGGAGAAATACTCTTTACCTGCAATGCGCAGTTTCTTGGTTAGCTTGCTTCGATATTGTTTGAAAATGGTCAAATCGTCAGGATTATGAGCGTTGAGAAATTGTCTGTAGAGCCGATCTTTTGTTATCATTTGTTGATAGAGGTCGCGTGTTACCTGTGATTTTGGAATTTTTCTATTTCGTTGGCGGTAACTTGGTAAAAACCTTTAAATATATCTGAAAATGCATTCTAAGCGTTGTCAGTATCGCCTGAATTGAGTACCCTGCACCAGTCTACTTGAAGCAGCTCATTTGTGAACGCGTTAACAGCTGTGTCAGTCACTGGGTGGTGAAAGCTTTCAGCAGGCGAATGTTTAGGAATGCAGGCATCATCTAGGCAAAAAAAAGAACAAAATAAGAAGATCATCACTAATAGAGCATAATAAGGCACCCGCTTTTATCTCTAACAGCGAAAAATTTGTTGTTAATATATCCAATACTGACTGATATCCAGTTGTTGTTCGTGTTGGTTCATATATAACATTATTAAACCCATTTGAGAGTCATCATCATCATCATCATCATCATCATCATCAGCCTGGTTACGCCCACTGCAGGGCAAAGGCCTCTCCCATATTTCTCCAACCACCCCGGTCATGTACTAATTGTGGCCATGCCGTCCCTGCAAACTTCTTAATCTCATCCGCCCACCTAACTTTCTGCCGTCCCCTGCTACGCTTCCCTTCCCTTGGAATCCAGTCCGTAACCCTTAATGACCATCGGTTATCTTCCCTCCTCATTACATGTCCTGCCCATGCCCATTTCGTTTTCTTGATTTCAACTAAGATGTCATTAACTCGCGTTTGTTCCCTCACCCAATCTGCTCTTTTCTTATCCCTTAACGTTACACCTATCATTCGTCTTTCCATAGCTCGTTGCGTCGTCCTCAATTTGAGTAGAACGCTTTTCGTAAGCCTCCAGGTTTCTGCCCCGTAGGTGAGTACTGGTAAGACACAGCTATTATACACTTTTCTCTTGAGGGATAATGGCAACCTGCTGTTCATGATCTGAGAATGCCTGCCAAACGCACCCCAGCCCGTTCTTATTCTTCTGATTATTTCTGTCTCATGATCCGGATCCGCAGTCACTACCTGCCCTAAGTAGATGTATTCCCTTACGACTTCCAGTGCCTCGCTGCCTATTGTAAACTGCTGTCCTCTTCCGAGACTGTTAAAGATTACTTTAGTTTTCTGTAGATTAATTTTTAGACCCACTCTTCTGCTTTGCCTCTCCAGGTCAGTGAGCATGCATTGCAGTTGGTCCCCTGAGTTACTAAGCAAGGCAATATCATCAGCGAATCGCAAGTTACTAAGGTATTCTCCATTAACTTTAATCCCCATTTCTTCCCAATCTAGATCTCTGAATACCTCCTGTAAACACGCTGTGAATAGCATTGGAGAGATCGTATCTCCCTGCCTGACGCCTTTCTTTATTGGGATTTTGTTGCTTTCTTTATGGAGGACTGCGGTGGCTGTGGAGCCGCTATAGATATTTTTCAGTATTTTTACATATGGCTCGTCTACACCCTGATTCCGTAATGCCTCCATGACTGCTGAGGTTTCGACAGAATCAAATGCTTTCTCGTAATCAATGAAAGCTATATATAAGGGTTGGTTATATTCCGCACATTTCTCTATCACCTGATTGATAGTGTGAATATGATCTATTGTTGAGTAGCCTTTACGGAATCTTGCCTGGTCCTTTGCTTGACAGAAGTCTAAGGTGTTCCTGATTCTATTTGCGATTACCTTAGTAAATAATTTGTAGGCAACGGACAGTAAGCTGATCGGTCTATAATTTTTCAAGTCTTTGGCGTCCCCTTTCTTATGGATTAGGATTATGCTAGCGTTTTTCCAAGATTCCGGTACGCTCGACGTTATGAGGCATTGCGTAAACAGGGTGGCCAGTTTCTCTAGAACAATCTGCCCACCATCCTTCAACAAATCTGCTGTTACCTGATCCTCCCCAGCTGCCTTCCCCCTTTGCATATCTCCCAAGGCTTTCTTTACTTCTTCCGGCGTTACCTGTGGGATTTCGAATTCCTCTAGACTATTTTCTGTTCCATTATCGTCGTGGGTGGCACTGGTAGTGTATAAATCTCTATAGAACTCCTCAGCCACTTCTACTATCTCATCCATATTAGTAATGATATTGCCGGCTTTGTCTCTTAACGCATACATGTGATTCTTGCCAATGCCTAGTTTCTTCTTCACTGTTTTTAGGCTTCCTCCGTTCCTGAGAGCATGTTCAATTCTATCCATATTATACTTCCTTATGTCAGCTGTCTTACGCTTGTTGATTAACTTCGAAAGTTCTGCCAGTTCTATTCTAGCTGTAGGGTTAGAGGCTTTCATACATTGGCGTTTCTTGATCAGATCTTTCGTCTCCTGCGAGAGTTTACTGGTATCCTGCCTAACGGAGTTACCACCTACTTCCATTGCACACTCCTTAATGATGTCCACAAGATTTTCGTTCATTGCTTCAACACTAAGGTCCTCTTCCTGAGTTAAAGCCGCATACCTGTTCTGTAGCTTGATCTGGAATTCCTCTATTTTCCCTCTTACCGCTAACTCATTGATCGGCTTTTTATGTACCAGTTTCTTCCGTTCCCTTCTCAGGTCTAGGCTAATTCGAGTTCTTACCATCCTGTGGTCACTGCAGCGCACCTTGCCGAGCACGTCCACATCTTGTATGATGCCAGGGTTAGCGCAGAGTATGAAGCCTATTTCATTTCTAGTCTCGCCGTTCGGGCCCCTCCACGTCCACTTTCGGCTATCCCGCTTGCGGAAGAAGGTATTCATTATCCTCATATTATTCTGTTCCGCAAACTCTACTAATAACTCCCCCCTGGTATTCCTAGTGCCTATGCCATATTCCCCCACTGCCTTGTCTCCAGCCTGCTTTTTGCCTACCGTGGCATTAAAGTCACCCATTAGTATAGTGTATTTAGTTTTCACTCTACCCATCGCCGATTCCACGTCTTCATAGAAGCTTTCGACTTCCTGGTCATCATGACTGGATGTAGGGGCGTAGACCTGTACAATCTTCATTTTGTAGCTCTTATTAAGTTTCACAACAAGACCTGCTACCCTTTCGCTAATGCTATAGAATTCCTGTATGTTACCAGCTATACTCTTATTAATCAGGAATCCCACGCCTAGTTCCCTTCTATCTGCTAAGCCCCGGTAGCACAGGACGTGCCCGCTTTTTAGCACTGTATATGCTTCTTTTGGCCTCCTAACTTCACTGAGCGCTATTATATCCCATTTACTGCCCTCTAATTCCTCCAATAGCACTGCTAGACTCGCCTCACTGGATAACGTTCTAGCGTTAAACGTTGCCAGGTTCATATTCCAATGGCGGCCTGTCCGGAGCCAGTGATTCTTAGCACCCTCTGCAGCGTCGCAGTTCTGACCGCCGCCGTGTTCAGTTGCTTCGCAGCTGCTGGGGACTGAGGGCCGGGGTTTGATTGTGTTGTTCATATAGGAGGTTGTGGCCAAGTACTGCACCAGGGTGGCCAATCCTGCTCTGGTGAGGGAGTGCGTTACCGGTTCTGGTCACCGGGATCAGGCCACACTCCAGGCCTGTTTATCCAATTTTATCAACACGCGGATTTTTTTTTTAATCCGGTGGAAAAGTGCTGGCACCGGGATTCGAACCACGGACCTCTTGCACGCGAGGCGGGTGTTCTACCTCTACGCCACCGCTGCAACCCTTTGAGACCATTTGAGTACCACCATTTGAGAGTACAACCATTTGAGAGTACAATATTTTTAAAATTTGTGCTAACAGGAGTATTGACTCCCCTTTTAATGTAATCGCCTGCGGCAACGAACATGCTCCTGCTCTCTACAACAAAGGAAAGAAATCTTTCATAAAATTCTAGAAATGTTTGGATATGCCCACTCGGCGGTCAATAACAGACAGAATATAATGCTTTATCTACACATAAAGATAATGCTTCGTAATCGGGCGTCACAATACCTAAAGCATCTACTAGTTCGCCGTTCATTTGTTCTAAAGTTAGAAGTACAACACCACCTCCACGACCGGAAGCAAAGTCGATTGAGATAATGTATATTATAGCCTACCATTCTGAAGACGTCACTCTTGTTCTTGCTGCATCTTTCACTGAGCATGATAACAGAGAAATTGAAAGAAAATTTACTGAAGAAATGCTTTATTCCGAACAGATCTGACGTTTAGGCGCACACATTTCAGTGCTTGAGGTCTAATTATAGATACTGCGCTGTTCAAGTGATCTGGTGAGTAGAAATCGTGGTCATTCATCCTTGCATTTATTTGGTCAAGAATAGTACAGGCTGGGCAAATCACTTGGGCTGAATGCGGTCAAGGTCCTCGCGGCATCTAACGTGAATTGCGTTGGCCCCATCAGACATTCGCAATAGAACATTTCCATGCAGATACCAAACATATTTAAATCCAGCTTCTTTGGCCCAGTTTTTTGTTGCTTGTAGCAGGTCTCTTTTGTGAAGCGTCAAGTTTTCCTGAATGAAGATGCGCGGATGGCTATCTTTTAGTTTTCTCTTCTTGTTCAACCACGATTCCCTGACTGCCTGCTTTGTGAAACGCACTATATTCCAGGTATCTTATCTTTCTGTGCGGGCACCCTGTGTACTGAGGCAATGTCATGCTAAAAAAAAAACGAGGCGTTTCCACCTGGTCAGCAGATTCGTTTATAATTTTGTGCAAGTTGTCACCTTGCACAAAAGTCCCCTCATGAATTTCCACATTCCGCTGCCTATTTCGAAATTCTAGCTTATTCACTTTTCGCCGAAGCTGAGCCTGAACTGATCGGTTCCCATCTTCCTTTTCCTCTAGTTCCTGCACCTTCTCTCCAAACATTAATTTCATTTCCTTGCACACGGATTGTATTTCCTAGTTCTTCAAAAATGACCGACAGACTGACAGACTCTTCCATAGCTTCCACCCGAGCTATGAGGGGAGGTAGGCTTTCTGGATTTACATTATTAGATTCAAGGTTAGCTTTTATTTCCATGTCTGTCTTGTTTTCGCCAACGCAGCTAACACTTGGTACCAAGCTCTGGCAATTCTGGCATCGCCATGTTTTCTTCGCAGCTTCAGACTTCCCTTTGTACGACTTCTCTGCTATTCCCGGGCACTTTACAATATGGTATTCGTGCGCGCACTCGGAACAAGTTACATGCCCTTCATTTTCATGAAATGCCTCATCACAAGTGCAGCAGGCATGAGATATTCCTTTCGCCTCCGCAAAAAACAACAACAACCACAAACCCAGCAATACGGTAAGATATGCGTCTTTGGCAGCGACAGCAGCGCAAGCACCCTTACACTACAGAATAGAGGAAGAAACTAATCCGCACGATTGTAATCGCAAGGTAAGTGATGCTCGTTAGATGCTTTCACCGCTGCCGAATGACCGCCCCTCCAGGTGCTCGTGATTTATACGTGCTCGATTGCCTAGTCAGCTGCGCACACGCAGTTGGTGCCAGGTGATTCCGCGCGCAGGTTATTGCGGCGGTGATTGCGTACGCAGCTAGGCACCAGGTCGACACAGCCCTCGGAAGTGCTGTGCAGCACGACAGTCCCAGCGGTAGGAAAAGCCATCAACCCGCAACGTCCGATGGCTCCTTCACCGGGTAGCGTTTCACGATCCGGAATATAGTGCAAGTCGCTGTAGCTGTACAATTGTAATAGCAAGGTAAGCGATGCTGACTGGATGCTGCCGCCGCTGCCAAGATCAACATGAATCATCATTATCATCATCGTCGTCCTCGTCGTACCATGTAACTTGCCTTGCCATGTGAAATGCGCGCTGCCTAGCGTCCATGCGTGCGCCATTTGCATTGCCGCTGCATATTATTAAACTAGGTGGCACGCCGTGTTGCAGTTGCATTGGTAGCGATACAAGGTAGATAGGGAAGTCTTGAGAAAGAAAAAGATTATGATGATGCGTAAATATTGATGTAATGAAAAATACATATTGCGTATCGATTAATCCAAGCGGGCTAGGCGACGTCATGTCACTGTCCCGCTTAATAGGGAATGCGATTTAATCATCATCATCATTAACATTGTGTCGTGCTTTTTGACACGCGATGTGACAGGCGCACCACGTAGAGTCGATACGTACAACATTTGCATTGCAGTTGCGTTATATTCCACCACGTTTCCCGACATGTAGCAGTTGCATGAGGCGATTGCATGCTGCATGTAGCTGGACCTGGTTAACTCAATCAAGCTAGATGACTATTTGTCACCACTCCGCTTCGAAGGGGATGCCCCAAGACCATTATTATCATCACCATCGTCACCAGGAACGTACCGTGCCACGGGTCAAGGGATGTAGCATGTGCGACACTTAGTCTGGGTACGTGTGTTTACTCTTCGGTACGCGTTATGGCGCCTCCTCGCAAGGTACTAACCCCTGATGAAGTAATGAATCGTAGAGCTATGCGCGCCGCTGCAACCAGGCATCATCGGGCTCAGCAGACAGCGGTGCAGAGAGCAGGACAAACCACAGGGCATGCTGCAGCGTGTGGTCTAAGCCGGGCGGACAGTTCAGATTCTTCTCGTGAAAATGACGCGAGGACCCCATGTGCGTGGTGCCGAAAATGGAGTTCCTGTGGAACTGCTCCTTCAGCTTATGCTCGAAGAGCAGCGCACGCCTGCGACTCTTTGGACCGCACCGATTCGGCGATCCCTTCTGCCTAGGTGCCGACGTGAAAAGCGAAAATTGCTGCTTTCCAGGAAAGCCGATGACAGAGTATTACAGCATAACTCGAAAGATGTTTGTAGTTTGTGGACAATATAAATTGCAGTAAATATTTTCTTACTAACAAAACAAGAAAGGTGATACGCGTTCACAGGAACTCACGAACACATTTCACTCATTGACCGTGAGCACTTGCCGTAACGACGCTGGTGTATTATGCGTCCGTTATACTCCCTTCACAATTTTAACCATACCACATCTCTAAAGCTGAGATCACATGGCCCCCAACACTGCGCGCACGAAAGACGGCGTGCATGCAACCATCAGCCTTTTGGGTCCCCCTGCCTTACTCCCGAAACCATGTATGAAAATAAAGAACATGCGCCGATCACGAGTAGCGGCTACGATTACTCGCTTTCTGAGTTTCAGCCAGATGACGAAGGAGTCAGACGTCCATAGCTAATCACCGTCATCTTTTAGCGACGCATGTGACCTCTAACCCACGGCACGTAGACTAGGAGGGTTAGGTAGAGCATGCGTCTCACGTCTCGGGACAGCCGGACAATGGGGATATTGCACATCGAGTGTGCCAACAAAACGTTCAATGCGCGTTCTTGATATGTTTGTCCGTACGCATTCAATGCGGCCCGCGCAATGGGAAGGGCGAGTTTGTTCATAATTGTTGCGTATTTAAGACGTTCGTGCGAAAATGTGGAGACAGACTGTTTTGTTTCCGATTATTCATGGAAAAGTACCAAGTACACGTGTTCCAGGTACAGGAACTGCAATGAAAGCTTAAAATACACAGCCAAATTCTTTCAGTGCACTTAGCATTCAATAGTTTTATTGCTTTTCATATGTCAGTGAGGTGAGAGTAAAGGCGCAAGTGTTAGCCTTTGTGAACGTTGATAATGATTGACCCCCAACCACATCCAAAGAAGTATTGTGGACCAGAACTTAGTGTAAAGTATGTCTAAGTTATGCGTCACGATGGCTCATCTGTCCACTTCAGTTTGTTTTCCCTCACAAGTCTCAGAAAGCGACTGTACAGTTCGCTTACCGGGAGTGACCTATCCAACGAGATGTCATGGCCTCCCCAAAGTACGTTGCTATACTGAAGTGTCCCAACCACGCGCTCGTAACCGAGGAGAGCAAGAGAGGGATTTTCTTCTCTGTACCATTTGTTCCGTCTGGCGTTGCTAAATTGCTCAGAACCACGCCATCGCAGTTTCTTGAAGCACTGTTCAATATTCACTTCGGGAAAAACGGCGTCGTACTGAGCCGTGTAGAAGAGGACGGCCGTACTGTCGAGCAAGAACTCTAGTTTCCTTTTAATGTCTACGAAGAAATCTCCTGAACCTAGTTGCTTTGTGAGCTCTGGCCTGGAACCGTCGAGGATCCGGGAAATGTTAACGTGAATTATCTTCTTAAATTCTGGGCTATTCGCATAGTCCATGTACTGTCTAGCTTCTTCCGGTTCCTGCGGTCTTGCTATGCTTCCGTGGTGTTGGAAGCCGGTTAGAAGTTGAAATATCGTCTGAGTTCCGGCAGGCGCCATGTTCAAAACAGTTTTGCCGAGTTCTTCTGCAGCCTGTGAGTATAGCCCTTTAGTGACGAGACCGCGTATCATGTCGAACCACCCAGCAAGCGTTTTTCGGCCGAAGTCATTTAACAGCCCGGAGTAATACAGGTAGTTCGTGGAGTCGATGATTTCGAGCAGTGGGAACACGAATCCTACGCCTAGCATTATGCCTTTGAGTTTGACGTTGATTTGCTTAGCTTTCTTCAGAACCTTGTAGGCCACTCCAGCGGCTGACCTTGCTGAAAGAGACGACAGAGAGAAGTAAAATATCTAGAAAAACAAGAACAAAGGAGGAAAGAAAAGGTGCGGCAATGCAAGATATGACAAAGGCATCTTAAAGGCGAACTTCTACAGCTGTGTCGCAGAAGTTCAGTTGCGGCATTAGGCTGTAGGTAGGAAACAGTTCTTATACCCAGCTGCAGAGAAAATTTGGTCATAGGACTTAGTTTGCCGGTCGGCCAGCACGCGGCGCCCTGCGAGCTGCGAAGACGCAGATGTGTACCTAAAGGACTAGCACAACCAATCGGTTCATTTAATCAGCGGTGTGGTGAAAAAATGTTGCACTTTCACACGAAAAGCGAAGCATCGATTGCGACATTAAATTATTCGACAGCTATACGAAGTGAGGATAGTATTTTTATCGGCCGTGTAAACTTATAAGCAGTTATACTAACTAAATTAACAAGCATTGTGTCAGGCGCGCACAAGCCAACATGAAAACATCTCACTCGATGACTGCGGAAACTCGTGGTCAAAACACTGCAATGAGGAAACGCGGTAGCAGCAGCGAGCGAATTTACCTCCGTGCAGCCGTTCACACCAACGCGAACTGCGCCACGGCAGTGCGGACTCTGTACCCGTCGCAGATGACTTTCAGATACAGCGGCCCAGCCGGGTGCACGCAGCGCGAATAATCGTCCCCCCCTCCCCCCCCGCTCCCTGTTCTCTCCCGTAGCCTTTCACGTGATGGAAGGCGGCACGCTTCCTGCCCGCTTTCGACTGCTGCGCGAGCAACATTGAGCCGCGCTCGCCTGCTCACCCTCTCACACTTTCGCTCGCACACACAGGATACGGCATGGAGCGACGATATTATCACCCTTCGACTTTATATGGAACCTCACAGCGACGCTGACGGCATAAGTACGCCTGGAGTATCCATATAATTGCTGTGGCAATAGAACATCAGACAAGAGTACCGCATTCGAACCAGCGAACTTTCTCGCTGGTCTATGTAGAGCTGCGATATTGGAGAACCCGGTCGGCCGCCACCTGAGCAGATGTGCACATGTTTATATATCTGCATTACTACTGCATGTTGTCACCGTTTCTTCTCAAGACAGATAACGCATTCTTTTAAATGGTTACTTTGGAATTGGAATTCACGCAATTCACATTTCTGCTCAAGATATGACAGTTGTCACAGGTTGGCAAGGTCGCTGAAGGCGCCTTTCATTTCTGCCCAGAATTTTTATCTGTAGTTAAGTATGTGAATGTTAACATATATGTTTTATGTGAAAGGAAATAATGCCCAGTATACGGGAACTAATGTTGGGAGCGAAACATACTTTTGAAGAGTACGGTGTATCTGTATATTTTGTCCTGCCATTATAAAAGCATATCTTGTGTTTCCCCGAAAGATTTGTTATTTTGGTTCATATTTGCGCTGGTCATACACTCTGTGCTACTTTGCTTCTTTATCGTGACTTTTTGGCCTTGTAGAGTGTTTTCGCTGTCATGTTGCTATTCGCGCGCTTTCAAGGAACTGGAAAGCACCAAATGCCGGAGCCTTTTCATTTCATTCTACGTGGGTTGCCGGAACCGCAGTTACATTTCAATGACTGTTCCCGCTTTTTTGCAGAGGAAGCCAATGAGTACAAATAAGACATGCCTTTGTTTCCATGAATAAATTTAATTGAATCGGGGCATAGTGTGCCCGGCTTCGCACGAATTACCTGGTAATTCTTATTTCCAAAAGACGATGTGGAGCACTTCCAGAAGAGACATTGAACGGTAGCACTAATTCAGTTTATATTGTTAAAGTTTTGTTTCCAAATCTCATTTTCATGAATTTGGTTGATTACATTGACGGTTGATAACATTGACAGTTAAAACAAATTAAGAGCCCCCCCCCCCCCCCCCCCAATTTCTTGTCTTAACCTTAGAACCAGCATGTCACTACAACGTCTCGGATTTCGAGGTATTTTCTCGTATTCTGGCTGTTTTGTTGAAAGAAGCAAATTTGTTAGTTTGAGTCTCCAGAGACTTTAGAATTCGACGTTTTCAGTTTTTATCGATAAACAATTATTTACACAGACACTGTCTAATTCGATGACTTCCCGGTGAACGGGTGTAGGAACTTTACCTTTGCTACCCACAATCTCTAAACATAAAAAGTAGGAACAATTTGGCCGCAACGGCATTATTTCGACGGGGGGGGGGGGAGGGGTGCGAATTGCAAAGAACGCCCGTGTACCGTGCATTGGGTGCACCTTAAAGAGCGCCAGGTGGTCGAAATAAATCCGGCGTCCTGTACTACGGCGTGCATCATGATCATATCGTGATTTTGGCACGGAAAACCACAGGAGTCTATATCAATTCAACCGTTTGGGGCTTATCTTGTTGCCGAACAATAATCGCCATATACCAAGTGTGCTTTTGTTTTCTATAACGCTGCGTGCCCGATACTTGCATGTCATCGACGGCATGCGCGTTATCAGCGTGACATCATTCTTGACAGGCAAATATAGCGAGCGCACAGTTTTCGAGCAAGAAAGGAAATTAAAGAAACACGGACCACAATGTCTTCGGGGCAAGATTTAGGTAAACATTTTTTTTCTAACAGTGTATGCTTCATTTTTACACTTCTTTTCTGACTCTCGCGGTGAAATGGTCATTTTCTCATCGCAGAAGCGTAACCTTAGAAGGCGCACCTTGTATGCCGTTATTATACAACTTTGGCATTCAGCGCTTCAGAAAGAAGTACTACCTCCATAGGACTCTCCCGCAATGTATAAGTCCGGCCTGTGGTACTCCGAGAATATTCTCAGAAAGCGCTTGAGGAACGTCATGACTTGCTCAGATGCTTCATCAAGCGTTGCGGGGTATCGGCCGTTGTCGTCAAAGCTGTATCCCGATCCAACAGGTTGGTCGAGGTATATTACATCGAAATCCTTTATCAGACTGTGGTCTCTGTAGTAAAGCTTCCCCATGGCGTTAATGCCCAGGGGTCCATTTTCAAGGAACTGGCTGTATAAGGAAGATTTCCATGGGCCACCCTGTGTCCATAGAAGGAGCCGCTTCTTTGGCTGCTCGCTCTGCACATAGGACGAATGCTAGAAAATCAGGTCTCGCACACTCGGTACAAATGCAAATAAATGCTCCGAAAGCGACAGAAATGAAAGCAATCTTGAGTTGAAGGGTTCTCAAAATTGAAGGTCTTTGGCTAGCGTTTTCTTTACGATTAAATTTTTTTGTTTGCTGTTATGCGTATAATGAAACACAAGCTTTTTCAACATATACACGTACGCTGACACTCTTACGTAAGCCGTGCGAGCAGACACAGTAATAGCGTCAACGAGAGAAAATGCACGTGCATAATCGGCACTGTGCGCAGGCGAAGCTGTTGCCTATAGGAGGTGGAGAAACACCAGGGGCGCTATAACGTAAAACTATTCCAAACGATGTGTGCCAGGTGCACACATCGTCTGCTTAGGCGCTACTTAAAGGTTGCTAACAAGAAAAAAATGAGACAATCACCAGTCCTGCGGTCTGGCCAAGGTTGCTTTGATAGTATGTGCTGTGCATTTGTAGCAAATTGCAATTATAGGTTATGCAATTATGGCCCAAGTGAAATTTCGTTGCAGTTTATCTTTATACCGGCAGGAGAGAATGAACGTTTCCTTATTATAATCACTACAACACTGAGCATGTGTATAAGCACTTCTCTGTCATAAAGAACCATTTTCATTCATTGTGCACATAAAGATTAACTGCCTTCTTCTCAAAGTATGTTGCCATGCATGTCACGTCCAATGTGCCAGCCTTATTTGAGGCTTTAGAAAAACCCTCATGCATGGTGCACCGCTCTTTTTGTGTTTTGCCACCACCAAGGTATACTTCGTGGACTTAATTGGTTGAACATTATTCCACCATGTAAATGTTAAAACAATCCGTAAACGCAGAAAATTCTTGCCTGTGACTTGATGTGCAAGAAGAACAGGTACGAGGAATCACTTTCGTTGTCAACCGGTATAAAGCCAGAGTAGGCTTCCAGCTTCTCGCAGGGCGCCGGCAAGCACACCCGGCTGTTCTGCTTCATCGCCTTCAGTTTTTCGGGTAACACACGGTCGCTCGTCGCTGATAGCACGGTGTCATCCAGGAGTACCCTGAACGAGACAGGGAATGCATTTTGAACAAACTTATACTCGCTCGTAAGTCGTATAAAATTAGGAGAAATATATCTGGTTGTTGCAAAAGGCCTGCGTGATACATCACATTGGGGTTGTTTGGCTTTACCACATATCAGCAAATTATTCAGTCAAACCTAGAAAAATGAGTGCGCTTACATAAATTATCCTTTCGTAGTGACAAGCAGAGCATAAATTCTCCTTTAGATAATGTGTAAAATCATCATGGAAAGATAAAACTTCGGCTCAAATGTTCCCTCTAGACGCTTTGCACAGGTTTTTTGAGCATTTTCACTTACTGTCTGTAGTTCTTGAATTAAAGGCGCAGCTGAACACTTTAGCAGAGTAAGAAAATGGCCACGATTGGTAGACCATGCTGCCGTGAGAATGCCACTGTGAACAATTTGAATCAAACGTTATCCCGCTGCACACAGCAGGATAATCACAGAATACTTAGCTTAACCTTTACAGTGGCTTTTAAGGCCCGTTAGTTCTTTTTCAACACAATATGCAGGGTCAGAGACGACAACGTTCGAGCCTGCACGATGGACGGCAGAAGCCAACGTATTGGAAATCCTTTTGGACCATACGATACTCTCCAGAAAAGGCTTGAGTATGCGCGTACATCCTCCCATATTGTCATGGAAACGGCAACGCAGTGGTTGTTAACGAGTCCCGCTCGGTCTTGTCAGCGCTTCTTTGTCTTTGCGGGCAGCTTTGTAAGGTGTCAATGTCGAAGTTTTGTTGTTTTCGTTCACCTGAGAGGGTCGTGGCTCATACCTAGCATGGTGATGGACCATGAATCTGGCGGTTAAATTAGGCGTAGACAAATCAAGTAACAGTTTGGAAGTGGGAACTCAGAAATAAAAAAAAAAAATATGCGCGAGAAAGAAAGTAAAGTACATAGACAGAAATCGCAATAAACCACAAAAGAAGGAAAAAGTTATGGCTCTCCCGTAATCGAGAGTAGACGTAAGCATGAAATGGCTACCGGCAAAGCAGATTGGTTGGAGATGGTTCTAGCCACAATCCTAAAATAGGTATAGTGCATGTTCGCAAAGGCACACCGCACTCCACCACACCACAGCGCACGAACCCGTTTTGAACCGAACCTCATTGCAAGTGTATTCTGGGCCAAACAGCCATCCGTGGTGCACCGAACGCTGCCGGATTAGTTATGCAGCGTGGCGCCATCTCTCGAGCCGCGGAACTCACGGACCGCTGGCGTTGAACAGGCGACCCTATCTCAGCGCCAAAAGATGACAATCAAGTGTAGGGTGCAATGTATGTGCCTTTTGAACGTCACTATTGGAAATGACAAATAAAACTTCAGCGTGCTAGAAGTTAGAGCTTGAGTGATTTCGTGAATAAGCATTAGGAATAACGCGGAAGCAATATTTTTTGTAACTTGTTCGGTCAGTGCATGTACTGTGGTCCTGCACAAATGGTTGGGGGCCAGAGACCACATTTATAAGTTTTGACTGGTTACGCGGATGATCTCGTTTTTTTTTCGCAACTTTCCCGGATAATGGCGCTGGCTTTTGGTCTAAGGTCACTTTAAGGCCGCTGACAACGGCACCTAAAACCTTGTCATGCTTAAAAATGTCGCAGTTTCGCCCGAAAGGCGAAGCACGGATTGCGATAGCAAATTAGTAGATAGGCATACGTAGTAATGGTAGTAGCTCTATCGGCCGTGTAAACTTGTAAACATTCGCTTACTAACTAAATCAACAAGCACGGTGTCATGCGCGCACAGGTAAACATGGAAACATCTCGCTTGGGGACCGCAGAGACTCCCTGTCAAAATGCTGGAGTGAGGAATCGTGGCAGGAACAGCGAGCGAATTGACCTTCGTGCATCTCTCGCTTCAAGGCAAACGAAGTGTCGAAAGCACAGCCCATACGAAGCTACCGGCACTACGCGCACTTTGCAAGCATCGCAGATAGCTTTGAAAATGAGGCCCGCACGGACGCGCACTTTGGCCACGTCGCAGATCGCTTTCAATGTACGACGCCAGCATGGCCCCGCCGTAAGCTGCAGCCGCCAGGAAAGAACGCCCCTCTCGCTCGCCTCATCACCGTGCCTCGAGGTCGACAGAAGAGGGCGTGCTTCCGCCCCGCCTTCCTCGCTTGGGCGCGCGAGATTGAGCTTTGTTCACTGGTTCGCCCTGTATGCTGTCACTCACACATGCAGCATACGGCGCGCGGCGAGGATGTTGTCGCCGTTGGACTTTATACTTTAACTCACGGCGATGGCAGAAATGCGCCTATGTCCATAATTGCTATCGCAATAAAACTGTTGGGGTTTGATAGGAAAGGGGGGATGATTAGCTTAGCATGGTAATCGATAAGATTCAGTGAGGTACCTAGACCGGACTTTTGTTCACATTGTGAAGCATCTGGGGCAATTGCTATGTTATTTGGACTGCATGCTCGGCAGATTATCTCGTAATAGACCGTCTAAAATACGATGAGGAAGTAATTTTGCATTATTAGAAAAAAAGTAATCTAAATGCATCACAGTAGTAACAGAGCTGTCGGGAGCCGGAAGTACATTGCAGCAGCGCTCACCTAGGTGGTGAAGCAAATGTTATTAGAATGTAATTTTCGGATTATGTGGTCGCAGCCAATTCATGTCAAAAGAAAAACCCGAGCTTGGAAACAAAGAAGGTTGGAGAATGTCTTAAAGGTGATACATAAACTCTCAAGGTGAATTGCACTGTCAAAAGACGGAACCTGCTGGGAAGACAAGAAACTCGTGATTCCAGATAAAAAACAGCACTTGCAACTAATTTAGGATACCATACGCACAAACGCAATGCTTCGTGTTATAAGAGGCTCAGGGGGCAAGGCTTGTAGGCTGGAGCGCCGGAGAGCAGTACGCAATCAAATCCTAATACAGGACGAACGTACCCGCGATATATGATCAGGAACCAGAATCAGAATCTGTTTTTATTGAGATGATTAGAAATATTACAAGACATTAATATACAGAAGGAGGTACCGAAGTCAAAGACTGCAATGGGACCTCCTTTACAAGAAGTGTGCATCTCTTCTCAATCATATTCGTTGATTGCTCGGCATACACAAAATGCGAATAGCGCGGGTAGCTTTTCCTATCACATAATCTATGTGTGGGAGCCAGTTGATTGAGTAAACTTTATTGAATTCCTGTAGCACGCGCGTTACAGCGCAACGGGCGTCTCCCACGCAGGGGCCGACAGTGAGTACCTGGCGGGTGCTGCGCGGGCCTGCTGGACAGATATGCGTCAAAAATCACACCAAGGTATTTAAGACTCTACCTGAGCTATTTCATGAAGATGGTAAGACAATGAGATGGGCACTGGATTATGTATAGGAAAACACGAGAGTGGCACATTTCCTGTTCTCTACCATGTCGCTGCCACTTCAGTTGCGATACAAGGTACTGAGGACTGCAGCGATTCCGTAGTGGCCTGCAGTATCTGCATAATCGCACTGCAAACGATTTGCTTGATCTGCTTAAAACGTTAGACAGGCTGAATTATAATTTATCCGTAGTTTAGCCACTGTCTTTTTCCCAGCAGAGACGATTGCTTCAGAGGAATTAATAGCTAGGACGGAAGTGTTGCGCTCTGTACCACTACGGTACCCATAGACATCTGCTCGAGAGCGGTGGCAGGGGCCGAATACTGCTAGTATTTGCACTTCTTGAGCGTGAGTCTAGCGTTTCAGCGACACTTAAACGGGCGTCTATGCCCCTTAGGAGAACCTTGTTGCACGCGAGGTGAGGTGGGACAAAAGCACTCCTCGGAATGGAAGCGAATGATGTGCATTTCAGTAAGACTTCAAGAAAGGTCTGGCCCGGCGAAAGCACCCTATACCTCCCAGTCCGAATTCTTCAGCGTAACTGACGTTGTGGAAGTGGTTGAGCATTCAATTAGGTTTATTATGGACAGCTTATGTGCTGGTAGCCTGGTGAAACCTCCATTCGTGGACACCTGCACAACAGGGGCTGACGCCATTGCGAAAAGATAAGTTGAAATAATTCATTTGATGGAACGGATGCTGAGCAGGCGTATCGCTCCCGGCCACTCAACCAGAATTTGCAGTGATGTTTACGGCGAATATTTAAATTCTTCAGCGTGTTGTGCAATACGACAGTGGGCAGTTGATGTTTACGGTTAGCTTGCGTGCACCGCTATTGTTTGTCTTCGTAGTACGTGGAACATACAGCGGAATGTATTTGCTTGAGGCGTGGTTCTGCGCCATCGTTAATAGCCTGCGGGTAAGGTTAGCACTATCATTACCACTAGCCGCGCATCGCATCGTGTCAGAAGCATTGATCAATATTCATAAAATGGGCTTTACGTGCAGCACCCTCAATGTGATTATGAGACATGAGGTAGGGGAATAAATTTGACCACGTGGAGTTATTTAACGTGCACCTAAATGTACGTACACGACTGTCGTCGCATTTCGCCCCTGGGGAAATGCCGCTATCGGGGTCGCGGTTCAACACGCTACCCCGAGCAACGACATAGCCACAATGCTACAGGGGCGGGTACAGAAATGTTCGTTTCATGGGCGGCCTCTTTGAAAGTGTCGTCTGCACGCTGCGGTGTTTTAATGCGGCTTTGTGTCTGCACGCCCTTTGTCTGTTGTCCGCTTGACAAATTGGCACGAAGTTTGTTTATCAGAAATAGCAGAAACGTACCGTACCTTACGTTAAATATGAATTTATGCAGTTCCTTCGCCGGTCGCCGCCATGTCTAGCAGCCAGCGTTTCCTTGCTTTGATGCGTCGCCTTTTCCCTCTCCCGCGCTACCCCCATGTATGCAGGCTGCCACGAGCGGGGAGCGGCAAGGCTGTTACTGCGTCCCTTGTATCCGCCTCCTCTCTTTACCTGCTCTCTACTAGAAGCGGTATTGCGCAAGATTTTGACGCCACACTGAGAAGAGAAACACAAAGCACGGCGCTCTGCTGTGTGTCCCGTCAAACTGCTACGCAGTCCCCATTTTTGTATGCTATACCAACACGCCTAGTCTTCAACCCTCTCTACCATTTTATGTGCCTCCCCTCTGGACTGTGGCGCGTTTGTACAAAGGAAAGCGTTGCAGCTGCTGCCGTGCTTTTTCGGCAGGGCTCACTGATCACTACAGCCGTCGAGAGGATATCGTGACGACGCCTACGGAGCTCCAGAGGACATCGTGGCGACGTGGTTGAAAGGTCTAACGGAGTTTCTCACGTCACCTATCCTCTCTATGGGCACCCTGCAATGCAGTTTGCCTGTACGTGTCGCGCCACCTGGCAGCGGCGGTGAGCACCCGCGGGTAGGCCCTCACCGCTCAGGCCCGCCTGCAAGCCTGCTTTTCCAATTTTCCGATGGATTCTCCGCGGCCTCTTGGCAACTCCTTCGTGAGAAGTTTGAACAAAAAGAACAAGCGCAGATACTGCTGCGTTAAGGACTGTCACAACCGCGAAGTGGATGTCGGCATCAAACCGTACCGCTTTCTTTTAAAACCGGGGGAAGCAATCCGGCGGCTGAAGTGGATCGTCGCGGTTCGTGTCGGTCTTGCGAATTGCTGTTAAACAACTAAGACGTAAGTGCAAAAACAAGAAGAAAATATTAAAAGAACCAACAGCGGCATCTGTAAAAACACACAATAAAGCGTCAACTGCATAAAAACGCTTGAACTGATTCCGGCTGTTGTAAATCAGTTTTGATAGTTTAGCTCGTCTTGCTCCAAAACAAACGCGCAGTGGTTGTTAAGTGTCAAATCTAGCTTCGTAAGCGCTGTGCTTCTTCCTGCGCCAAGATCAAGACGTGAACGTTGGAACCGAGCTCATTCGTGCCGATGTTTTCTCGTGCTTAGAACAACAGAACTAAGGTTGCAGTACACTGCAGGACACGTCGAGTATTCGAAAATTAGCATTTTCCTCGCGCACACAAGCGCATATTTGTTCAGTCTTGACGTTGTTTAGTCTCAGCTGATTGCTCTCGAGTCTTCAGCGGTAATGCCCTCTCACATTCGAGCCCGAACGGCAATACCAGAATATGCTCGAGGCACTTTGTCAACGGAGAAAAAAAGCACTTACCTGCCAATTCGCCAAAACCTCTACAATGTGAGGTGCAAGACACGCTCCAAGTAAGGAAGCGACAAATGACAGTTCAAAGACGTCCACGGCCGTATTTGCTCACTAAAATGGCATAATATAATGATTTGTTAACGCATCGATCGACGTCGTAAGCACACTTACTTTGTTGTGACAAATAATTCGCGACCTGCGGTGGTTGCTTAGTGGCTACGGTGTTGGGCTGCTGAGCGCGAGGTCGCGGGAATAAATCCCGGCCACGGCGGCCGAATTTCGATGGGGTCGAAATACCAAAACACCCGTGTAATTCAGGTCCACGTTAAAGAACCCCATGTGGTCCAAATTATACCGTAGTCTCCCACCACGGCGTGTCTCCTAATCAGATCGTGGTTTTGGCACCTAAAACACCACAATTTAAGCACCTCACTGTGATGTCCGTGCTGTTTACTTCTTTGACACGGTATATGTGGTTGTAGTCGTAAATTTGATGTCCTTTCGCAAGCGTCGGTGGTCAAAAATGGGCATCGACGTTTTCGATTGCCTTAAAACCGGAATTTAGAACGTCCGAAAGGTTTCAAACGAGCGCCGCAAAAGCCCGTCTCCGCAGCAGTGGCCGCCTCGGTGTTTCGCGCAACTGACACGGTGGCGCTGACGGCTGAGCCGATCGCCGCGCCGCCTGACCATTGCAGAGAGCCTATCGCGCTCAAATACCGCAACAACCTAGCAGCAGCTGTAGGATGAGGAGGGAAGCCGCAATGAAAGCTTCGCTTAAAAAAAAAGGGTTGGTAGGGCACTACCACTGACGCCTTAAACACCAAATTCATGGCCAATTACGCTTTGGGGGTAAACGCAAGTCACTCAGAACGACAACAACAACAACAAGCTGTTCGACAGAAAGGCACGACCCGCGTGCCTTTCTGCTGAGCTGCCGTGACACTACATATTGTCACGTGGTAGTGACGTTAAAGAACACAGTAGCAGTACTGTGACAGAGAAAACTTGCTTTTATTGGGCGAACCTGTGCCCACAAAACAGGCTACACTTAAAGCGCAACGATAGCGGCCAACACAGTCGGCGATCGTCGAAAATCTGATATCAGCTGGTCAAACGCGACAGCTTTTATACAGTAGTCATCAAATTTTTTAGACTAATCGTCGAGACCCGCATGCCTTCTACAAATTTCTACACCATTCGCGTCAAGGGATGAAATCAGATAACCCAAGGTTCGGCGACAACAGACTGCGGATAGAAGCATCGATAACTTTCCAGAAAATTCGGATACATGCAGGCGCGTCCCGGGCTGTGCGATAACATTTGTTCGGCGGCGAAACGTGGTCGCCCGACAGAGATAAGTACACGTGTCAATACCCCCCTCTTAAAAAGCATCGACCCGATGCTACATACAAGCGAAATAAAAGCACCCGTAGCAAAGAAAGCAACAAAAAATAAGGAATTTCGCCAGCGTCCGTAAAAGGGTTTAAGGCGCACCACGTGGACCACTTCAGATCGTGCGCAGCACCGCTGCGAATGCGAAATGCCGTCTGCCACGACCTCATAGTCCAGAGCGCCAATACGTCGGATGACCTTGTAGGGTCCGAAATAGCGTCGGAGTAGTTTCTCACTGAGTCCTCGTCGGCGTATCGGGGTCCATACCCAAACACGGTCGCCGGGCTGGTACTCGACGAAGCGTCGTCGGAGGTTGTAGTGTCGGCTGTCGGTACGCTGCTGGTTTTTGATCGGTAGGCGGGCGAGTTGTCGGGCTTCTTCGGCGCGCTGAAGATAGGTAGCGACGTCAAGATTCTCCTCGTCAGTGACGTGCGGCAGCATGGCGTCGAGCGTCGTCGTCGGGTTCCTGCCGTAGACCAGCTTGAACGGCGTGATCTGTGTTGTTTCTTGCACCGCCGTGTTGTAAGCAAATGTTACGTACGGCAGGACGGCATCCCAGGTCTTGTGTTCGACGTCGACGTACATCGCTAGCATGTCGGCGAGGGTCTTATTCAGCCGCTCCGTAAGACCATTCGTCTGCGGATGGTAGGCCCTTGTCCTCCTGTGCCTTGTTTGACTGTATTTCAGTATGGCGTGGGTGAGCTCCGCTGTAAAGGCCGTTCCTCTGTCGGTGATGAGGACTTCTGGGGCGCCATGTCGCAGCAGGATGTTTTCGACAATGAATTTCGCCACTTCGGCTGCGCTACCTTTCGGCAGTGCTTTAGTTTCAGCGAAGCGGGTGAGGTAGGCTGTCGCCACGACGATCCACTTATTTCCGGTTGTTGACGTCGGAAAGGGTCCCAGCAAGTCCATCCCGATCTGCTGGAATGGTCGGCAAGGAGGCTCGATTGGCTGTAGTAATCCGGCTGGCCTTGTCGGCGGTGTCTTGCGTCGCTGACAGTCTCGGCATGTTCTGACATAACGAGCGACGTCGGCGGTCAGGCGCGGCCAATAATACTTTTCTTGTATCCTCGATAGTGTCCGGGAAAATCCGAGGTGTCCAGTGGTCGGATCGTCATGTAGGGCGTGCAATACTTCTGGACGAAGTCCTGACAGGACAACAAGAAGGTAGTTGGCGCGGACTGGTGAGTTCTTCTTCGCGAGTAGATTGTTTTGAAGCGTGAAGGAAGATAATCCGCGCTTAAATGCCCTAGGGACAACGTCGGTGTGCCCTTCCAAATACTCCACGAGGCCTTTTTAGCTCCGGGTCTGCCCGTTGCTGTTCAGCGAAGTCTTCCGCGCTTATCATTCCAAGGAAGAATTCGTCATCTTGCGGCGGCGGGTCAATGGGGGCGCGTGATAGGCAATCGGCATCGGAGTGTTTTCGTCGGGACTTGTAGATTACAGTGATGTCGTATTCTTGTAGTCTGAGGCTCCACCGCGCCAGTCGTCCTGAAGGATCCTTTATACTCGCTAGCCAATGCAACGCGTGATGGTCACTGACGACTTTGAATGGCCTGCCATAAAGATAAGGGCGAAATTTAGCTGTAGCCCAAACGATGGCGAGGCATTCCTTTTCGGTCGTAGAATAGTTGCCTTCCGCTTTTGACAGCGACCGGCTAGCGTAAGGTATCACCTGTTCGACTCCGTTTTTCCTTTGGACTAGAACGGCACCGAGGCCTAGGCTACTGGCGTCAGTATGGATTTCTGTATCGGCGTACTCGTCGAAGTGCGCAAGTACCGGCGGCGACTGCATGCGTCGTTTGAGTTCTTCAAATGCGTCGGCCTGCGGTGTTTCCCACTTGAACTCAACATCACATATAGTTAGACGTGTCAACGGCTCGCCGATGCGTGAAAAGTCCTTCACGAAGCGCCTGTAGTAGGCACACATGCCAAGGAATCTACGCGCTGCCTTCTTGTCGGTGGGCTGCGGGAACTTTGCGATGGCAGCTGTTTTCTGGGGGTTGGGGCGTACTCCGGATTTACTGATGACGTGGCCTAGGAACAGAAGCTCAAAACTAGCTTTTATTGGGCGAACCTATGCCCACAAAACAGGCTACACTTAAAGCGCAACGATAGCGGCGAACAGAGTCGGCGATCGTCAAAAATCTGATCAGCTGGTCAAGCGCGACAGCTTTTATACAGTAGTCATCGAATTTTCCAGACTAATCGTTGAGACCCGCATGCCTTCTACAAAGTTCTACACCATTCGCGTCAAGCTATGAAATCAGATAACCCAAGGTTCGGCGACAACAGACTGCGGATAGAAGCATCGATAACTTTCCAGAAAATTCGGATACATGCAGGCGCGTCCCGCGCTGTGCGATAACATTTGTTCGGTGGCGAAACGTGGTCGCCCGGTAGAGATAAGTACACGTGTCAATATCTACTATGGAAGCCACATAAACTGCGAAGAAACGATGAGTTGAACGGGAACGTAAAAACTGTACATTGCCCTCTATACCCCCCTTCATATTAGGTCCTTTTGAAGGAATTAGAATGGTATGCATAGCAGCCATTCAAGTGTGTTTGCTCGTTTCAAGAAAATATGTTTCAAGAGCTTTTTTACGATCCTTAAAGCCAATAACCGTCATGCATTAACAGGTTACGTGTAGCGTTAGGTATCTTTAGCGTAAGAAACTCCTAGGCACTATAATAACTTACGGCGTCTGGAGATAAAGGCACGGCTGTCGTGTTTGATCCTCATTGCATCCGCACAAAGTAAGAACGAACAGGAATAACACATCGACTGTCCATATGCTCCAACAGCCCATGACCGTGTGCGTCACAAGTCTAGCATCTATGATCGATGATGAGGCTGGTTTATATTGCTTTTTCCACTATAGGTCATTAGAAGATCTATGTCTGCTATTGCCCCTTGTTAAGACGGGGCTCACACCTGCATAAAACAATCCTGATGTCTTTTTGAAAATGTATGACTCAGACTATGTTCAGCAGCGAAGAGTGTAATGCCTCGTATTACATTTCTGAATGTACGAAATAAACATTTTTTTACAAAACACGATCGTTCATAAGCTTAAGTGGGGAAAGGTAGAAAAAAATAAGCTGTCAAATCATTCTTGCCATGCCGGTCCCTCTCTCGCAAGAGATATAATACTGGCACAAAATATTTGTTAGCCGTTTTTTGAAGCCGAATTTTCTTTGCCTTTTGCCTCTGCATTGTGGGTGCTATCCCCGGCGCTGTTGGCGATTATACAACTTGAGCCAGTGTGTATTTGCCAATGCATGTGCCAATGCGCATGAGCCAATGCGAATGTGCAAATGGGCGTGTGGCACCGGGCCGTTCAACATCGTTGACCAATACCCAAGGATGAGTGTGTGCCTCTGGGTAGGTGCTGGAATAAATAGGCAGAACAAGAAGACATGAA
Source organism: Dermacentor albipictus (assembly GCF_038994185.2). Lineage (NCBI taxonomy): Eukaryota > Metazoa > Arthropoda > Arachnida > Ixodida > Ixodidae > Dermacentor > Dermacentor albipictus. The sequence continues at coordinate 72,909,095 of NC_091826.1, read as the reverse complement.
TAAGTCGGCAACAGAAAATTGAAGTCAGCTGCAGAGGAGAAAAGAGCGAATCGACGGCAGCCGAATTTGAGAAAGAAGTAAAGAAGTCTAGGGTTTGACGAAAACTCGTCTGGCGAGGAAATAACATGGCTGAATAAACGTACACTCGCCAACTGAAAAAATTTTCAAAACACGGATTGACGTTTCGGCGCCCAATACGGGTGCCTTGTTCACAATGAGCGAATGCATGGTGGTCTTTATTATATATGCATCGGAAGACGTAATGCGCTTGCGTACAACTCAGGGAGGGGTCCCCGTGTCCGGCTTATCGTGTTAATAGTAGGTTGTATGCAGAATGATTCAAGGAGCAATCGGGACGATAATTTTTTCTCTCTTTCGATGACAGAAGCCGGATTCCAGTTAATACTGTGTCCAGTCTTTTCGTGGTGCTCTGCCAGGGTGCTGGAGACCGTGTGTCCTTTGGCTACATCATTGCGATGCTGCTGTAGCCTTCTTTTAACGTTCGCCGTCTCGCCTAAGTAGCACGCATGGCAGTCCTGGCAAGGAATTTTTGTAGATGACGCCCGGAAATGTTTCTTTTTTGAGGCGGTCTTTCACTCGGACGAGTTGTTGTTTTAGCTTGCTTGAAGGGACGTGGCAGATTTGTACATCATAATCTTTGAAAATTCTTGATAATGACTCGCTTACGCCTCGTGCATAGGGGAGAGACGCCCGTTTTCTTGTTCTCATCGGCCTTACAGGGGGTTCAGCTGCACGCTTTTCTTCAGTCTTTATAATCTGGCCGGTGTAGCCATTGCTGACCAAATCCTGCGTCACTTTCTTCAACTCAGCTCTGCGTGCGTCAGTAGTCGAGCATAGTCGGAATGCACGGGTGAGCAATGTGGAGGCAACAGATCGTTTTTGTCTAAGGGGGTGGGCCGAATCAAAGTGTAGATATTTCCCTGTGTGTGTAGGCTTTCGGTAAACACTCGTGGAAAGGCCGGATGCAGTGCGCATGACTTCAACGTCAAGGAAGGCCAAGCGACCATTAACTTCTTCTTCAACGGGGAATTCTATTGTGCTTTGGAAAGAGTTCAGGTGCTGCAGAAAAGGTACGACGTCTTCGCGGCGGATAATAGAATAACAGTCGTCGACATACCGCAGCAACACCATTTATATCCTACTCACTCTATGTAGATGATATACAGATAAGTTTTAAATCATGCAATCTGTCCATATGCGAGAGGCAGATTCAGCTGGTAGTGAACAGGCTTTCAATATGGGCGAACAAGAATGGCTTTCGCTTTAGCGAAGAAAAGACGACATGCGTGTTATTTTCTCGCAAAAGAGGCATACATCCTGAACCGAATATTACGATGAACGGGTATGTGCTTAGTGTAAAAAAGGAGCAGAAATTTCTCGGCGTTATATTGGATGATAAGCTCTCGTTTGTGCAACATATAAAAAGCATAAAAATGAAATGCTTAAAAACTATGAATATCCTCAAAATTATTTCGCACCAGTCGTGGGGAACTGACAAGAAATGCTTGCTCTCGCTGTATAACAGCTTGATTAGAACACGTATCGATTACGGGAACATTGTTTACCAATCAGCTTCACGTTCTGTTTTAAAAATTCTGGTTCCTGTACATGACCTTGGAATGCGGCTAGCCCTAGGTGCATTCCGTACTAGCCCTGTTCCAAGTTTGCACGTAGAAGCTAATCAGTGGAACCTAGACCGAGAACGTAACTACTGTAGTTTTATGTACGCACTTAAGATTAGTTCCAACCGAGAACACCCGTGTTACAAAATGTTGAAGAGCACAGAAACGCGAACCCTCTTTGCAAAGCGCCCATCATTAGCAAAGCCACTTCCACTGAAAGCACCGTCGCTATGTCAAGAAAACAACATATTGCTGTCGGACGTTCATTGCATAACCCTAACGAGTTAGTAGCACCATGGGAATCAGTCACCATACATTGTGACTTCTCGTTCACCGAAATAAACAAAAAGCATACACCCCAAGAAGCTGTAAAACAACACTTCTTATCACTACAGAGTAAGTACAAGTGTCCAGAATTTTACACTGATGCTTCAAAAACTGCTGAAACAACATCATGTGCTGCAATTGGTCCAGATTTTGTAGCGCATTTAAGATTAAACAAATACACAAGTATCTTCACTGCTGAAGCTCACGCTATACTCCTCGCAGTTAAAGAAATAACAACCAAACAGATCAATCAATCGATAATACACACAGATGCCTTAAGTGTGGTCCGGTCAATACACATTGAAAAACAAAGAAAGAACCCGGTGATAAACACTCTCATCAGTAGCTTAACCTTAGCCTAGAAGAGAGGGCTACATATTATAATCTGCTGGGTACCTGGCCATACTAGTATACTTGGTAACGAAGCAGCAGACGCAAATGCGGCCTTAGCAGGTCTAAGGCCCCAAATAGATTTAAGTTATGTACCATATACAGATATGAAACCTGTCGTTCGAGGAATACTGCGTCACGCATGGCAAGAAGCTTGGGACACAGAAAATAATAACAAACGTCACATCATCCAACCTTACATTACCCAAACACCTGTATACCGGCATAGACAGGAGGAAGTAATGATGTCGAGACTGAGGATAGGACACACACATGCAACTCACTCATACTTGCTAACCGGTACTGATCCACCGGTCTGCATTATATGTGGAAATCAACTCACAGTCATCTATGTTCTTATACAATGCCCTGGCATGGAAGCTACGCGAAAAAAATACTTTCCTGAACTTTACCGCACCAATTTACCTATGCATCCTGCATTTTTCCTATCGGCTAAGCTGATGTTCCCCCTCGACCGGCTGTTAAGTTATCTTAATGATGTGAACTTTTTGAAGAATATATCTTACCGCTTTTAAACTCATCTTCTCTACACTGCCTGAAATCCTACATGATCATTCTAAATTCTCCCAAGAAATGCAAGCCTCGTGTTTTTAATTCCTAGGCCTTTACAGCCACCGCAGTACATCACAGGCATCGCAAACCACTATACCCGCTGGCATGTTTATAACATTCTACTGCACTACTAAACATCGTTGCTGGCGCTCTTTGGCCGTTGTAGCCCTTGCGCCATAAATACTAATTAATAAAATAACAGACGCTGCGGTGCACTCAAAAGGCGTCACCATTGAAGTTGATCACTCGTTCTGTGGCCCGAGAGATTCTACGACTGTGTAAAGCACTGGCTTGAATTCACCCTGCCGAATGACAGATGCAAGGTACTGCACACACGTTTATCTACTTCTCCAAATCCAAGTTGTAGTTGTGTCGTCGACCAATTATAAGTCGGCAACTACTTTAGAGAGTTGTACCTGTCCTATGACCGCAAGTGCCCAGCCTCACTCAAGAACAACATTTCATTGTTTCTTAGCAAGTAAAGATATTTTTCTGGGAATACGTTTGTTGTGTCCCTTGTCCTTGGAAGTGATCACGGTGTTTTTATTTACTTATCCTATGCAGTAAAGTTTTCTCCATCAAAGCGATGTTCGATTTCGTATTCAAAAGAAATTAAACATCGATTCCTTTTGCGCGCTGTAATTTATGCGAACTGTATTTCTTATCTTTCTAAATACGGCTTTGTCTACCCTAGAGAGTTTGTTGAGAAGTCATTTATTTTTCGGCGTCTATTGAGTCGTACTAAGTCACAACGATAGCTTAGTGGCTATTGTGTTGCACTGCTAAGCTCGATGCCATGGTTTCGACCCCGGCCACGGCGGCCGCGTTTCGATGGGGGCGAAATGCAAAAACACTCGTGTACCTAGATTTGGGTACATGGTGAAGAACCTTAGGAAGTCATGATTATTCCAGAGTTCCTCACTACGGCGTGCCTCATAATCGGATTGTTGTTTTGACATTTTTGTAACTCGTAATGGCATTCGCTTCCTACATTTATTAGTCCGTAATTTTTCTTCACTTAAAGGGACACTAAAGTGAAAAGTGATTTCTTCTGCATCAGTAAATCACCGTTCTACAACACCAAAAACACCACTCTTAAACGAAAAGACGTTTGGTAAGCCAGAAAAAGCGCAAGAACGAAATACGGGTGGCGACGCCTACTTAAGTTCCCGCACCTGGGGGCTGTGACGTCATGGATTTTGATGGCATCTTCTAGGGCCTACTAAATATATATAGCGGTACAGATTGACTACATTGTGTTCTAAAGGAACCAAATGTTAAACATGACAAGTTTCGGGAACCTTTATTCAGCCAACGCGGCCCAAATGCGAAAACAAACTTTGGAATCCCTGACGTCACGCTGACGTACCGGCGCTGGTGTTTCGGCGCGAAATTCAAATACTGATACTTGGACCTTCATTTTCTCATCTAATATTCAAACTATTTTCTTGAAATGACTGCCTGCAGGGTTCTCAAACAATGCTTTATTAGTCTAAACTGATTTATTGTTTCCCTTTAGTGTCCCTTTAAAAAACATAAGCGTTGACATTCAAGTCCTGTTTGAAGCTTTCATTTTCTGTGCGTAATATGGCTTGTTTTAATTTTTGTTTTGTTTTCGTCTCGCAGTGTGTTCTTCCACTATGGCATTTATTTGAGGACGAAGTATCGCGCGCGTCATGGCTGACTTTGATACGCAGAAGAATGTCAAGTTCATCATCAGGCATGTCAGGAGCATCATCAGGAATGTCAGGAGCATCATCAGGCAACTACATCAGGCAAGACTGATGTAGTTTATCCCGCTATTCCGGGAACTCTGCTTTGAATTCAGGCTTCTTCCGGAGGACAGACTTGCAGGAGGTAGCTAATGGACGTGTTCATAGAAACATAAATTTTCGTACAGTCATTACTAGACGGAACTCTGAGGCTATTGTCTACGGAAGCTGCGAGTGGGGCGGTTAAGCCAGCATGGAAATGATGGGTAGTAGATGGATTTGTCTAAGGTTCGTCTTTCTAGCTTCAAACGGCTTTGTGACTTTGCAAATTCATAATTTTCAACGAAGTACTTTGTAATAAATATTTAAATAAACATTTTTGAAGATTTCTACTGGCAGGGTTCGGGAACAGGACCTCTAGCACAGAAACCCAACATTGAAAGCATTGCGCCCTAGGCGCATGCATTGATAAGCCTGACAAGTTCCATATGCAAACTCTGAGAAAGTAATTAACCGGCGCCTTATACGTTTTCTTGAAAGCAACAAAATTCTCGAAGCCTTACAGTTTGGTTTCAGCGAAGAAAAATCCACACTCGATCACCTTGTCCATATCGATAAGAATATCCGAGATGCCTTTGTGCACATTTTTTTCTTGTAAGTGTTTTTAGACATGGAGAAGGCATTCGACAAAACACGGCATTTTGGAACTGTCCGTGACATGGCTGGAATGGGAGTTCGATGCAACTTGCTGATCATGGTTCAGAGTTACCGCTAGGTTACAAATCATGTAATCTAAGTATCCGCGAGCGAGAAGTGTAGCTCTGCTTGAATAACTTGTCTAAGTGGGCGGAAGAGAAGGGTTTGAAACTAAACCCACAAAAAAGTATGTGCTTCTTTTTCTTCAACAAAAGAGGTGTGCTACCAGACCCCGTTATAGACCTTCATGGAGAACGACTATCTGTGAGCTCTGAACGTAAATTCTTAGGTATTATCATAGACAATAAACTAACCTTTATCTCCCATCTGAAGTATCTTTAAGTGAAATGCCTGAAGACTATGAACCTCTTGAAGCTCCTGGGACGCGCATCATGGGGAAGCGACAGAAGATGCCTCCTCAGCCTATACAAAAGCCTTATACGGTCGCGCCTTAACTATGGAGCCATAGTATATGCTGCTGTGCCTAGTGCTCTAAAGATGCTAGATCCTATCGACCACTTGGTTATATGCCTTGCTACAGTCGCCTTCCGGACAAGTCCTGCACAAAACTTTTACGTTGAATGTAACGAACGGTCTCTACACTTCCAAAGGACATATTTTAGCTTCTCCTATGCCTTGAAGGTACAATCAAATGTAGATCATTCGTGATATTCGATTATTCGCGACTTGACCACGGCCAGGCTGTTCCATCACCGCCCAGCCATCAGGCCCCCTCTGTCCCTCCGATGAGAAGTACTGTCAGAATAAACAGGCATCTCTGTTTTAGGTGAAGTACTAATGGCTCCTACTCGGTTTCCACCGTCCTGGGAAATGGCAGACTACCCAGTGTAACATCTCTTTCTTAGAGATATCAAAACGACCACCTCAGGCACATATACACCCGCATTTTCTTGAGCTTAAGAACTATTCCAGAGCTGAATTTTACACAGATGCTTCAAATTCTCCTGCTGGTGTTGCTTACCCAGCTCTCGAACGCTCTTTTTGAACATCTGGGGCAATAAATCCACAAACCACTATCTTTGCAGCGGAAGCATACTCTGTACTCTAGGTTATGCAACCCATAAAGCTCACAAATGTCGCTAAGGCTGTTGCCTTGACGGAGTCATTAAGTGTAGTGATAACCCTAATTAGTCTAGGAAAACACAAGAACTCTGTTGTGAATGAACTATACAGCTTGTTGTGCTCCGCATGTATGAGCAACCAAGTGATTGTCTCATGCTGGGTACCTGGCCATAGGGGTATAAAAGGCAACGTACCTGCTGACGAAAACGCTACGTCAGTGAGTTTTAGTGCCACAGCTGGAAATATCCCCATTCCTTGCCATAGATTTAAAGGCTTATATACGCCGGAAACTGAGGAATCATTGGCAAGGAGAGTGGGATATACAAGCATTAAATAAGCTACACATGACAAAAACGCAACTAGGCAACTAGATAAGTGAGAAAACTGCATGGTACAGGAAAGTACGCCTTTTCCAATTAAGAACAGGACACGCATACGGTACTAACTCTTGCCTCTTATCTGGGGAGAATCCTCCGACTTTTAAGTGCGGCAATAATCTCACCGACATCCACGTTTTTATTCAATGCCCTGCAATAGGTCGAAACAGAGAGGAAGAAGTGTTTCCTTTCTGCATATCGCGAAAATGTACCTCTTAACCCCGCATGTTTTCTTAACAATGAACCGCTTTTTACCCTTAAATTGATCTTAGACTTTTTAGCTGAAAGAGACACGCTGCAAATAATTTGGCAGGGTAGTTTTTAGCACACGATTAGCAGCTCTTGTATGCAACGGCTCTATTGAAGCCCTTGTGTCACTGCTTGTTTTATTCTATCATGTTTTAACGAAACCAATTGTCATAGCCTACATCACTAGTTAGTCAGTCTCATTAGTTTAGTACCTATATATTTTACTCCATCTACGGCGACAGGTTTTAGGCCCTTTTCAGCCATGTCAGATCTACCATAAGGAGTTCACTGACCACATCATCTACAATTCATCAATAACATAACCATTTGTCATGGTGCTTTTTGGCCATACCTGGCCCTTGCGCAATTAAACACCACCTATCATACGTTACCATGTCTTGCATTACCACATACCATACGTTACCAGAACACATTGCTCTAGTTTTCTGTTTCACTCTACTGCTTTGTAACCACTCCTCTCTTCAATGACATATGGCCTTGAGGCAGTGGCGTAGCCAGAAATTTTGTTCGGGAGGGACAGAGGGGGGGGGGGGGGCTCACTTTGCAGCTCGGCCTCCTCGTTATAGAATTTTTTCGAGAGATCAAATACATTAAACATTGATAATAACTGCGTTGCCATTGCCAAAGGTGTTGCAAAGGAATTCTTGAACGCTACGCACTGTCAAGACAAGTAAAATATTTATGTTTTCATAAAGCAATTTACTGGTATGCCTCAAAATTGTGCCCGACATTACTGATATCAATGCTTGCATGTTTTCTGTATATTTAATAAGTGAAGTGAATATCACACGAGCTTTAGAACTATATGAGTTTGAAACAAACAAAACAGTGCATGCCGCTGATATGAAAACTGTAAAGGCCATGAAATGAACAAGTTGACAAATCTTTTATTAAAACTTTGTTAGCCTCCCTGCCTTTCTATCATTTGCATCTCTATCTCTCTCTTTTTCTCTCTCTCTTTCTGTCACTGAAGAGCCTTGTTTACATTTTTTTTGCTCTGCAACGATCAGAGAAAAATCTCAAGGACGCCCTTCTTTGTTAGCATGTATTGCGCAGAAGCAGCTGTCCCCGGTCGTGTATTTTGAGTAATTGCTTCGAAATTAGAGTCGCAAGAGAGAGCACATATAAAGAGCAGGCGTTCTGCGAAATATACAAGGGCGAGTCAAATGAAATTGAGCCAATGCGAACATATGACAAACGGGGTACTTTATTTAAAACTAGTCTCCATGAGCATTTAGACATTTGTCCCACTGACTAACGAGTCGCGTGATTCCCTTTCATAAAGCTCCTTGGGTTGCTGCTTCAAAAAGTCTGTAACTGACTCTTTCACGCACTCGTTCGACACGAATCTGGTTCCCTTGAGGTGTTTTTACAAATGCTCCAAAATGTGGAAGTCGTAAGGCGACAGGTCTGGACTGTATGGCGGAGGTTGTAGCGTTTCCTACTTGAAGCTTTCCCATTTTCTGTTACCCACATCAGCGACGTGGGGACGGGCATTGTGGTGGAGCAAGATGACCCCATTCCTCAATTTTTCATGTCGTGTGTTCTTGATTGCGACACGCAACCGATCCGACGTTTCACAGTATCGGAAACCATTGATAGTTTCTCCAGGTTTACCAAGTTCGATAAATAATGGCCCCTGACGATCGACAAAAACGTCAACAGTGCCTTTCCGGCAGAAATGACGGCCTTTGCTTTTCTTGGGGGTGGTGAATACAAATGTTTCCGCTGTAAAGTTTGCCGTCGTGTTTCAGGCTCGTAGTAGCGGCACCATGATTCGTCCCCTGTCACAATTGCAGACAAAATGTCGTCACTCCCATTGTGATGCCGGATTAGATGAGTGAAAGCCGCGCCGAACCTCTCCCTCTTCTGGCGGTAGTTCAAATTGTCGGGCATTCATTACGCATACAAGAGCCGATAACCATGACATATGGTGTGACGTGAGCTGTGACTGAAGTTCACACGCCCTGCCAATTAATCGATGCTTATTCGTCGTTCTTTTCTAACCAGCCTAGGGAATTGTGTTGGGCGTGATTGCACGGTGGCTTTGGCCCGGTCTTGGATCATCTTTTTAATTTTCACGGCTTTCTTTGAACCGTTTGCTCCAACACTTCACAGTGGCCAATAAAATGCAATGTTCACCGTACACGGCAGCCATACGGCGACTAATAACTTTTTGGGAAACATCTTCATCCGTCAAAAACCTCACGACACCACGCTGTTCAACTTTTGGAGTGTCCATTATGTCACGCAACCATGTTCACCCCAGTGCATGAGAGCATTAGAGAACCTTGGTCCTCACACCTGCGTGTCAGTTTTGTAAATAAGAGATGCCTCCGTGTCACGCCCATGCCGCGCAGATAATGAACCGGACTATTATTCCGCATAGTGGGTTGGCTCACTTTATTTGACGCTGTTACCAGTTGTAGGAGTTGTCGGACGATCTCGCCGCTTCCACCATATGTAAGATTTGGAGTCGGGCTTGTAGGACGATCGGAGGAACCTGGGGCGACATGACTAGGCGAGCAGGATTTATCTACATTATGTACATTTGGAACAAGAGATACATTCGACAGTCTATGCGTGGCTCCCAAATGGAGCACGCAAGACGAGCATACAGCACACAGCTTACGAGCACACAGCTCACGAGTACATTGACGAGCACAGAGCACGACGACGAGCACGCTCTAGCAGCCGACAATCGCTGCTTATAAGCACTCCGTTCGACGTCATAATTCGACGTCATCGCAGACTACACGCCTTTTTGGAGGAGGAGGGCTCACACACGTGCCGCACAGGTTTCAGTGCTCTCTCGAGGGCAGACGACCTTTGCAGCGCAGTATCCATTGTCCTGTGACCCCGTAGTCATGTGGTCACGCCCGACCCCAGCCGGCGCCTCTAAATTCCATAGTGAACCTAGGCCGCAGTTTTCCAAAGCGAGTTCATGGTTGGTTAGCGCTGTCCTCGCTGGTTCTCTGAAGGGCGCCACCAGCCCGGATCGATCGACGCATCTGCAGCGGGCTGAAATAGCTGCACGCCGATCCTAACAACATATACACAAAACCTCGCAAGAAGATATTTAAATATACGTATAAGTATTCAATAAATCTACGTATCTAAGAAAAAGTCACTATATATGATGTGCCAAAGAAGGCAAATAAACATGTGGCGCACCCACAGATTCACATATCACAGGCCCCACTATCTCCACTCCCCCGATGTATCGCGCGCGACGGAAGGTGGCAAGCTTCATCGCCGCTTTTCTCCCTTGCGCACACAAGACTGGGCAAACATTGTCGGCTCACCATCGTCGGCTAAGCGTAAGACCCCCTCCCTGCACCCTATGCTTTCGCTCGCACATACAGCATGCGGCGCACGGTCACGATCTTACTACCCCTGGACATTATACGAAATATGAGTGCGATGCCGACGGCAGGAATGCTCCTGAAGTGCCCATATAACTATAACTGCTATCGAAATAATATAATAAGAGTATCCAACAACTGAAGCGTCACTTGGCCTATTGATTTCCTCTAAAAAGAAGTAATAAAATCGAACTTTCACCATGCGACAATTCGCTGTGCCACAACGTCTTTTTTTTTGTTGGGCTGGAGGGGTCGAACATGAAATAACGCGTAGGAAAGCATGTTGGCTACAATCGAGTGCTACTTTGGGCACCTAGTGTGTCTACCAACGAATATCGAAGAAAACATGAGACGCTTGGTCCACAGAGAACCATACGCGCACTGCTCGGAATTCTACACCGCAAAGAAAAAAATTTCCGGAGAGGTTGTGCTCAAGTGAACGCACTGCCATCCGTCGAGTCCCCGTAGTGATGGCGGCGAGTGATCATGCATTGTTTCTTTTTCTCGTCTGCCAGCCAGAAAGCGTCCAAACGTCGCCCAGGCAAATACCCACTCGGCCAGAGAAAAACGAACGCACATCCAAGTGCGCCGCGCGGTGGTCGATGCAGCACGAGAAAAACGCATGCACTTTGGCCGGTTGGGCAGCCCGCGGGTAGTGAGAAAAGATAAAAAAGAAAAACAAGAGACACAGCGTGTCCTCGCGAACGGAAGCCCCAGTAGAAAAATAAATAAGAACGTAGTTACATTTGCTGGCTTTAGTGTCTTGACAAGGATGCTTTGGCGCAGGTGAAAAAAAAAAGTTGATATTCGTTTCTGTGACATGACCGCACAAACACACCACTACACTGCTTCGTCTCATCGGACCTCACTGCATGCTTTGTGAACTTGTCTGACAGTGTGTTGATTTCGCTTGTCTCACTGTATGGTCCGATTTAGGACTTTAGAAAAGTCAATGCACCTTTGGCGTCAAATGCTTACAACAACATTAAAGCCACATAGTTCCGGAATTGAAAACTCAAATCACGACTTTGGACATGTCAATGCACCTTTCGCATCAAAAGTTTCAAAACTTTATACCCATAAAGTTTCAGAATTCACATCCAAGCGCTCCCTCACCCTAGATCCCCTAGATCCTAGATCCCCCTAGATCCCCTAGATCCCCTCCCCCTAGATCCAGCGGCCTTCGTGAGATGCTGCGACGAGCCCGCTGGTGATCCAAACGCCTTTTAAGCTTTGTGCTCGGATGGAGCTATATGGGGGGGGGGGGAGCATTACGATATCTGACTCCCGGTACATTGGCATCGCTGTGAAATCCTACCCAGTTTCGCAAAGTTCGCGTTGAAGTGTCTTTCGGGGCGTAAAAAGGACATTCTAGACAAAATCAAGCATGATTTCCGGCGCCGGTGGTTGTTTTTGTCGGTGGCGCATGACAGCTCAAAAAAACTTCGGGGAGGGGGGGGGGGGAGGGCTGAAGTCCCGCAAGCCCCACCCCCTGGCTACGCCTCTGCCCTGAGGGTATCTTAAATAAAAAATATAATAATAAAGTGAAGAGTGACTGCCAGAGTTACAGTCAACATGAAGCATCATTTCTTCGAAATTGGATTGAGCGATTTTGAACGTTTTATTATTCTGTGCAGTTTCATGTAACAAATTAACGCTATGTGGGAACATGTGATACTTGTTGGTAATGCGCGTCAATCTGATTTGCAAAGAGCAGATGACAGAGTTTGTGCATTAGCAAGTACGAGCTTGCTACATAGTCTTTGTTCTGGTCACATGGCTATAATGACTTGAAAAGAAAGAAGTTGGGACTCAACATGTTACTTCTCCGATTGTCATAAAACGTCCCTTAAAAGCAAGTGAGCCTGTATGCCAAATTTTTGCATTCTCGCTCGGTACGGTACAAAACTGCAGACTACTGTATTCCTGATAGGGCTTACACCCCTCTCTGGCAAACTTGCAATCATTTCATGATTAGGCACTTAGTTCAAGAATACTTGTTGTCGTTGTGGTAACCGTTGAGATTCTCATGGCTTGGCCTGGGCAGCTTGCAAACCAACAATCTCTCTTTTGCCCTTCTTGCCGAAAAGAGAAATCATGAAACCATGACAAACATGCGATCAAAAAATGGGGAAACAAAAGTTAGTCGAATGAATGAACAAATGACGGTCCAGTTGAAGTGTTCAGAAACATACGTTGGGATGATTCTGGCTCTGTCTTGATCCATTCACTCTTGACTTGTACGTCCAGTGATAATAGATTCCAAAGGGTGAACAAACATGAGCAGCGCCTTGGAGACTGCAGTCGAAAGAAGAAAGAAGTTGTCCACTAGGAATTCGCAAACACTGGTCTTGACACATCTGCTTGGCCCATCGCCCTGTTACCCACCCGGCTTCTTTGAGTCCACCCCGTCCCGCATCTTATTACCCACCACGTTTCCGCAACCCTTCTGAATGGCTCAATGCTGACGACAAGCCCATTTGTTTTCACTTCCGTAAAATTTGGCACATTTCGAGGCACTGTCGCATTCGCTGGAGTTCCTCGACCTGGTATACTTATACTGCCTACTCTCGCCCCTCAGGTAGCCCTTCTCGTCCCTATGCCGCACGCTCCGATAATGCCGCCACTGATTCTCCTGCGCCGAACCGCCCCTAATCTCGTTCGCCTTCACCGCAACGACGGCAATCTCGCTCTCTCCAGCCTCGTCGCTCCTTTCGGACTCCCTTCGGACGCCGCTCCCAGCCGGAAAACTAGACGACCCAGCGCCTCGAGGTGACGCTGCATTGCTCCCTACGCCGCCAAATCCTCTACTGACGTTGCCCACTCATCTGAACCTTCTTGACGTGCAAGTCGACGGTGTTTCTGTGTCTGCTCTTATAGACATTGAGGCGCATTTGTCGGTAATGAGCGCTGACCTTCGTAACCGCCTGAAGAAAATAATCACGCCCGCCACGACGCCTGTTGTCCGCATCGCCGATGGCGGAACAGCGCCAATAATTGGCATGTGTGCAGTCCACGTCGCCTTCACCGATCGCTCCACTGTCGTGCTATTCACAGTCATCGCCCACTGTCCCCACGACATCATCCTCGGCTTAGACTTCCTCTCCACACATTCTGCTCTCATCAATTGTTCCACCAGTACTCTCCGCCTTGACTTGCCTGCTCTAGATCCCGCTGAAGCACACCCCAGTCGCCTCAGTTCAGTCGAATGCGTTCGCTTGCCACCTTCGGCACTGACTTACGTTGATTTAATGTCATCCCCACCAGTCCCCGATGGTCACTACATCGCGGCTCCTATGCAAGACGTCCTACTTATATACGGGATCACAGTACCTTATACAGTTTTATCTATCACAGCGAATTGCGTCTGCCTGCCAGTAGTCAATTTTGTCTTGACGACCCAAGTGCTGCCCCGCGGGATGTCTCTTGCCATGCTTTGCTCATCACTCAGTAGCATCTATTGCAGTAGACGACAATTCAGCTGATCCTCCTCTACCATCGCAGTCGGCAACTTGTACCATCGCCGACTTACAGAAAATGATTGTGCCCGACATGCCGTCCGAGCACGCTCGTGAGCTCTACCCCGTTCTGTTTTCCTACCACGATATTTTTCACTTTAATGATCGTCCTTTGGCCCAAACTACAGCTGTTAAGCATCGCATTAATACCGGCGATGCCCCTCCTATGCATCGCCGCCCGTATCGAGTGTGGCCGGCTGAGCGTCAAGTTATTCGCGCGAAAGTTCGCAAAATGCTTGCCAATAATTAGTAAAGGCAAGGCGCAGCAGACCAGGACTCAAGACGAACACAAACGACAGGACCGGCGCCACTCACAACTAAGTTTATTTCCCCAACAAGCCTGCCTTATGTAGGTTAATCAAGCCGAATTAAACACAAACTTTAGAAGTAAAATACAGCAATCTATCGACCACTCAGTAATCATATCTGGCACAAGATATCAAATGAGCAAACAAGAACCACACGTGGAGCAGCACGGGAAACAATTCATCGAGCATAGTCTTTTTCAAGCCAACGGAGAAGGAGACATAAAAAGTACTGTGTACGCTTCACTATCACACTATCCACAACGTAACACACTTCAAACGCCTAAGGCCCAGACAGTGATAAACCCCGCACGACAATGGGAATAATGACCAACGAATAACACGGAAAAAACATGAATAAGTGTGTTTAAGTACAGCGTCTGCGTCAAAATTAAAATCTCTAATGGTCACTCACCTAAACAATTGATAAAACGCGCGAAAAATAAACCATGTGACAAACAGTGAAAAGGACAGAACAGTTAAACGACAAAGGACCTAAAGAACAGTGTCTGCGTCAAAACAAAAAAAAGCGCAAAAAAGTTTAAAAGCCACTAGAAAATTGTCAACAAAATAAATAAAAAATTGGAGGACGCTTAAGCTTCGCCTTCAAGAGTGGAACGCGACAGCGTTCCCGTCGACCCGCCAAGGGGTGTAAGACAATGGGCTGCAGGGCAGCCATCACTTACGAGGCGCCCCGCATCGGACGCGGTGAGCGTCGAGCCATATGGTCGAGCAACGCGGCGTTCGGCGCAGCAACGAAACGTGCGCCTGAGCAAGCGGAACGAACCAAAGAACTCGGTATCTCGGAGGGGGAAATGATGCACGCCAGCCAAACGTCGTGATCGGCACGGGCAGAGAGATAGACAGATAGTGATCTAAAGAAAGGAAGGACACTTGATTCTACAGAGGGAGCAAGGCGAAGCGTTGTCAGGGGAGAGAGTCCGGGCCGCAAAGCTCCAATGCGCGCGTGGCGCGCCATCTGTCGGGGCAGCTCCGTACATGGAGAGGAGGGGGTCTTCTGTGTTTGCCGCAAGATGGCTCTGCGTGTGCGGAAAGCGCAGAAGAAATGCAGCGGAAACGCACTTCGCTACTCGTGGAATTGCGACTTCTGTAAGTTACATGTTTATAATTACCGATATACACCGCAGTATAACTTTCCACGGCTCGTTTCGAAGGCAACACCGCATTCACTAGAGGCACGTTTGTACCGCTTGGAAGCATCCAACTCGTGGCTGAGTCGACGACTTCCGGCCACCGAGCGTGACGGACGTGTGCTTCATGGGCTCCCAAGGAGCGGCTTTAGCGGCCCAGCCGGGTCGCGGTATCAGGAGCACTGAAATGCCTGCCCAGGATTATGAAATGGTTGTTCCCCATCTGCCATCAGGTTCGAGTGTTTTGAACACAGTATTTTTGCATGGTGATGTCACCGCCAGGCCATATCGCGTCGAGCATTTTCGCGACGCCCTAGCGCGTCTGTCATTGCTGCCGGATGTGGTTGCCCTTGGGGCATATCAGATGAACCACCTGTGGGCCGTTACTTTCAACAGCGAAGGAGCGAAGGCAAAGATTCTGCAGGCCGAAGCTTTCAATGTAAAAGACCACCGCTGCGTGGTTATTGACCCGACCAACCGAGGTGTCAGGCTGAAGCTGTTTTGGCTGCTCCACGGTGTGCAAGACGACGACGTGCGAGTGGCATTAGCAGCGTTCGGAAAAGTGACTGAAATAACCCGCGATAAATGGAGGGTTAAAGGCTGCGTTGACAAGGCTTCAACAACACGGTCGGTTACACTGAAACTGAAGGTGGGTGTTACCATCGAGGACTTGCCCCATCAGTTGCGTGTTGGTGAGGACGTTGCTCTCGTCCATGTTCCTGGCAGGGCTCCGCTCTGCCTTCGGTGCCGTGGAAAAGGACATATACGCCGTGAGTGTCGGGTGCCACGCTGCGGGCTATGCCGGCGTTTCGGCCACGATGAGAGCCAGTGCGTGCGTAGCTACGCTAATGTTACGGGCCAGGCACGAAATGATGAAGTGGCCGAACACATCATGGATGAAGCAGACGCGGTTGAAGCAACCCACGGAAGTGAGGGAGATGATGCCACCAAGGAGTCAACATCCAAGGAAACCGCACCCGCACCCCTTGCAGATACCAGCCAAGCCGGTAAGGACCAAACCCAGCCGGCCGTCGCATCAAAGCCAGCGTTCCTTCCGGAAAAAGCGGATAGCGTGACAGCTGTAAGCCTGGTTACGACTGGGCAGCAGGGCGACAACCAGGAAGACGCCGATACCGAGATGCCCGCCGCGTCAAGTGTAGCAGTGAAGCGGGCTCACGAGGATTCGGATAATCAGGAACCGAGATTGGTCGGTGAACGCGGCGAGGAGCCTCCGCCGAAGGCACCTTCAACTCGCCGCGGACCGTTCAAGCCCAAACCGAAATTGCCACCGGAACGCAGTACTGCGTCTGCTCTCCCTCCGCCTTAGCGGAGGCTACCTTTGCCACAACGGTTGAAGCCCGGTCTTTGATCGGGTCAGTACTAAGCTCAAACGCCTTAATGGATATGGTTTCACCCTGTTTGATGTGTGAGCAGACTGATCGGCGTCTCCCTTTTCCTTAGATGGCTACCAACCTCACGTCCAGCCTACGTGTTGCTACGCTTAATGTAAGGGGCCTGTCGGCGCGTAGAAGGCAACTGCAACTGAACCGCCTTCTGCTAGAAAACGAAATAGATTTGCTCGCGGTTCAGGAAACTAAAATTGAAGACGAAGAACAAACAGACAGAATGGTAGCGGTCTATCGTAGCAGATACAGCATTTGCGTATGTCATGCTGTTGGAAGAGCGGGTGGATGCGTTATTTTTTTAAGAAATGGTATTGGGGCTGTTGATACTGTGTTCTCGTGTGAAAGTGGGCGCCTTGTAATGTGTGATTTTGAATCGGATGGAGTGGCTTGGAGAGCTGTGTGTGTATACGCTCCGAATGCAATTGCTGAAAGGGAGAGTTTCTTCCGACAGGTGAAGCCTGTCCTGCTTACTGAGAGGCGGGTGATCTTGCTTGGTGATTTCAATTGCGTCTGTAGACCAGAGGATAGGACAACAAGCCGTTCCTTTCGAGATTGGAGCGCCGAGTTACTGTCCGAAATTGTAGGTGAGCACGACCTTGAAGATGTAGGCTTGATATCGACGCATGAAGGCCAGGCAATGTACACTCACTTTCAGGGAGGCAGTCATGCTAGATTGGCCCGTATATATGTTCCTGTCGAATGTTCGCTGTTATGTTCTGACTACCAGACGATCTATGTCTCTTTTAGTGATCACTGCCTAGTCATGGTTACAATCGGTACGAAGAGAATAGCTGCGAAATTTAATTGGGACTTGTGGAAGTTTAATGATAAATTACTGGAAGATGAAGAGTACGTGACTAAAGTCAAGGATTATATAGCGAACATGCTGCGAAGTAACTCCGGAAGTTTTATGCAAGTATGGGAGCAGTTCAAATGCGATACTAAAATAGCCGCTATTGATAGGTCATGTGCGCTCCGGCGAAAAGAAAAACAACGAGTTAAAGAGCTGCAGAGTGCTCTAGATTTTATGCTAAGTACGGAGTGCTACGAGCCGGGATTGTTCACAAGGGAAATTAAAGAGACTAAAAGTAAGCTCGAGGCAATAGACGAAGAAATGTACCGTGGCGCAGTGATAAGGGCGCGTAACGAGAAACTGTGGTCCGGAGAGACGCCTACCAAACGCGCGCTCAGTGATGAAAAAAGGCACGCTTTGTCGAAAGAGATAACGGAAATATGCTATCAAAACGAAATCACAAATCGAAGAGAAATAATCAAACAGGCATTCGTCGAACATTACACAGATATTTTCAGCCTTAATACTCCGGACACTGACTACTTCAGAACAGAATTCCTATCGCTGATGCCGAGATTAGAGGATGACCTTGTGCACGCTCTAGAAGCCAGTATTACGGCTGAGGAAATTGAATCAGCGATTCTGGAGCTTAGTTCTAACAAGTCACCTGGGCCAGACGGTCTCGGTGCATCTCTATATAAAGCCTTTAGAACAGAAATGGCAGTCGCACTTGAAAGACTAATTAGTGAATTCTATGAAACGAAAACAAGTCCTCCATCCTTCCGAGCGTGCCACGTAGTACTAATTCCTAAAACGACTGATCCGATTAAGTTACAGTCTGTTGAATCATACCGTCCCATCAGTCTAACAAACGTGGACTATAAGATATTCATGAAGATTTTAGCTCGTCGCCTTCAAAGTGTTATTAAGTCACTTGTAGGGCCACATCAGACATGCGGCATAAAAGGCAGGTCAATCTTTACCAATGTTCACACAGCTAGAACTGTCCTTGAATGCTGTGACGGAACGTATGGGCGCGTGGCCATGTTGCAATTAGATCTCCACAAGGCGTTCGAAAAAGTCGTACATGAAGTTCTGTTCTTGATCCTAGACCATATCAATGTTGGAAATGTTATTACAGAAGGTGTTAAAATGATGTACAATGGTTGTATAGCGAAGCTGATAATTAATAGGCAGCTAAGTGATGGTATTCCTGTGCTGTCGTCTGTGAGACAAGGCTGCCCTTTATCCCCCCTGCTTTTCGCTCTCTACCTCGAGCCCTTTTGTTTGCGGCTGCTGAAGAGCCCAAACATTCGGGGTTACACTTCTCATAAAACTGAAGTTCGAGTTTTAGCATATGCTGATGATGTAGCAGTGTTTTGTACGGACCATGACAGTGTTAAAGCGGTTGTACAGGAGGCTGTAAAATTTTGTACTGCAAGTGGAAGTGCTATTAACTGGAACAAGTGTCTTGGTTTTTGGCATGGGAATTGGCAATACAAGCCCGAGACTTTTTGTAACATGAAATGGGCAGTAACTCCAGGCACCTACCTAGGTGTCCCCCTCGCACATTATCGAGATAGCAAAGAATATTGGGACAATGAAGTAGTGCGAATGAAAACCCAGACCGGCAAATGGGGAGGGCATAAATTTTCAATGTTTGCAAGAGCCACAGTGTGTAATTTGTTTTTAGTCGCGAAAATCTTTTATGTGATGCAAGCGTTATGTCTGACGAGGATGTCTGTGCAAAAGCTACATAGAGTATTTGCGATGTTCATTTGGGCCTCAACATGGGAACGTACAAGTCGTAGTAATCTGTTCCATAGAGTGTTGAATGGGGGGCTGGGGTTGTCACATTTGTTCCTCACACAGATTGTAAGCAGGTTTCTTTTTTTGCGTGATCAAAAGGATGCTTTTCTGAGAACAATGATTCAAGCTAGACTGCGTGATTCATTGCCTGATTATGTAGTGTCGTCCATGCATACGGCGCCAATGCCTTTAAGTGCTTTTTTGCGTGAAGTGGTCGCATCTTTCCGAATACTAAAAGCAAGATTTTCCAGTGAATATTTGGCCGTTGTTACTAGTAAGAAGTTGTACAAAGATCTTGTTGATGTATTCTTGCCTGTACCGTTGTATCGTACAGTATTTGTTTTAGGTTCAGAACGAGATGTTCTTAAGAGAGTTAAACGAATGCCGGTAAGAGCTTCTGTTAAATCTTTCTTTTTTCAACTACATACAGGCACTCTCCCAGTGAAACCGTGGCTGCAAAGCAAAGGCATTTTTGTACCTTGGTCTGTGAATTGCTTTATATGCAAAAAACCGGAGACGATTGAGCATATCTTTTTGGACTGTCATGACGCAGTGTTTTTGTGGGATATTCTAAAACGTAGCCTTAAAAAGGAGTTGCCCTTAAGTGCTTTCGGAATACGCTTCCTGCCATGCGCGGAACCAGAGGGAGTGCCTGTCGATCTGTTAATGCTTTTGTGCATGCACAGTGTGTGGCGAACGCGTATGGATATTAGACATGAGCGCATTGTTCAGGCCCCTGCACATGAATATTTCATTGAAAGTGTGTTATATATACGCGAATTTTTCTGTGCACAGAGTGACCCTCCTGATTGGCTAAGTGCTTTGGACAAAGTGACTAGCCTACATCGTTCTTATCACACCACACTGATCCGGCATTGACTAGTTGTTTTTATGGCCATGTAATACTCACATTGTACCTTCTTTTGCCAAGCCGGTAATAAAGAAAAAAAAAACTCGTGGCTGAGTGGTAGCGTCTCCGTCTCACACTCCGGAGACCCTGGTTCGATTCCCACCCAGGCCACTTTGGAAGTTGCTTTTTATTTATGAAGTGCCTGCCGTGATTTATCACTCACGGTCAACGCCGCTGACGCCGACACCGACGCCGACGACACCGGCTTTTCTGCGACACGAGCTCCTTAACGCTATCGCGTTAAAAGGAAGACAGAGGGAAAAACCTAAATGATATCACTGTAATGTGGGGCCTAAATGAACCCTTCTAAAAAAGTTGTCTTCTTGTCACTAAGCACAATGGACGGCCTGCTGACGCATTTGTTTCCCTTTTTCGTGATGAAATAGGCTTCTGCAATCTCCCGCTGGAACCTGCCTTGTCCAAACTTCAAAAATTTAGTTTTGTCGAACTGAGGGTGGCAATTAGTGCAGTCTCTGCAAAGCTTTGCAAGGAAGCTCCCTTCATTGTTGCGCACATTACGACAATGTTCCATGGCACGCTCATTGAAACATCGACCTGTTTGTCCGATATAGCTGCGACCACAGCTCAGAGGGATTTGGTAGACGACAGGTGTCCTCCATTCAGTGAACTTCTTCTGATGCTGAATTGAACAAGCAGGGCGTTTGTCTTGGTTCATGGCACAAAGCTTAGACAACTTGCAAGGCGCCAAGAAGACAACCTGAACGTTATGCCTGCTTGCCACTTTCTTAATGTTGTGCGATACCTTATGAAGGTACGGAATTACCGCAACAGAACTGCGTGAAACTGGCTCCTTGATAAGAGGCGGGTGCTTCAGTTTTTGGAGCATCGTTTCGCAGACAGCTGAAATCAGACATGGCGGGAAGCCTGCCTGTTGTAGTCGTTGCACTTGAGCGCTAAGGCTACTTGACACCAAATGTATACAAGACTTAGTTAAAGATGTTTGCAGTTTGCAGTTAAAGAAGTTTGCATTAGCAATGTCATTTATACATAGATTTAATAGCAAGGGCCCCAATATGCTGCCTTTTGGGACACCACAAAGCAGTGGAAGAACTTGTGACCGTGAGGTATTGATTTGGACAACTTGTCGCCGATGCGATAAATATGACCGCAATCAATGTAACCCACATCCACGTATACCATAAATATACAACTTATCTAGCAAAACTTCATGATTCACCAAGTCAAAAGCCTTGGAGAAGTCGCCAAATAAGCCAATCACTATTTTCTTGCTTTCAAATTGTGTTGCAATGCATTCCTTTTGGTAAAGCAAAGCTAATTCTGTTGACATGTTCTTCCGGAACCCAAATTGGTGTGGTGTTAAGAAATTAGAGCTTCCAACGATGTTCAAGACTCTACGGTGAATTATTTTCCTGAGAGCCTTTGAAAAAATTGGCGAGATAGATACCGGTCGGTAATTACCCAAATCATTTTGATTTCCCTTTTTGAAGAGCACTACTACTTGGCAATTGCATTTTTATTGGAAATTTTGATGCCGTTAGACAAATATTAAATATATTCTCAAGACCTGGGGCAATTACGTCTGCGACAAATTTCGCAGGTTTTATTTGAATTTCATCGATATCTCAACTGCTGCTGTTGTTTAAATTTGTGATTATTGCAATCACTTCTTGTTGTGGGACTGGCTGCAGAAATAAAGATTTATCATTCCTCATGTTCACATATTGACATGCATCTGGGGAAGTACCCGATGTACTCACGTTTGTAAAGAATGCATTGAAAGCATAGGCCACATCCGCCCCATGCAAATCGCTACCCTTAATGTTAAGTTTGGATATGCAGCTCGGACCGCTACCTCGACGTAGTAATGTATTTATTTGTCCCAAAGTAGTTCGCTCAGCGCATTCTTGACATCCATGAAAGAGGAGAAATACTCTTTACCTGCAATGCGCAGTTTCTTGGTTAGCTTGCTTCGATATTGTTTGAAAATGGTCAAATCGTCAGGATTATGAGCGTTGAGAAATTGTCTGTAGAGCCGATCTTTTGTTATCATTTGTTGATAGAGGTCGCGTGTTACCTGTGATTTTGGAATTTTTCTATTTCGTTGGCGGTAACTTGGTAAAAACCTTTAAATATATCTGAAAATGCATTCTAAGCGTTGTCAGTATCGCCTGAATTGAGTACCCTGCACCAGTCTACTTGAAGCAGCTCATTTGTGAACGCGTTAACAGCTGTGTCAGTCACTGGGTGGTGAAAGCTTTCAGCAGGCGAATGTTTAGGAATGCAGGCATCATCTAGGCAAAAAAAAAGAACAAAATAAGAAGATCATCACTAATAGAGCATAATAAGGCACCCGCTTTTATCTCTAACAGCGAAAAATTTGTTGTTAATATATCCAATACTGACTGATATCCAGTTGTTGTTCGTGTTGGTTCATATATAACATTATTAAACCCATTTGAGAGTCATCATCATCATCATCATCATCATCATCATCAGCCTGGTTACGCCCACTGCAGGGCAAAGGCCTCTCCCATATTTCTCCAACCACCCCGGTCATGTACTAATTGTGGCCATGCCGTCCCTGCAAACTTCTTAATCTCATCCGCCCACCTAACTTTCTGCCGTCCCCTGCTACGCTTCCCTTCCCTTGGAATCCAGTCCGTAACCCTTAATGACCATCGGTTATCTTCCCTCCTCATTACATGTCCTGCCCATGCCCATTTCGTTTTCTTGATTTCAACTAAGATGTCATTAACTCGCGTTTGTTCCCTCACCCAATCTGCTCTTTTCTTATCCCTTAACGTTACACCTATCATTCGTCTTTCCATAGCTCGTTGCGTCGTCCTCAATTTGAGTAGAACGCTTTTCGTAAGCCTCCAGGTTTCTGCCCCGTAGGTGAGTACTGGTAAGACACAGCTATTATACACTTTTCTCTTGAGGGATAATGGCAACCTGCTGTTCATGATCTGAGAATGCCTGCCAAACGCACCCCAGCCCGTTCTTATTCTTCTGATTATTTCTGTCTCATGATCCGGATCCGCAGTCACTACCTGCCCTAAGTAGATGTATTCCCTTACGACTTCCAGTGCCTCGCTGCCTATTGTAAACTGCTGTCCTCTTCCGAGACTGTTAAAGATTACTTTAGTTTTCTGTAGATTAATTTTTAGACCCACTCTTCTGCTTTGCCTCTCCAGGTCAGTGAGCATGCATTGCAGTTGGTCCCCTGAGTTACTAAGCAAGGCAATATCATCAGCGAATCGCAAGTTACTAAGGTATTCTCCATTAACTTTAATCCCCATTTCTTCCCAATCTAGATCTCTGAATACCTCCTGTAAACACGCTGTGAATAGCATTGGAGAGATCGTATCTCCCTGCCTGACGCCTTTCTTTATTGGGATTTTGTTGCTTTCTTTATGGAGGACTGCGGTGGCTGTGGAGCCGCTATAGATATTTTTCAGTATTTTTACATATGGCTCGTCTACACCCTGATTCCGTAATGCCTCCATGACTGCTGAGGTTTCGACAGAATCAAATGCTTTCTCGTAATCAATGAAAGCTATATATAAGGGTTGGTTATATTCCGCACATTTCTCTATCACCTGATTGATAGTGTGAATATGATCTATTGTTGAGTAGCCTTTACGGAATCTTGCCTGGTCCTTTGCTTGACAGAAGTCTAAGGTGTTCCTGATTCTATTTGCGATTACCTTAGTAAATAATTTGTAGGCAACGGACAGTAAGCTGATCGGTCTATAATTTTTCAAGTCTTTGGCGTCCCCTTTCTTATGGATTAGGATTATGCTAGCGTTT
Organism: Dermacentor albipictus; assembly: GCF_038994185.2. Lineage (NCBI taxonomy): Eukaryota > Metazoa > Arthropoda > Arachnida > Ixodida > Ixodidae > Dermacentor > Dermacentor albipictus. Next base: position 72,884,975 of record NC_091826.1, on the reverse strand, counting down.
TTCCAAGATTCCGGTACGCTCGACGTTATGAGGCATTGCGTAAACAGGGTGGCCAGTTTCTCTAGAACAATCTGCCCACCATCCTTCAACAAATCTGCTGTTACCTGATCCTCCCCAGCTGCCTTCCCCCTTTGCATATCTCCCAAGGCTTTCTTTACTTCTTCCGGCGTTACCTGTGGGATTTCGAATTCCTCTAGACTATTTTCTGTTCCATTATCGTCGTGGGTGGCACTGGTAGTGTATAAATCTCTATAGAACTCCTCAGCCACTTCTACTATCTCATCCATATTAGTAATGATATTGCCGGCTTTGTCTCTTAACGCATACATGTGATTCTTGCCAATGCCTAGTTTCTTCTTCACTGTTTTTAGGCTTCCTCCGTTCCTGAGAGCATGTTCAATTCTATCCATATTATACTTCCTTATGTCAGCTGTCTTACGCTTGTTGATTAACTTCGAAAGTTCTGCCAGTTCTATTCTAGCTGTAGGGTTAGAGGCTTTCATACATTGGCGTTTCTTGATCAGATCTTTCGTCTCCTGCGAGAGTTTACTGGTATCCTGCCTAACGGAGTTACCACCTACTTCCATTGCACACTCCTTAATGATGTCCACAAGATTTTCGTTCATTGCTTCAACACTAAGGTCCTCTTCCTGAGTTAAAGCCGAATACCTGTTCTGTAGCTTGATCTGGAATTCCTCTATTTTCCCTCTTACCGCTAACTCATTGATCGGCTTTTTATGTACCAGTTTCTTCCGTTCCCTTCTCAGGTCTAGGCTAATTCGAGTTCTTACCATCCTGTGGTCACTGCAGCGCACCTTGCCGAGCACGTCCACATCTTGTATGATGCCAGGGTTAGCGCAGAGTATGAAGCCTATTTCATTTCTAGTCTCGCCGTTCGGGCCCCTCCACGTCCACTTTCGGCTATCCCGCTTGCGGAAGAAGGTATTCATTATCCTCATATTATTCTGTTCCGCAAACTCTACTAATAACTCCCCCCTGGTATTCCTAGTGCCTATGCCATATTCCCCCACTGCCTTGTCTCCAGCCTGCTTTTTGCCTACCGTGGCATTAAAGTCACCCATTAGTATAGTGTATTTAGTTTTCACTCTACCCATCGCCGATTCCACGTCTTCATAGAAGCTTTCGACTTCCTGGTCATCATGACTGGATGTAGGGGCGTAGACCTGTACAATCTTCATTTTGTAGCTCTTATTAAGTTTCACAACAAGACCTGCTACCCTTTCGTTAATGCTATAGAATTCCTGTATGTTACCAGCTATACTCTTATTAATCAGGAATCCCACGCCTAGTTCCCTTCTATCTGCTAAGCCCCGGTAGCACAGGACGTGCCCGCTTTTTAGCACTGTATATGCTTCTTTTGGCCTCCTAACTTCACTGAGCGCTATTATATCCCATTTACTGCCCTCTAATTCCTCCAATAGCACTGCTAGACTCGCCTCACTGGATAACGTGCTAGCGTTAAACGTTGCCAGGTTCATATTCCAATGGCGGCCTGTCCGGAGCCAGTGATTCTTAGCACCCTCTGCAGCGTCGCAGTTCTGACCGCCGCCGTGTTCAGTTGCTTCGCAGCTGCTGGGGACTGAGGGCCGGGGTTTGATTGTGTTGTTCATATAGGAGGTTGTGGCCAAGTACTGCACCAGGGTGGCCAATCCTGCTCTGGTGAGGGAGTGCGTTACCGGTTCTGGTCACCGGGATCAGGCCACACTCCAGGCCTGTTTATCCAATTTTATCAACACGCGGATTTTTTTTTAATCCGGTGGAAAAGTGCTGGCACCGGGATTCGAACCACGGACCTCTTGCACGCGAGGCGGGTGTTCTACCTCTACGCCACCGCTGCAACCCTTTGAGACCATTTGAGTACCACCATTTGAGAGTACAACCATTTGAGAGTACAATATTTTTAAAATTTGTGCTAACAGGAGTATTGACTCCCCTTTTAATGTAATCGCCTGCGGCAACGAACATGCTCCTGCTCTCTACAACAAAGGAAAGAAATCTTTCATAAAATTCTAGAAATGTTTGGATATGCCCACTCGGCGGTCAATAACAGACAGAATATAATGCTTTATCTACACATAAAGATAATGCTTCGTAATCGGGCGTCACAATACCTAAAGCATCTACTAGTTCGCCGTTCATTTGTTCTAAAGTTAGAAGTACAACACCACCTCCACGACCGGAAGCAAAGTCGATTGAGATAATGTATATTATAGTCTACCATTCTGAAGACGTCACTCTTGTTCTTGCTGCATCTTTCACTGAGCATGATAACAGAGAAATTGAAAGAAAATTTACTGAAGAAATGCTTTATTCCGAACAGATCTGACGTTTAGGCGCACACATTTCAGTGCTTGAGGTCTAATTATAGATACTGCGCTGTTCAAGTGATCTGGTGAGTAGAAATCGTGGTCATTCATCCTTGCATTTATTTGGTCAAGAATAGTACAGGCTGGGCAAATCACTTGGGCTGAATGCGGTCAAGGTCCTCGCGGCATCTAACGTGAATTGCGTTGGCCCCATCAGACATTCGCAATAGAACATTTCCATGCAGATACCAAACATATTTAAATCCAGCTTCTTTGGCCCAGTTTTTTGTTGCTTGTAGCAGGTCTCTTTTGTGAAGCGTCAAGTTTTCCTGAATGAAGATGCGCGGATGGCTATCTTTTAGTTTTCTCTTCTTGTTCAACCACGATTCCCTGACTGCCTGCTTTGTGAAACGCACTATTATTCCAGGTATCTTATCTTTCTGTGCGGGCACCCTGTGTACTGAGGCAATGTCATGCTAAAAAAAAAACGAGGCGTTTCCACCTGGTCAGCAGATTCGTTTATAATTTTGTGCAAGTTGTCACCTTGCATAAAAGTCCCCTCATGAATTTCCACATTCCGCTGCCTATTTCGAAATTCTAGCTTATTCACTTTTCGCCGAAGCTGAGCCTGAACTGATCGGTTCCCATCTTCCTTTTCCTCTAGTTCCTGCACCTTCTCTCCAAACATTAATTTCATTTCCTTGCACACGGATTGTATTTCCTAGTTCTTCAAAAATGACCGACAGACTGACAGACTCTTCCATAGCTTCCACCCGAGCTATGAGGGGAGGTAGGCTTTCTGGATTTACATTATTAGATTCAAGGTTAGCTTTTATTTCCATGACTGTCTTGTTTTCGCCAACGAAGCTAACACTTGGTACCAAGCTCTGGCAATTCTGGCATCGCCATGTTTTCTTCGCAGCTTCAGACTTCCCTTTGTACGACTTCTCTGCTATTCCCGGGCACTTTACAATATGGTATTCGTGCGCGCACTCGGAACAAGTTACATGCCCTTCATTTTCATGAAATGCCTCATCACAAGTGCAGCAGGCATGAGATATTCCTTTCGCCTCCGCAAAAAACAACAACAACTACAAACCCAGCAATACGGTAAGATATGCGTCTTTGGCAGCGACAGCAGCGCAAGCACCCTTACACTACAGAATAGAGGAAGAAACTAATCCGCACGATTGTAATCGCAAGGTAAGTGATGCTCGTTAGATGCTTTCACCGCTGCCGAATGACCGCCCCTCCAGGTGCTCGTGATTTATACGTGCTCGATTGCCTAGTCAGCTGCGCACACGCAGTTGGTGCCAGGTGATTCCGCGCGCAGGTTATTGCGGCGGTGATTGCGTACGCAGCTAGGCACCAGGTCGACACAGCCCTCGGAAGTGCTGTGCAGCACGACAGTCCCAGCGGTAGGAAAAGCCATCAACCCGCAACGTCCGATGGCTCCTTCACCGGGTAGCGTTTCACGATCCGGAATATAGTGCAAGTCGCTGTAGCTGTACAATTGTAATAGCAAGGTAAGCGATGCTGACTGGATGCTGCCGCCGCTGCCAAGATCAACATGAATCATCATTATCATCATCGTCGTCCTCGTCGTACCATGTAACTTGCCTTGCCATGTGAAATGCGCGCTGCCTAGCGTCCATGCGTGCGCCATTTGCATTGCCGCTGCATATTATTAAACTAGGTGGCACGCCGTGTTGCAGTTGCATTGGTAGCGATACAAGGTAGATAGGGAAGTCTTGAGAAAGAAAAAGATTATGATGATGCGTAAATATTGATGTAATGAAAAATACATATTGCGTATCGATTAATCCAAGCGGGCTAGGCGACGTCATGTCACTGTCCCGCTTAATAGGGAATGCGATTTAATCATCATCATCATTAACATTGTGTCGTGCTTTTTGACACGCGATGTGACAGGCGCACCACGTAGAGTCGATACGTACAACATTTGCATTGCAGTTGCGTTATATTCCACCACGTTTCCCGACATGTAGCAGTTGCATGAGGCGATTGCATGCTGCATGTAGCTGGACCTGGTTAACTCAATCAAGCTAGATGACTATTTGTCACCACTCCGCTTCGAAGGGGATGCCCCAAGACCATTATTATCATCACCATCGTCACCAGGAACGTACCGTGCCACGGGTCAAGGGATGTAGCATGTGCGACACTTAGTCTGGGTACGTGTGTTTACTCTTCGGTACGCGTTATGGCGCCTCCTCGCAAGGTACTAACCCCTGATGAAGTAATGAATCGTAGAGCTATGCGCGCCGCTGCAACCAGGCATCATCGGGCTCAGCAGACAGCGGTGCAGAGAGCAGGACAAACCACAGGGCATGCTGCAGCGTGTGGTCTAAGCCGGGCGGACAGTTCAGATTCTTCTCGTGAAAATGACGCGAGGACCCCATGTGCGTGGTGCCGAAAATGGAGTTCCTGTGGAACTGCTCCTTCAGCTTATGCTCGAAGAGCAGCGCACGCCTGCGACTCTTTGGACCGCACCGATTCGGCGATCCCTTCTGCCTAGGTGCCGACGTGAAAAGCGAAAATTGCTGCTTTCCAGGAAAGCCGATGACAGAGTATTACAGCATAACTCGAAAGATGTTTGTAGTTTGTGGACAATATAAATTGCAGTAAATATTTTCTTACTAACAAAACAAGAAAGGTGATACGCGTTCACAGGAACTCACGAACACATTTCACTCATTGACCGTGAGCACTTGCCGTAACGACGCTGGTGTATTATGCGTCCGTTATACTCCCTTCACAATTTTAACCATACCACATCTCTAAAGCTGACATCACATGGCCCCCAACACTGCGCGCACGAAAGACGGCGTGCATGCAACCATCAGCCTTTTGGGTCCCCCTGCCTTACTCCCGAAACCATGTATGAAAATAAAGAACATGCGCCGATCACGAGTAGCGGCTACGATTACTCGCTTTCTGAGTTTCAGCCAGATGACGAAGGAGTCAGACGTCCATAGCTAATCACCGTCATTTTTTAGCGACGCATGTGACCTCTAACCCACGGCACGTAGACTAGGAGGGTTAGGTAGAGCATGCGTCTCACGTCTCGGGACAGCCGGACAATGGGGATATTGCACATCGAGTGTGCCAACAAAACGTTCAATGCGCGTTCTTGATATGTTTGTCCGTACGCATTCAATGCGGCCCGCGCAATGGGAAGGGCGAGTTTGTTCATAATTGTTGCGTATTTAAGACGTTCGTGCGAAAATGTGGAGACAGACTGTTTTGTTTCCGATTATTCATGGAAAAGTACCAAGTACACGTGTTCCAGGTACAGGAACTGCAATGAAAGCTTAAAATACACAGCCAAATTCTTTCAGTGCACTTAGCATTCAATAGTTTTATTGCTTTTCATATGTCAGTGAGGTGAGAGTAAAGGCGCAAGTGTTAGCCTTTGTGAACGTTGATAATGATTGACCCCCAACCACATCCAAAGAAGTATTGTGGACCAGAACTTAGTGTAAAGTATGTCTAAGTTATGCGTCACGATGGCTCATCTGTCCACTTCAGTTTGTTTTCCCTCACAAGTCTCAGAAAGCGACTGTACAGTTCGCTTACCGGGAGTGACCTATCCAACGAGATGTCATGGCCTCCCCAAAGTACGTTGCTATACTGAAGTGTCCCAACCACGCGCTCGTAACCGAGGAGAGCAAGAGAGGGATTTTCTTCTCTGTACCATTTGTTCCGTCTGGCGTTGCTAAATTGCTCAGAACCACGCCATCGCAGTTTCTTGAAGCACTGTTCAATATTCACTTCGGGAAAAACGGCGTCGTACTGAGCCGTGTAGAAGAGGACGGCCGTACTGTCGAGCAAGAACTCTAGTTTCCTTTTAATGTCTACGAAGAAATCTCCTGAACCTAGTTGCTTTGTGAGCTCTGGCCTGGAACCGTCGAGGATCCGGGAAATGTTAACGTGAATTATCTTCTTAAATTCTGGGCTATTCGCATAGTCCATGTACTGTCTAGCTTCTTCCGGTTCCTGCGGTCTTGCTATGCTTCCGTGGTGTTGGAAGCCGGTTAGAAGTTGAAATATCGTCTGAGTTCCGGCAGGCGCCATGTTCAAAACAGTTTTGCCGAGTTCTTCTGCAGCCTGTGAGTATAGCCCTTTAGTGACGAGACCGCGTATCATGTCGAACCACCCAGCAAGCGTTTTTCGGCCGAAGTCATTTAACAGCCCGGAGTAATACAGGTAGTTCGTGGAGTCGATGATTTCGAGCAGTGGGAACACGAATCCTACGCCTAGCATTATGCCTTTGAGTTTGACGTTGATTTGCTTAGCTTTCTTCAGAACCTTGTAGGCCACTCCAGCGGCTGACCTTGCTGAAAGAGACGACAGAGAGAAGTAAAATATCTAGAAAAACAAGAACAAAGGAGGAAAGAAAAGGTGCGGCAATGCAAGATATGACAAAGGCATCTTAAAGGCGAACTTCTACAGCTGTGTCGCAGAAGTTCAGTTGCGGCATTAGGCTGTAGGTAGGAAACAGTTCTTATACCCAGCTGCAGAGAAAATTTGGTCATAGGACTTAGTTTGCCGGTCGGCCAGCACGCGGCGCCCTGCGAGCTGCGAAGACGCAGATGTGTACCTAAAGGACTAGCACAACCAATCGGTTCATTTAATCAGCGGTGTGGTGAAAAAATGTTGCACTTTCACACGAAAAGCGAAGCATCGATTGCGACATTAAATTATTCGACAGCTATACGAAGTGAGGATAGTATTTTTATCGGCCGTGTAAACTTATAAGCAGTTATACTAACTAAATTAACAAGCATTGTGTCAGGCGCGCACAAGCCAACATGAAAACATCTCACTCGATGACTGCGGAAACTCGTGGTCAAAACACTGCAATGAGGAAACGCGGTAGCAGCAGCGAGCGAATTTACCTCCGTGCAGCCGTTCACACCAACGCGAACTGCGCCACGGCAGTGCGGACTCTGTACCCGTCGCAGATGACTTTCAGATACAGCGGCCCAGCCGGGTGCACGCAGCGCGAATAATCGTCCCCCCCTCCCCCCCCGCTCCCTGTTCTCTCCCGTAGCCTTTCACGTGATGGAAGGCGGCACGCTTCCTGCCCGCTTTCGACTGCTGCGCGAGCAACATTGAGCCGCGCTCGCCTGCTCACCCTCTCACACTTTCGCTCGCACACACAGGATACGGCATGGAGCGACGATATTATCACCCTTCGACTTTATATGGAACCTCACAGCGACGCTGACGGCATAAGTACGCCTGGAGTATCCATATAATTGCTGTGGCAATAGAACATCAGACAAGAGTACCGCATTCGAACCAGCGAACTTTCTCGCTGGTCTATGTAGAGCTGCGATATTGGAGAACCCGGTCGGCCGCCACCTGAGCAGATGTGCACATGTTTATATATCTGCATTACTACTGCATGTTGTCACCGTTTCTTCTCAAGACAGATAACGCATTCTTTTAAATGGTTACTTTGGAATTGGAATTCACGCAATTCACATTTCTGCTCAAGATATGACAGTTGTCACAGGTTGGCAAGGTCGCTGAAGGCGCCTTTCATTTCTGCCCAGAATTTTTATCTGTAGTTAAGTATGTGAATGTTAACATATATGTTTTATGTGAAAGGAAATAATGCCCAGTATACGGGAACTAATGTTGGGAGCGAAACATACTTTTGAAGAGTACGGTGTATCTGTATATTTTGTCCTGCCATTATAAAAGCATATCTTGTGTTTCCCCGAAAGATTTGTTATTTTGGTTCATATTTGCGCTGGTCATACACTCTGTGCTACTTTGCTTCTTTATCGTGACTTTTTGGCCTTGTAGAGTGTTTTCGCTGTCATGTTGCTATTCGCGCGCTTTCAAGGAACTGGAAAGCACCAAATGCCGGAGCCTTTTCATTTCATTCTACGTGGGTTGCCGGAACCGCAGTTACATTTCAATGACTGTTCCCGCTTTTTTGCAGAGGAAGCCAATGAGTACAAATAAGACATGCCTTTGTTTCCATGAATAAATTTAATTGAATCGGGGCATAGTGTGCCCGGCTTCGCACGAATTACCTGGTAATTCTTATTTCCAAAAGACGATGTGGAGCACTTCCAGAAGAGACATTGAACGGTAGCACTAATTCAGTTTATATTGTTAAAGTTTTGTTTCCAAATCTCATTTTCATGAATTTGGTTGATTACATTGACGGTTGATAACATTGACAGTTAAAACAAATTAAGAGCCCCCCCCCCCCCCCCCCCCAATTTCTTGTCTTAACCTTAGAACCAGCATGTCACTACAACGTCTCGGATTTCGAGGTATTTTCTCGTATTCTGGCTGTTTTGTTGAAAGAAGCAAATTTGTTAGTTTGAGTCTCCAGAGACTTTAGAATTCGACGTTTTCAGTTTTTATCGATAAACAATTATTTACACAGACACTGTCTAATTCGATGACTTCCCGGTGAACGGGTGTAGGAACTTTACCTTTGCTACCCACAATCTCTAAACATAAAAAGTAGGAACAATTTGGCCGCAACGGCATTATTTCGACGGGGGGGGGGGGAGGGGTGCGAATTGCAAAGAACGCCCGTGTACCGTGCATTGGGTGCACCTTAAAGAGCGCCAGGTGGTCGAAATAAATCCGGCGTCCTGTACTACGGCGTGCATCATGATCATATCGTGATTTTGGCACGGAAAACCACAGGAGTCTATATCAATTCAACCGTTTGGGGCTTATCTTGTTGCCGAACAATAATCGCCATATACCAAGTGTGCTTTTGTTTTCTATAACGCTGCGTGCCCGATACTTGCATGTCATCGACGGCATGCGCGTTATCAGCGTGACATCATTCTTGACAGGCAAATATAGCGAGCGCACAGTTTTCGAGCAAGAAAGGAAATTAAAGAAACACGGACCACAATGTCTTCGGGGCAAGATTTAGGTAAACATTTTTTTTCTAACAGTGTATGCTTCATTTTTACACTTCTTTTCTGACTCTCGCGGTGAAATGGTCATTTTCTCATCGCAGAAGCGTAACCTTAGAAGGCGCACCTTGTATGCCGTTATTATACAACTTTGGCATTCAGCGCTTCAGAAAGAAGTACTACCTCCATAGGACTCTCCCGCAATGTATAAGTCCGGCCTGTGGTACTCCGAGAATATTCTCAGAAAGCGCTTGAGGAACGTCATGACTTGCTCAGATGCTTCATCAAGCGTTGCGGGGTATCGGCCGTTGCCGTCAAAGCTGTATCCCGATCCAACAGGTTGGTCGAGGTATATTACATCGAAATCCTTTATCAGACTGTGGTCTCTGTAGTAAAGCTTCCCCATGGCGTTAATGCCCAGGGGTCCATTTTCAAGGAACTGGCTGTATAAGGAAGATTTCCATGGGCCACCCTGTGTCCATAGAAGGAGCCGCTTCTTTGGCTGCTCGCTCTGCACATAGGACGAATGCTAGAAAATCAGGTCTCGCACACTCGGTACAAATGCAAATAAATGCTCCGAAAGCGACAGAAATGAAAGCAATCTTGAGTTGAAGGGTTCTCAAAATTGAAGGTCTTTGGCTAGCGTTTTCTTTACGATTAAATTTTTTTGTTTGCTGTTATGCGTATAATGAAACACAAGCTTTTTCAACATATACACGTACGCTGACACTCTTACGTAAGCCGTGCGAGCAGACACAGTAATAGCGTCAACGAGAGAAAATGCACGTGCATAATCGGCACTGTGCGCAGGCGAAGCTGTTGCCTATAGGAGGTGGAGAAACACCAGGGGCGCTATAACGTAAAACTATTCCAAACGATGTGTGCCAGGTGCACACATCGTCTGCTTAGGCGCTACTTAAAGGTTGCTAACAAGAAAAAAATGAGACAATCACCAGTCCTGCGGTCTGGCCAAGGTTGCTTTGATAGTATGTGCTGTGCATTTGTAGCAAATTGCAATTATAGGTTATGCAATTATGGCCCAAGTGAAATTTCGTTGCAGTTTATCTTTATACCGGCAGGAGAGAATGAACGTTTCCTTATTATAATCACTACAACACTGAGCATGTGTATAAGCACTTCTCTGTCATAAAGAACCATTTTCATTCATTGTGCACATAAAGATTAACTGCCTTCTTCTCAAAGTATGTTGCCATGCATGTCACGTCCAATGTGCCAGCCTTATTTGAGGCTTTAGAAAAACCCTCATGCATGGTGCACCGCTCTTTTTGTGTTTTGCCACCACCAAGGTATACTTCGTGGACTTAATTGGTTGAACATTATTCCACCATGTAAATGTTAAAACAATCCGTAAACGCAGAAAATTCTTGCCTGTGACTTGATGTGCAAGAAGAACAGGTACGAGGAATCACTTTCGTTGTCAACCGGTATAAAGCCAGAGTAGGCTTCCAGCTTCTCGCAGGGCGCCGGCAAGCACACCCGGCTGTTCTGCTTCATCGCCTTCAGTTTTTCGGGTAACACACGGTCGCTCGTCGCTGATAGCACGGTGTCATCCAGGAGTACCCTGAACGAGACAGGGAATGCATTTTGAACAAACTTATACTCGCTCGTAAGTCGTATAAAATTAGGAGAAATATATCTGGTTGTTGCAAAAGGCCTGCGTGATACATCACATTGGGGTTGTTTGGCTTTACCACATATCAGCAAATTATTCAGTCAAACCTAGAAAAATGAGTGCGCTTACATAAATTATCCTTTCGTAGTGACAAGCAGAGCATAAATTCTCCTTTAGATAATGTGTAAAATCATCATGGAAAGATAAAACTTCGGCTCAAATGTTCCCTCTAGACGCTTTGCACAGGTTTTTTGAGCATTTTCACTTACTGTCTGTAGTTCTTGAATTAAAGGCGCAGCTGAACACTTTAGCAGAGTAAGAAAATGGCCACGATTGGTAGACCATGCTGCCGTGAGAATGCCACTGTGAACAATTTGAATCAAACGTTATCCCGCTGCACACAGCAGGATAATCACAGAATACTTAGCTTAACCTTTACAGTGGCTTTTAAGGCCCGTTAGTTCTTTTTCAACACAATATGCAGGGTCAGAGACGACAACGTTCGAGCCTGCACGATGGACGGCAGAAGCCAACGTATTGGAAATCCTTTTGGACCATACGATACTCTCCAGAAAAGGCTTGAGTATGCGCGTACATCCTCCCATATTGTCATGGAAACGGCAACGCAGTGGTTGTTAACGAGTCCCGCTCGGTCTTGTCAGCGCTTCTTTGTCTTTGCGGGCAGCTTTGTAAGGTGTCAATGTCGAAGTTTTGTTGTTTTCGTTCACCTGAGAGGGTCGTGGCTCATACCTAGCATGGTGATGGACCATGAATCTGGCGGTTAAATTAGGCGTAGACAAATCAAGTAACAGTTTGGAAGTGGGAACTCAGAAATAAAAAAAAAAAATATGCGCGAGAAAGAAAGTAAAGTACATAGACAGAAATCGCAATAAACCACAAAAGAAGGAAAAAGTTATGGCTCTCCCGTAATCGAGAGTAGACGTAAGCATGAAATGGCTACCGGCAAAGCAGATTGGTTGGAGATGGTTCTAGCCACAATCCTAAAATAGGTATAGTGCATGTTCGCAAAGGCACACCGCACTCCACCACACCACAGCGCACGAACCCGTTTTGAACCGAACCTCATTGCAAGTGTATTCTGGGCCAAACAGCCATCCGTGGTGCACCGAACGCTGCCGGATTAGTCATGCAGCGTGGCGCCATCTCTCGAGCCGCGGAACTCACGGACCGCTGGCGTTGAACAGGCGACCCTATCTCAGCGCCAAAAGATGACAATCAAGTGTAGGGTGCAATGTATGTGCCTTTTGAACGTCACTATTGGAAATGACAAATAAAACTTCAGCGTGCTAGAAGTTAGAGCTTGAGTGATTTCGTGAATAAGCATTAGGAATAACGCGGAAGCAATATTTTTTGTAACTTGTTCGGTCAGTGCATGTACTGTGGTCCTGCACAAATGGTTGGGGGCCAGAGACCACATTTATAAGTTTTGACTGGTTACGCGGATGATCTCGTTTTTTTTTCGCAACTTTCCCGGATAATGGCGCTGGCTTTTGGTCTAAGGTCACTTTAAGGCCGCTGACAACGGCACCTAAAACCTTGTCATGCTTAAAAATGTCGCAGTTTCGCCCGAAAGGCGAAGCACGGATTGCGATAGCAAATTAGTAGATAGGCATACGTAGTAATGGTAGTAGCTCTATCGGCCGTGTAAACTTGTAAACATTCGCTTACTAACTAAATCAACAAGCACGGTGTCATGCGCGCACAGGTAAACATGGAAACATCTCGCTTGGGGACCGCAGAGACTCCCTGTCAAAATGCTGGAGTGAGGAATCGTGGCAGGAACAGCGAGCGAATTGACCTTCGTGCATCTCTCGCTTCAAGGCAAACGAAGTGTCGAAAGCACAGCCCATACGAAGCTACCGGCACTACGCGCACTTTGCAAGCATCGCAGATAGCTTTGAAAATGAGGCCCGCACGGACGCGCACTTTGGCCACGTCGCAGATCGCTTTCAATGTACGACGCCAGCATGGCCCCGCCGTAAGCTGCAGCCGCCAGGAAAGAACGCCCCTCTCGCTCGCCTCATCACCGTGCCTCGAGGTCGACAGAAGAGGGCGTGCTTCCGCCCCGCCTTCCTCGCTTGGGCGCGCGAGATTGAGCTTTGTTCACTGGTTCGCCCTGTATGCTGTCACTCACACATGCAGCATACGGCGCGCGGCGAGGATGTTGTCGCCGTTGGACTTTATACTTTAACTCACGGCGATGGCAGAAATGCGCCTATGTCCATAATTGCTATCGCAATAAAACTGTTGGGGTTTGATAGGAAAGGGGGGATGATTAGCTTAGCATGGTAATCGATAAGATTCAGTGAGGTACCTAGACCGGACTTTTGTTCACATTGTGAAGCATCTGGGGCAATTGCTATGTTATTTGGACTGCATGCTCGGCAGATTATCTCGTAATAGACCGTCTAAAATACGATGAGGAAGTAATTTTGCATTATTAGAAAAAAAGTAATCTAAATGCATCACAGTAGTAACAGAGCTGTCGGGAGCCGGAAGTACATTGCAGCAGCGCTCACCTAGGTGGTGAAGCAAATGTTATTAGAATGTAATTTTCGGATTATGTGGTCGCAGCCAATTCATGTCAAAAGAAAAACCCGAGCTTGGAAACAAAGAAGGTTGGAGAATGTCTTAAAGGTGATACATAAACTCTCAAGGTGAATTGCACTGTCAAAAGACGGAACCTGCTGGGAAGACAAGAAACTCGTGATTCCAGATAAAAAACAGCACTTGCAACTAATTTAGGATACCATACGCACAAACGCAATGCTTCGTGTTATAAGAGGCTCAGGGGGCAAGGCTTGTAGGCTGGAGCGCCGGAGAGCAGTACGCAATCAAATCCTAATACAGGACGAACGTACCCGCGATATATGATCAGGAACCAGAATCAGAATCTGTTTTTATTGAGATGATTAGAAATATTACAAGACATTAATATACAGAAGGAGGTACCGAAGTCAAAGACTGCAATGGGACCTCCTTTACAAGAAGTGTGCATCTCTTCTCAATCATATTCGTTGATTGCTCGGCATACACAAAATGCGAATAGCGCGGGTAGCTTTTCCTATCACATAATCTATGTGTGGGAGCCAGTTGATTGAGTAAACTTTATTGAATTCCTGTAGCACGCGCGTTACAGCGCAACGGGCGTCTCCCACGCAGGGGCCGACAGTGAGTACCTGGCGGGTGCTGCGCGGGCCTGCTGGACAGATATGCGTCAAAAATCACACCAAGGTATTTAAGACTCTACCTGAGCTATTTCATGAAGATGGTAAGACAATGAGATGGGCACTGGATTATGTATAGGAAAACACGAGAGTGGCACATTTCCTGTTCTCTACCATGTCGCTGCCACTTCAGTTGCGATACAAGGTACTGAGGACTGCAGCGATTCCGTAGTGGCCTGCAGTATCTGCATAATCGCACTGCAAACGATTTGCTTGATCTGCTTAAAACGTTAGACAGGCTGAATTATAATTTATCCGTAGTTTAGCCACTGTCTTTTTCCCAGCAGAGACGATTGCTTCAGAGGAATTAATAGCTAGGACGGAAGTGTTGCGCTCTGTACCACTACGGTACCCATAGACATCTGCTCGAGAGCGGTGGCAGGGGCCGAATACTGCTAGTATTTGCACTTCTTGAGCGTGAGTCTAGCGTTTCAGCGACACTTAAACGGGCGTCTATGCCCCTTAGGAGAACCTTGTTGCACGCGAGGTGAGGTGGGACAAAAGCACTCCTCGGAATGGAAGCGAATGATGTGCATTTCAGTAAGACTTCAAGAAAGGTCTGGCCCGGCGAAAGCACCCTATACCTCCCAGTCCGAATTCTTCAGCGTAACTGACGTTGTGGAAGTGGTTGAGCATTCAATTAGGTTTATTATGGACAGCTTATGTGCTGGTAGCCTGGTGAAACCTCCATTCGTGGACACCTGCACAACAGGGGCTGACGCCATTGCGAAAAGATAAGTTGAAATAATTCATTTGATGGAACGGATGCTGAGCAGGCGTATCGCTCCCGGCCACTCAACCAGAATTTGCAGTGATGTTTACGGCGAATATTTAAATTCTTCAGCGTGTTGTGCAATACGACAGTGGGCAGTTGATGTTTACGGTTAGCTTGCGTGCACCGCTATTGTTTGTCTTCGTAGTACGTGGAACATACAGCGGAATGTATTTGCTTGAGGCGTGGTTCTGCGCCATCGTTAATAGCCTGCGGGTAAGGTTAGCACTATCATTACCACTAGCCGCGCATCGCATCGTGTCAGAAGCATTGATCAATATTCATAAAATGGGCTTTACGTGCAGCACCCTCAATGTGATTATGAGACATGAGGTAGGGGAATAAATTTGACCACGTGGAGTTATTTAACGTGCACCTAAATGTACGTACACGACTGTCGTCGCATTTCGCCCCTGGGGAAATGCCGCTATCGGGGTCGCGGTTCAACACGCTACCCCGAGCAACGACATAGCCACAATGCTACAGGGGCGGGTACAGAAATGTTCGTTTCATGGGCGGCCTCTTTGAAAGTGTCGTCTGCACGCTGCGGTGTTTTAATGCGGCTTTGTGTCTGCACGCCCTTTGTCTGTTGTCCGCTTGACAAATTGGCACGAAGTTTGTTTATCAGAAATAGCAGAAACGTACCGTACCTTACGTTAAATATGAATTTATGCAGTTCCTTCGCCGGTCGCCGCCATGTCTAGCAGCCAGCGTTTCCTTGCTTTGATGCGTCGCCTTTTCCCTCTCCCGCGCTACCCCCATGTATGCAGGCTGCCACGAGCGGGGAGCGGCAAGGCTGTTACTGCGTCCCTTGTATCCGCCTCCTCTCTTTACCTGCTCTCTACTAGAAGCGGTATTGCGCAAGATTTTGACGCCACACTGAGAAGAGAAACACAAAGCACGGCGCTCTGCTGTGTGTCCCGTCAAACTGCTACGCAGTCCCCATTTTTGTATGCTATACCAACACGCCTAGTCTTCAACCCTCTCTACCATTTTATGTGCCTCCCCTCTGGACTGTGGCGCGTTTGTACAAAGGAAAGCGTTGCAGCTGCTGCCGTGCTTTTTCGGCAGGGCTCACTGATCACTACAGCCGTCGAGAGGATATCGTGACGACGCCTACGGAGCTCCAGAGGACATCGTGGCGACGTGGTTGAAAGGTCTAACGGAGTTTCTCACGTCACCTATCCTCTCTATGGGCACCCTGCAATGCAGTTTGCCTGTACGTGTCGCGCCACCTGGCAGCGGCGGTGAGCACCCGCGGGTAGGCCCTCACCGCTCAGGCCCGCCTGCAAGCCTGCTTTTCCAATTTTCCGATGGATTCTCCGCGGCCTCTTGGCAACTCCTTCGTGAGAAGTTTGAACAAAAAGAACAAGCGCAGATACTGCTGCGTTAAGGACTGTCACAACCGCGAAGTGGATGTCGGCATCAAACCGTACCGCTTTCTTTTAAAACCGGGGGAAGCAATCCGGCGGCTGAAGTGGATCGTCGCGGTTCGTGTCGGTCTTGCGAATTGCTGTTAAACAACTAAGACGTAAGTGCAAAAACAAGAAGAAAATATTAAAAGAACCAACAGCGGCATCTGTAAAAACACACAATAAAGCGTCAACTGCATAAAAACGCTTGAACTGATTCCGGCTGTTGTAAATCAGTTTTGATAGTTTAGCTCGTCTTGCTCCAAAACAAACGCGCAGTGGTTGTTAAGTGTCAAATCTAGCTTCGTAAGCGCTGTGCTTCTTCCTGCGCCAAGATCAAGACGTGAACGTTGGAACCGAGCTCATTCGTGCCGATGTTTTCTCGTGCTTAGAACAACAGAACTAAGGTTGCAGTACACTGCAGGACACGTCGAGTATTCGAAAATTAGCATTTTCCTCGCGCACACAAGCGCATATTTGTTCAGTCTTGACGTTGTTTAGTCTCAGCTGATTGCTCTCGAGTCTTCAGCGGTAATGCCCTCTCACATTCGAGCCCGAACGGCAATACCAGAATATGCTCGAGGCACTTTGTCAACGGAGAAAAAAAGCACTTACCTGCCAATTCGCCAAAACCTCTACAATGTGAGGTGCAAGACACGCTCCAAGTAAGGAAGCGACAAATGACAGTTCAAAGACGTCCACGGCCGTATTTGCTCACTAAAATGGCATAATATAATGATTTGTTAACGCATCGATCGACGTCGTAAGCACACTTACTTTGTTGTGACAAATAATTCGCGACCTGCGGTGGTTGCTTAGTGGCTACGGTGTTGGGCTGCTGAGCGCGAGGTCGCGGGAATAAATCCCGGCCACGGCGGCCGAATTTCGATGGGGTCGAAATACCAAAACACCCGTGTAATTCAGGTCCACGTTAAAGAACCCCATGTGGTCCAAATTATACCGTAGTCTCCCACCACGGCGTGTCTCCTAATCAGATCGTGGTTTTGGCACCTAAAACACCACAATTTAAGCACCTCACTGTGATGTCCGTGCTGTTTACTTCTTTGACACGGTATATGTGGTTGTAGTCGTAAATTTGATGTCCTTTCGCAAGCGTCGGTGGTCAAAAATGGGCATCGACGTTTTCGATTGCCTTAAAACCGGAATTTAGAACGTCCGAAAGGTTTCAAACGAGCGCCGCAAAAGCCCGTCTCCGCAGCAGTGGCCGCCTCGGTGTTTCGCGCAACTGACACGGTGGCGCTGACGGCTGAGCCGATCGCCGCGCCGCCTGACCATTGCAGAGAGCCTATCGCGCTCAAATACCGCAACAACCTAGCAGCAGCTGTAGGATGAGGAGGGAAGCCGCAATGAAAGCTTCGCTTAAAAAAAAAGGGTTGGTAGGGCACTACCACTGACGCCTTAAACACCAAATTCATGGCCAATTACGCTTTGGGGGTAAACGCAAGTCACTCAGAACGACAACAACAACAACAAGCTGTTCGACAGAAAGGCACGACCCGCGTGCCTTTCTGCTGAGCTGCCGTGACACTACATATTGTCACGTGGTAGTGACGTTAAAGAACACAGTAGCAGTACTGTGACAGAGAAAACTTGCTTTTATTGGGCGAACCTGTGCCCACAAAACAGGCTACACTTAAAGCGCAACGATAGCGGCCAACACAGTCGGCGATCGTCGAAAATCTGATATCAGCTGGTCAAACGCGACAGCTTTTATACAGTAGTCATCAAATTTTTTAGACTAATCGTCGAGACCCGCATGCCTTCTACAAATTTCTACACCATTCGCGTCAAGGGATGAAATCAGATAACCCAAGGTTCGGCGACAACAGACTGCGGATAGAAGCATCGATAACTTTCCAGAAAATTCGGATACATGCAGGCGCGTCCCGGGCTGTGCGATAACATTTGTTCGGCGGCGAAACGTGGTCGCCCGACAGAGATAAGTACACGTGTCAATACCCCCCTCTTAAAAAGCATCGACCCGATGCTACATACAAGCGAAATAAAAGCACCCGTAGCAAAGAAAGCAACAAAAAATAAGGAATTTCGCCAGCGTCCGTAAAAGGGTTTAAGGCGCACCACGTGGACCACTTCAGATCGTGCGCAGCACCGCTGCGAATGCGAAATGCCGTCTGCCACGACCTCATAGTCCAGAGCGCCAATACGTCGGATGACCTTGTAGGGTCCGAAATAGCGTCGGAGTAGTTTCTCACTGAGTCCTCGTCGGCGTATCGGGGTCCATACCCAAACACGGTCGCCGGGCTGGTACTCGACGAAGCGTCGTCGGAGGTTGTAGTGTCGGCTGTCGGTACGCTGCTGGTTTTTGATCGGTAGGCGGGCGAGTTGTCGGGCTTCTTCGGCGCGCTGAAGATAGGTAGCGACGTCAAGATTCTCCTCGTCAGTGACGTGCGGCAGCATGGCGTCGAGCGTCGTCGTCGGGTTCCTGCCGTAGACCAGCTTGAACGGCGTGATCTGTGTTGTTTCTTGCACCGCCGTGTTGTAAGCAAATGTTACGTACGGCAGGACGGCATCCCAGGTCTTGTGTTCGACGTCGACGTACATCGCTAGCATGTCGGCGAGGGTCTTATTCAGCCGCTCCGTAAGACCATTCGTCTGCGGATGGTAGGCCCTTGTCCTCCTGTGCCTTGTTTGACTGTATTTCAGTATGGCGTGGGTGAGCTCCGCTGTAAAGGCCGTTCCTCTGTCGGTGATGAGGACTTCTGGGGCGCCATGTCGCAGCAGGATGTTTTCGACAATGAATTTCGCCACTTCGGCTGCGCTACCTTTCGGCAGTGCTTTAGTTTCAGCGAAGCGGGTGAGGTAGGCTGTCGCCACGACGATCCACTTATTTCCGGTTGTTGACGTCGGAAAGGGTCCCAGCAAGTCCATCCCGATCTGCTGGAATGGTCGGCAAGGAGGCTCGATTGGCTGTAGTAATCCGGCTGGCCTTGTCGGCGGTGTCTTGCGTCGCTGACAGTCTCGGCATGTTCTGACATAACGAGCGACGTCGGCGGTCAGGCGCGGCCAATAATACTTTTCTTGTATCCTCGATAGTGTCCGGGAAAATCCGAGGTGTCCAGTGGTCGGATCGTCATGTAGGGCGTGCAATACTTCTGGACGAAGTCCTGACAGGACAACAAGAAGGTAGTTGGCGCGGACTGGTGAGTTCTTCTTCGCGAGTAGATTGTTTTGAAGCGTGAAGGAAGATAATCCGCGCTTAAATGCCCTAGGGACAACGTCGGTGTGCCCTTCCAAATACTCCACGAGGCCTTTTTAGCTCCGGGTCTGCCCGTTGCTGTTCAGCGAAGTCTTCCGCGCTTATCATTCCAAGGAAGAATTCGTCATCTTGCGGCGGCGGGTCAATGGGGGCGCGTGATAGGCAATCGGCATCGGAGTGTTTTCGTCGGGACTTGTAGATTACAGTGATGTCGTATTCTTGTAGTCTGAGGCTCCACCGCGCCAGTCGTCCTGAAGGATCCTTTATACTCGCTAGCCAATGCAACGCGTGATGGTCACTGACGACTTTGAATGGCCTGCCATAAAGATAAGGGCGAAATTTAGCTGTAGCCCAAACGATGGCGAGGCATTCCTTTTCGGTCGTAGAATAGTTGCCTTCCGCTTTTGACAGCGACCGGCTAGCGTAAGGTATCACCTGTTCGACTCCGTTTTTCCTTTGGACTAGAACGGCACCGAGGCCTAGGCTACTGGCGTCAGTATGGATTTCTGTATCGGCGTACTCGTCGAAGTGCGCAAGTACCGGCGGCGACTGCATGCGTCGTTTGAGTTCTTCAAATGCGTCGGCCTGCGGTGTTTCCCACTTGAACTCAACATCACATATAGTTAGACGTGTCAACGGCTCGCCGATGCGTGAAAAGTCCTTCACGAAGCGCCTGTAGTAGGCACACATGCCAAGGAATCTACGCGCTGCCTTCTTGTCGGTGGGCTGCGGGAACTTTGCGATGGCAGCTGTTTTCTGGGGGTTGGGGCGTACTCCGGATTTACTGATGACGTGGCCTAGGAACAGAAGCTCAAAACTAGCTTTTATTGGGCGAACCTATGCCCACAAAACAGGCTACACTTAAAGCGCAACGATAGCGGCGAACAGAGTCGGCGATCGTCAAAAATCTGATCAGCTGGTCAAGCGCGACAGCTTTTATACAGTAGTCATCGAATTTTCCAGACTAATCGTTGAGACCCGCATGCCTTCTACAAAGTTCTACACCATTCGCGTCAAGCTATGAAATCAGATAACCCAAGGTTCGGCGACAACAGACTGCGGATAGAAGCATCGATAACTTTCCAGAAAATTCGGATACATGCAGGCGCGTCCCGCGCTGTGCGATAACATTTGTTCGGTGGCGAAACGTGGTCGCCCGGTAGAGATAAGTACACGTGTCAATATCTACTATGGAAGCCACATAAACTGCAAAGAAACGATGAGTTGAACGGGAACGTAAAAACTGTACATTGCCCTCTATACCCCCCTTCATATTAGGTCCTTTTGAAGGAATTAGAATGGTATGCATAGCAGCCATTCAAGTGTGTTTGCTCGTTTCAAGAAAATATGTTTCAAGAGCTTTTTTACGATCCTTAAAGCCAATAACCGTCATGCATTAACAGGTTACGTGTAGCGTTAGGTATCTTTAGCGTAAGAAACTCCTAGGCACTATAATAACTTACGGCGTCTGGAGATAAAGGCACGGCTGTCGTGTTTGATCCTCATTGCATCCGCACAAAGTAAGAACGAACAGGAATAACACATCGACTGTCCATATGCTCCAACAGCCCATGACCGTGTGCGTCACAAGTCTAGCATCTATGATCGATGATGAGGCTGGTTTATATTGCTTTTTCCACTATAGGTCATTAGAAGATCTATGTCTGCTATTGCCCCTTGTTAAGACGGGGCTCACACCTGCATAAAACAATCCTGATGTCTTTTTGAAAATGTATGACTCAGACTATGTTCAGCAGCGAAGAGTGTAATGCCTCGTATTACATTTCTGAATGTACGAAATAAACATTTTTTTACAAAACACGATCGTTCATAAGCTTAAGTGGGGAAAGGTAGAAAAAAATAAGCTGTCAAATCATTCTTGCCATGCCGGTCCCTCTCTCGCAAGAGATATAATACTGGCACAAAATATTTGTTAGCCGTTTTTTGAAGCCGAATTTTCTTTGCCTTTTGCCTCTGCATTGTGGGTGCTATCCCCGGCGCTGTTGGCGATTATACAACTTGAGCCAGTGTGTATTTGCCAATGCATGTGCCAATGCGCATGAGCCAATGCGAATGTGCAAATGGGCGTGTGGCACCGGGCCGTTCAACATCGTTGACCAATACCCAAGGATGAGTGTGTGCCTCTGGGTAGGTGCTGGAATAAATAGGCAGAACAAGAAGACATGAATAAGTCGGCAACAGAAAATTGAAGTCAGCTGCAGAGGAGAAAAGAGCGAATCGACGGCAGCCGAATTTGAGAAAGAAGTAAAGAAGTCTAGGGTTTGACGAAAACTCGTCTGGCGAGGAAATAACATGGCTGAATAAACGTACACTCGCCAACTGAAAAAATTTTCAAAACACGGATTGACGTTTCGGCGCCCAATACGGGTGCCTTGTTCACAATGAGCGAATGCATGGTGGTCTTTATTATATATGCATCGGAAGACGTAATGCGCTTGCGTACAACTCAGGGAGGGGTCCCCGTGTCCGGCTTATCGTGTTAATAGTAGGTTGTATGCAGAATGATTCAAGGAGCAATCGGGACGATAATTTTTTCTCTCTTTCGATGACAGAAGCCGGATTCCAGTTAATACTGTGTCCAGTCTTTTCGTGGTGCTCTGCCAGGGTGCTGGAGACCGTGTGTCCTTTGGCTACATCATTGCGATGCTGCTGTAGCCTTCTTTTAACGTTCGCCGTCTCGCCTAAGTAGCACGCATGGCAGTCCTGGCAAGGAATTTTTGTAGATGACGCCCGGAAATGTTTCTTTTTTGAGGCGGTCTTTCACTCGGACGAGTTGTTGTTTTAGCTTGCTTGAAGGGACGTGGCAGATTTGTACATCATAATCTTTGAAAATTCTTGATAATGACTCGCTTACGCCTCGTGCATAGGGGAGAGACGCCCGTTTTCTTGTTCTCATCGGCCTTACAGGGGGTTCAGCTGCACGCTTTTCTTCAGTCTTTATAATCTGGCCGGTGTAGCCATTGCTGACCAAATCCTGCGTCACTTTCTTCAACTCAGCTCTGCGTGCGTCAGTAGTCGAGCATAGTCGGAATGCACGGGTGAGCAATGTGGAGGCAACAGATCGTTTTTGTCTAAGGGGGTGGGCCGAATCAAAGTGTAGATATTTCCCTGTGTGTGTAGGCTTTCGGTAAACACTCGTGGAAAGGCCGGATGCAGTGCGCATGACTTCAACGTCAAGGAAGGCCAAGCGACCATTAACTTCTTCTTCAACGGGGAATTCTATTGTGCTTTGGAAAGAGTTCAGGTGCTGCAGAAAAGGTACGACGTCTTCGCGGCGGATAATAGAATAACAGTCGTCGACATACCGCAGCAACACCATTTATATCCTACTCACTCTATGTAGATGATATACAGATAAGTTTTAAATCATGCAATCTGTCCATATGCGAGAGGCAGATTCAGCTGGTAGTGAACAGGCTTTCAATATGGGCGAACAAGAATGGCTTTCGCTTTAGCGAAGAAAAGACGACATGCGTGTTATTTTCTCGCAAAAGAGGCATACATCCTGAACCGAATATTACGATGAACGGGTATGTGCTTAGTGTAAAAAAGGAGCAGAAATTTCTCGGCGTTATATTGGATGATAAGCTCTCGTTTGTGCAACATATAAAAAGCATAAAAATGAAATGCTTAAAAACTATGAATATCCTCAAAATTATTTCGCACCAGTCGTGGGGAACTGACAAGAAATGCTTGCTCTCGCTGTATAACAGCTTGATTAGAACACGTATCGATTACGGGAACATTGTTTACCAATCAGCTTCACGTTCTGTTTTAAAAATTCTGGTTCCTGTACATGACCTTGGAATGCGGCTAGCCCTAGGTGCATTCCGTACTAGCCCTGTTCCAAGTTTGCACGTAGAAGCTAATCAGTGGAACCTAGACCGAGAACGTAACTACTGTAGTTTTATGTACGCACTTAAGATTAGTTCCAACCGAGAACACCCGTGTTACAAAATGTTGAAGAGCACAGAAACGCGAACCCTCTTTGCAAAGCGCCCATCATTAGCAAAGCCACTTCCACTGAAAGCACCGTCGCTATGTCAAGAAAACAACATATTGCTGTCGGACGTTCATTGCATAACCCTAACGAGTTAGTAGCACCATGGGAATCAGTCACCATACATTGTGACTTCTCGTTCACCGAAATAAACAAAAAGCATACACCCCAAGAAGCTGTAAAACAACACTTCTTATCACTACAGAGTAAGTACAAGTGTCCAGAATTTTACACTGATGCTTCAAAAACTGCTGAAACAACATCATGTGCTGCAATTGGTCCAGATTTTGTAGCGCATTTAAGATTAAACAAATACACAAGTATCTTCACTGCTGAAGCTCACGCTATACTCCTCGCAGTTAAAGAAATAACAACCAAACAGATCAATCAATCGATAATACACACAGATGCCTTAAGTGTGGTCCGGTCAATACACATTGAAAAACAAAGAAAGAACCCGGTGATAAACACTCTCATCAGTAGCTTAACCTTAGCCTAGAAGAGAGGGCTACATATTATAATCTGCTGGGTACCTGGCCATACTAGTATACTTGGTAACGAAGCAGCAGACGCAAATGCGGCCTTAGCAGGTCTAAGGCCCCAAATAGATTTAAGTTATGTACCATATACAGATATGAAACCTGTCGTTCGAGGAATACTGCGTCACGCATGGCAAGAAGCTTGGGACACAGAAAATAATAACAAACGTCACATCATCCAACCTTACATTACCCAAACACCTGTATACCGGCATAGACAGGAGGAAGTAATGATGTCGAGACTGAGGATAGGACACACACATGCAACTCACTCATACTTGCTAACCGGTACTGATCCACCGGTCTGCATTATATGTGGAAATCAACTCACAGTCATCTATGTTCTTATACAATGCCCTGGCATGGAAGCTACGCGAAAAAAATACTTTCCTGAACTTTACCGCACCAATTTACCTATGCATCCTGCATTTTTCCTATCGGCTAAGCTGATGTTCCCCCTCGACCGGCTGTTAAGTTATCTTAATGATGTGAACTTTTTGAAGAATATATCTTACCGCTTTTAAACTCATCTTCTCTACACTGCCTGAAATCCTACATGATCATTCTAAATTCTCCCAAGAAATGCAAGCCTCGTGTTTTTAATTCCTAGGCCTTTACAGCCACCGCAGTACATCACAGGCATCGCAAACCACTATACCCGCTGGCATGTTTATAACATTCTACTGCACTACTAAACATCGTTGCTGGCGCTCTTTGGCCGTTGTAGCCCTTGCGCCATAAATACTAATTAATAAAATAACAGACGCTGCGGTGCACTCAAAAGGCGTCACCATTGAAGTTGATCACTCGTTCTGTGGCCCGAGAGATTCTACGACTGTGTAAAGCACTGGCTTGAATTCACCCTGCCGAATGACAGATGCAAGGTACTGCACACACGTTTATCTACTTCTCCAAATCCAAGTTGTAGTTGTGTCGTCGACCAATTATAAGTCGGCAACTACTTTAGAGAGTTGTACCTGTCCTATGACCGCAAGTGCCCAGCCTCACTCAAGAACAACATTTCATTGTTTCTTAGCAAGTAAAGATATTTTTCTGGGAATACGTTTGTTGTGTCCCTTGTCCTTGGAAGTGATCACGGTGTTTTTATTTACTTATCCTATGCAGTAAAGTTTTCTCCATCAAAGCGATGTTCGATTTCGTATTCAAAAGAAATTAAACATCGATTCCTTTTGCGCGCTGTAATTTATGCGAACTGTATTTCTTATCTTTCTAAATACGGCTTTGTCTACCCTAGAGAGTTTGTTGAGAAGTCATTTATTTTTCGGCGTCTATTGAGTCGTACTAAGTCACAACGATAGCTTAGTGGCTATTGTGTTGCACTGCTAAGCTCGATGCCATGGTTTCGACCCCGGCCACGGCGGCCGCGTTTCGATGGGGGCGAAATGCAAAAACACTCGTGTACCTAGATTTGGGTACATGGTGAAGAACCTTAGGAAGTCATGATTATTCCAGAGTTCCTCACTACGGCGTGCCTCATAATCGGATTGTTGTTTTGACATTTTTGTAACTCGTAATGGCATTCGCTTCCTACATTTATTAGTCCGTAATTTTTCTTCACTTAAAGGGACACTAAAGTGAAAAGTGATTTCTTCTGCATCAGTAAATCACCGTTCTACAACACCAAAAACACCACTCTTAAACGAAAAGACGTTTGGTAAGCCAGAAAAAGCGCAAGAACGAAATACGGGTGGCGACGCCTACTTAAGTTCCCGCACCTGGGGGCTGTGACGTCATGGATTTTGATGGCATCTTCTAGGGCCTACTAAATATATATAGCGGTACAGATTGACTACATTGTGTTCTAAAGGAACCAAATGTTAAACATGACAAGTTTCGGGAACCTTTATTCAGCCAACGCGGCCCAAATGCGAAAACAAACTTTGGAATCCCTGACGTCACGCTGACGTACCGGCGCTGGTGTTTCGGCGCGAAATTCAAATACTGATACTTGGACCTTCATTTTCTCATCTAATATTCAAACTATTTTCTTGAAATGACTGCCTGCAGGGTTCTCAAACAATGCTTTATTAGTCTAAACTGATTTATTGTTTCCCTTTAGTGTCCCTTTAAAAAACATAAGCGTTGACATTCAAGTCCTGTTTGAAGCTTTCATTTTCTGTGCGTAATATGGCTTGTTTTAATTTTTGTTTTGTTTTCGTCTCGCAGTGTGTTCTTCCACTATGGCATTTATTTGAGGACGAAGTATCGCGCGCGTCATGGCTGACTTTGATACGCAGAAGAATGTCAAGTTCATCATCAGGCATGTCAGGAGCATCATCAGGAATGTCAGGAGCATCATCAGGCAACTACATCAGGCAAGACTGATGTAGTTTATCCCGCTATTCCGGGAACTCTGCTTTGAATTCAGGCTTCTTCCGGAGGACAGACTTGCAGGAGGTAGCTAATGGACGTGTTCATAGAAACATAAATTTTCGTACAGTCATTACTAGACGGAACTCTGAGGCTATTGTCTACGGAAGCTGCGAGTGGGGCGGTTAAGCCAGCATGGAAATGATGGGTAGTAGATGGATTTGTCTAAGGTTCGTCTTTCTAGCTTCAAACGGCTTTGTGACTTTGCAAATTCATAATTTTCAACGAAGTACTTTGTAATAAATATTTAAATAAACATTTTTGAAGATTTCTACTGGCAGGGTTCGGGAACAGGACCTCTAGCACAGAAACCCAACATTGAAAGCATTGCGCCCTAGGCGCATGCATTGATAAGCCTGACAAGTTCCATATGCAAACTCTGAGAAAGTAATTAACCGGCGCCTTATACGTTTTCTTGAAAGCAACAAAATTCTCGAAGCCTTACAGTTTGGTTTCAGCGAAGAAAAATCCACACTCGATCACCTTGTCCATATCGATAAGAATATCCGAGATGCCTTTGTGCACATTTTTTTCTTGTAAGTGTTTTTAGACATGGAGAAGGCATTCGACAAAACACGGCATTTTGGAACTGTCCGTGACATGGCTGGAATGGGAGTTCGATGCAACTTGCTGATCATGGTTCAGAGTTACCGCTAGGTTACAAATCATGTAATCTAAGTATCCGCGAGCGAGAAGTGTAGCTCTGCTTGAATAACTTGTCTAAGTGGGCGGAA
Organism: Dermacentor albipictus; assembly: GCF_038994185.2. NCBI lineage: Eukaryota > Metazoa > Arthropoda > Arachnida > Ixodida > Ixodidae > Dermacentor > Dermacentor albipictus. Next base: position 72,857,734 of record NC_091826.1, on the reverse strand, counting down.
GAGAAGGGTTTGAAACTAAACCCACAAAAAAGTATGTGCTTCTTTTTCTTCAACAAAAGAGGTGTGCTACCAGACCCCGTTATAGACCTTCATGGAGAACGACTATCTGTGAGCTCTGAACGTAAATTCTTAGGTATTATCATAGACAATAAACTAACCTTTATCTCCCATCTGAAGTATCTTTAAGTGAAATGCCTGAAGACTATGAACCTCTTGAAGCTCCTGGGACGCGCATCATGGGGAAGCGACAGAAGATGCCTCCTCAGCCTATACAAAAGCCTTATACGGTCGCGCCTTAACTATGGAGCCATAGTATATGCTGCTGTGCCTAGTGCTCTAAAGATGCTAGATCCTATCGACCACTTGGTTATATGCCTTGCTACAGTCGCCTTCCGGACAAGTCCTGCACAAAACTTTTACGTTGAATGTAACGAACGGTCTCTACACTTCCAAAGGACATATTTTAGCTTCTCCTATGCCTTGAAGGTACAATCAAATGTAGATCATTCGTGATATTCGATTATTCGCGACTTGACCACGGCCAGGCTGTTCCATCACCGCCCAGCCATCAGGCCCCCTCTGTCCCTCCGATGAGAAGTACTGTCAGAATAAACAGGCATCTCTGTTTTAGGTGAAGTACTAATGGCTCCTACTCGGTTTCCACCGTCCTGGGAAATGGCAGACTACCCAGTGTAACATCTCTTTCTTAGAGATATCAAAACGACCACCTCAGGCACATATACACCCGCATTTTCTTGAGCTTAAGAACTATTCCAGAGCTGAATTTTACACAGATGCTTCAAATTCTCCTGCTGGTGTTGCTTACCCAGCTCTCGAACGCTCTTTTTGAACATCTGGGGCAATAAATCCACAAACCACTATCTTTGCAGCGGAAGCATACTCTGTACTCTAGGTTATGCAACCCATAAAGCTCACAAATGTCGCTAAGGCTGTTGCCTTGACGGAGTCATTAAGTGTAGTGATAACCCTAATTAGTCTAGGAAAACACAAGAACTCTGTTGTGAATGAACTATACAGCTTGTTGTGCTCCGCATGTATGAGCAACCAAGTGATTGTCTCATGCTGGGTACCTGGCCATAGGGGTATAAAAGGCAACGTACCTGCTGACGAAAACGCTACGTCAGTGAGTTTTAGTGCCACAGCTGGAAATATCCCCATTCCTTGCCATAGATTTAAAGGCTTATATACGCCGGAAACTGAGGAATCATTGGCAAGGAGAGTGGGATATACAAGCATTAAATAAGCTACACATGACAAAAACGCAACTAGGCAACTAGATAAGTGAGAAAACTGCATGGTACAGGAAAGTACGCCTTTTCCAATTAAGAACAGGACACGCATACGGTACTAACTCTTGCCTCTTATCTGGGGAGAATCCTCCGACTTTTAAGTGCGGCAATAATCTCACCGACATCCACGTTTTTATTCAATGCCCTGCAATAGGTCGAAACAGAGAGGAAGAAGTGTTTCCTTTCTGCATATCGCGAAAATGTACCTCTTAACCCCGCATGTTTTCTTAACAATGAACCGCTTTTTACCCTTAAATTGATCTTAGACTTTTTAGCTGAAAGAGACACGCTGCAAATAATTTGGCAGGGTAGTTTTTAGCACACGATTAGCAGCTCTTGTATGCAACGGCTCTATTGAAGCCCTTGTGTCACTGCTTGTTTTATTCTATCATGTTTTAACGAAACCAATTGTCATAGCCTACATCACTAGTTAGTCAGTCTCATTAGTTTAGTACCTATATATTTTACTCCATCTACGGCGACAGGTTTTAGGCCCTTTTCAGCCATGTCAGATCTACCATAAGGAGTTCACTGACCACATCATCTACAATTCATCAATAACATAACCATTTGTCATGGTGCTTTTTGGCCATACCTGGCCCTTGCGCAATTAAACACCACCTATCATACGTTACCATGTCTTGCATTACCACATACCATACGTTACCAGAACACATTGCTCTAGTTTTCTGTTTCACTCTACTGCTTTGTAACCACTCCTCTCTTCAATGACATATGGCCTTGAGGCAGTGGCGTAGCCAGAAATTTTGTTCGGGAGGGACAGAGGGGGGGGGGGGGGCTCACTTTGCAGCTCGGCCTCCTCGTTATAGAATTTTTTCGAGAGATCAAATACATTAAACATTGATAATAACTGCGTTGCCATTGCCAAAGGTGTTGCAAAGGAATTCTTGAACGCTACGCACTGTCAAGACAAGTAAAATATTTATGTTTTCATAAAGCAATTTACTGGTATGCCTCAAAATTGTGCCCGACATTACTGATATCAATGCTTGCATGTTTTCTGTATATTTAATAAGTGAAGTGAATATCACACGAGCTTTAGAACTATATGAGTTTGAAACAAACAAAACAGTGCATGCCGCTGATATGAAAACTGTAAAGGCCATGAAATGAACAAGTTGACAAATCTTTTATTAAAACTTTGTTAGCCTCCCTGCCTTTCTATCATTTGCATCTCTATCTCTCTCTTTTTCTCTCTCTCTTTCTGTCACTGAAGAGCCTTGTTTACATTTTTTTTGCTCTGCAACGATCAGAGAAAAATCTCAAGGACGCCCTTCTTTGTTAGCATGTATTGCGCAGAAGCAGCTGTCCCCGGTCGTGTATTTTGAGTAATTGCTTCGAAATTAGAGTCGCAAGAGAGAGCACATATAAAGAGCAGGCGTTCTGCGAAATATACAAGGGCGAGTCAAATGAAATTGAGCCAATGCGAACATATGACAAACGGGGTACTTTATTTAAAACTAGTCTCCATGAGCATTTAGACATTTGTCCCACTGACTAACGAGTCGCGTGATTCCCTTTCATAAAGCTCCTTGGGTTGCTGCTTCAAAAAGTCTGTAACTGACTCTTTCACGCACTCGTTCGACACGAATCTGGTTCCCTTGAGGTGTTTTTACAAATGCTCCAAAATGTGGAAGTCGTAAGGCGACAGGTCTGGACTGTATGGCGGAGGTTGTAGCGTTTCCTACTTGAAGCTTTCCCATTTTCTGTTACCCACATCAGCGACGTGGGGACGGGCATTGTGGTGGAGCAAGATGACCCCATTCCTCAATTTTTCATGTCGTGTGTTCTTGATTGCGACACGCAACCGATCCGACGTTTCACAGTATCGGAAACCATTGATAGTTTCTCCAGGTTTACCAAGTTCGATAAATAATGGCCCCTGACGATCGACAAAAACGTCAACAGTGCCTTTCCGGCAGAAATGACGGCCTTTGCTTTTCTTGGGGGTGGTGAATACAAATGTTTCCGCTGTAAAGTTTGCCGTCGTGTTTCAGGCTCGTAGTAGCGGCACCATGATTCGTCCCCTGTCACAATTGCAGACAAAATGTCGTCACTCCCATTGTGATGCCGGATTAGATGAGTGAAAGCCGCGCCGAACCTCTCCCTCTTCTGGCGGTAGTTCAAATTGTCGGGCATTCATTACGCATACAAGAGCCGATAACCATGACATATGGTGTGACGTGAGCTGTGACTGAAGTTCACACGCCCTGCCAATTAATCGATGCTTATTCGTCGTTCTTTTCTAACCAGCCTAGGGAATTGTGTTGGGCGTGATTGCACGGTGGCTTTGGCCCGGTCTTGGATCATCTTTTTAATTTTCACGGCTTTCTTTGAACCGTTTGCTCCAACACTTCACAGTGGCCAATAAAATGCAATGTTCACCGTACACGGCAGCCATACGGCGACTAATAACTTTTTGGGAAACATCTTCATCCGTCAAAAACCTCACGACACCACGCTGTTCAACTTTTGGAGTGTCCATTATGTCACGCAACCATGTTCACCCCAGTGCATGAGAGCATTAGAGAACCTTGGTCCTCACACCTGCGTGTCAGTTTTGTAAATAAGAGATGCCTCCGTGTCACGCCCATGCCGCGCAGATAATGAACCGGACTATTATTCCGCATAGTGGGTTGGCTCACTTTATTTGACGCTGTTACCAGTTGTAGGAGTTGTCGGACGATCTCGCCGCTTCCACCATATGTAAGATTTGGAGTCGGGCTTGTAGGACGATCGGAGGAACCTGGGGCGACATGACTAGGCGAGCAGGATTTATCTACATTATGTACATTTGGAACAAGAGATACATTCGACAGTCTATGCGTGGCTCCCAAATGGAGCACGCAAGACGAGCATACAGCACACAGCTTACGAGCACACAGCTCACGAGTACATTGACGAGCACAGAGCACGACGACGAGCACGCTCTAGCAGCCGACAATCGCTGCTTATAAGCACTCCGTTCGACGTCATAATTCGACGTCATCGCAGACTACACGCCTTTTTGGAGGAGGAGGGCTCACACACGTGCCGCACAGGTTTCAGTGCTCTCTCGAGGGCAGACGACCTTTGCAGCGCAGTATCCATTGTCCTGTGACCCCGTAGTCATGTGGTCACGCCCGACCCCAGCCGGCGCCTCTAAATTCCATAGTGAACCTAGGCCGCAGTTTTCCAAAGCGAGTTCATGGTTGGTTAGCGCTGTCCTCGCTGGTTCTCTGAAGGGCGCCACCAGCCCGGATCGATCGACGCATCTGCAGCGGGCTGAAATAGCTGCACGCCGATCCTAACAACATATACACAAAACCTCGCAAGAAGATATTTAAATATACGTATAAGTATTCAATAAATCTACGTATCTAAGAAAAAGTCACTATATATGATGTGCCAAAGAAGGCAAATAAACATGTGGCGCACCCACAGATTCACATATCACAGGCCCCACTATCTCCACTCCCCCGATGTATCGCGCGCGACGGAAGGTGGCAAGCTTCATCGCCGCTTTTCTCCCTTGCGCACACAAGACTGGGCAAACATTGTCGGCTCACCATCGTCGGCTAAGCGTAAGACCCCCTCCCTGCACCCTATGCTTTCGCTCGCACATACAGCATGCGGCGCGCGGTCACGATCTTACTACCCCTGGACATTATACGAAATATGAGTGCGATGCCGACGGCAGGAATGCTCCTGAAGTGCCCATATAACTATAACTGCTATCGAAATAATATAATAAGAGTATCCAACAACTGAAGCGTCACTTGGCCTATTGATTTCCTCTAAAAAGAAGTAATAAAATCGAACTTTCACCATGCGACAATTCGCTGTGCCACAACGTCTTTTTTTTTGTTGGGCTGGAGGGGTCGAACATGAAATAACGCGTAGGAAAGCATGTTGGCTACAATCGAGTGCTACTTTGGGCACCTAGTGTGTCTACCAACGAATATCGAAGAAAACATGAGACGCTTGGTCCACAGAGAACCATACGCGCACTGCTCGGAATTCTACACCGCAAAGAAAAAAATTTCCGGAGAGGTTGTGCTCAAGTGAACGCACTGCCATCCGTCGAGTCCCCGTAGTGATGGCGGCGAGTGATCATGCATTGTTTCTTTTTCTCGTCTGCCAGCCAGAAAGCGTCCAAACGTCGCCCAGGCAAATACCCACTCGGCCAGAGAAAAACGAACGCACATCCAAGTGCGCCGCGCGGTGGTCGATGCAGCACGAGAAAAACGCATGCACTTTGGCCGGTTGGGCAGCCCGCGGGTAGTGAGAAAAGATAAAAAAGAAAAACAAGAGACACAGCGTGTCCTCGCGAACGGAAGCCCCAGTAGAAAAATAAATAAGAACGTAGTTACATTTGCTGGCTTTAGTGTCTTGACAAGGATGCTTTGGCGCAGGTGAAAAAAAAAAGTTGATATTCGTTTCTGTGACATGACCGCACAAACACACCACTACACTGCTTCGTCTCATCGGACCTCACTGCATGCTTTGTGAACTTGTCTGACAGTGTGTTGATTTCGCTTGTCTCACTGTATGGTCCGATTTAGGACTTTAGAAAAGTCAATGCACCTTTGGCGTCAAATGCTTACAACAACATTAAAGCCACATAGTTCCGGAATTGAAAACTCAAATCACGACTTTGGACATGTCAATGCACCTTTCGCATCAAAAGTTTCAAAACTTTATACCCATAAAGTTTCAGAATTCACATCCAAGCGCTCCCTCACCCTAGATCCCCTAGATCCTAGATCCCCCTAGATCCCCTAGATCCCCTCCCCCTAGATCCAGCGGCCTTCGTGAGATGCTGCGACGAGCCCGCTGGTGATCCAAACGCCTTTTAAGCTTTGTGCTCGGATGGAGCTATATGGGGGGGGGGGGGAGCATTACGATATCTGACTCCCGGTACATTGGCATCGCTGTGAAATCCTACCCAGTTTCGCAAAGTTCGCGTTGAAGTGTCTTTCGGGGCGTAAAAAGGACATTCTAGACAAAATCAAGCATGATTTCCGGCGCCGGTGGTTGTTTTTGTCGGTGGCGCATGACAGCTCAAAAAAACTTCGGGGAGGGGGGGGGGGGAGGGCTGAAGTCCCGCAAGCCCCACCCCCTGGCTACGCCTCTGCCCTGAGGGTATCTTAAATAAAAAATATAATAATAAAGTGAAGAGTGACTGCCAGAGTTACAGTCAACATGAAGCATCATTTCTTCGAAATTGGATTGAGCGATTTTGAACGTTTTATTATTCTGTGCAGTTTCATGTAACAAATTAACGCTATGTGGGAACATGTGATACTTGTTGGTAATGCGCGTCAATCTGATTTGCAAAGAGCAGATGACAGAGTTTGTGCATTAGCAAGTACGAGCTTGCTACATAGTCTTTGTTCTGGTCACATGGCTATAATGACTTGAAAAGAAAGAAGTTGGGACTCAACATGTTACTTCTCCGATTGTCATAAAACGTCCCTTAAAAGCAAGTGAGCCTGTATGCCAAATTTTTGCATTCTCGCTCGGTACGGTACAAAACTGCAGACTACTGTATTCCTGATAGGGCTTACACCCCTCTCTGGCAAACTTGCAATCATTTCATGATTAGGCACTTAGTTCAAGAATACTTGTTGTCGTTGTGGTAACCGTTGAGATTCTCATGGCTTGGCCTGGGCAGCTTGCAAACCAACAATCTCTCTTTTGCCCTTCTTGCCGAAAAGAGAAATCATGAAACCATGACAAACATGCGATCAAAAAATGGGGAAACAAAAGTTAGTCGAATGAATGAACAAATGACGGTCCAGTTGAAGTGTTCAGAAACATACGTTGGGATGATTCTGGCTCTGTCTTGATCCATTCACTCTTGACTTGTACGTCCAGTGATAATAGATTCCAAAGGGTGAACAAACATGAGCAGCGCCTTGGAGACTGCAGTCGAAAGAAGAAAGAAGTTGTCCACTAGGAATTCGCAAACACTGGTCTTGACACATCTGCTTGGCCCATCGCCCTGTTACCCACCCGGCTTCTTTGAGTCCACCCCGTCCCGCATCTTATTACCCACCACGTTTCCGCAACCCTTCTGAATGGCTCAATGCTGACGACAAGCCCATTTGTTTTCACTTCCGTAAAATTTGGCACATTTCGAGGCACTGTCGCATTCGCTGGAGTTCCTCGACCTGGTATACTTATACTGCCTACTCTCGCCCCTCAGGTAGCCCTTCTCGTCCCTATGCCGCACGCTCCGATAATGCCGCCACTGATTCTCCTGCGCCGAACCGCCCCTAATCTCGTTCGCCTTCACCGCAACGACGGCAATCTCGCTCTCTCCAGCCTCGTCGCTCCTTTCGGACTCCCTTCGGACGCCGCTCCCAGCCGGAAAACTAGACGACCCAGCGCCTCGAGGTGACGCTGCATTGCTCCCTACGCCGCCAAATCCTCTACTGACGTTGCCCACTCATCTGAACCTTCTTGACGTGCAAGTCGACGGTGTTTCTGTGTCTGCTCTTATAGACATTGAGGCGCATTTGTCGGTAATGAGCGCTGACCTTCGTAACCGCCTGAAGAAAATAATCACGCCCGCCACGACGCCTGTTGTCCGCATCGCCGATGGCGGAACAGCGCCAATAATTGGCATGTGTGCAGCCCACGTCGCCTTCACCGATCGCTCCACTGTCGTGCTATTCACAGTCATCGCCCACTGTCCCCACGACATCATCCTCGGCTTAGACTTCCTCTCCACACATTCTGCTCTCATCAATTGTTCCACCAGTACTCTCCGCCTTGACTTGCCTGCTCTAGATCCCGCTGAAGCACACCCCAGTCGCCTCAGTTCAGTCGAATGCGTTCGCTTGCCACCTTCGGCACTGACTTACGTTGATTTAATGTCATCCCCACCAGTCCCCGATGGTCACTACATCGCGGCTCCTATGCAAGACGTCCTACTTATATACGGGATCACAGTACCTTATACAGTTTTATCTATCACAGCGAATTGCGTCTGCCTGCCAGTAGTCAATTTTGTCTTGACGACCCAAGTGCTGCCCCGCGGGATGTCTCTTGCCCTGCTTTGCTCATCACTCAGTAGCATCTATTGCAGTAGACGACAATTCAGCTGATCCTCCTCTACCATCGCAGTCGGCAACTTGTACCATCGCCGACTTACAGAAAATGATTGTGCCCGACATGCCGTCCGAGCACGCTCGTGAGCTCTACCCCGTTCTGTTTTCCTACCACGATATTTTTCACTTTAATGATCGTCCTTTGGCCCAAACTACAGCTGTTAAGCATCGCATTAATACCGGCGATGCCCCTCCTATGCATCGCCGCCCGTATCGAGTGTGGCCGGCTGAGCGTCAAGTTATTCGCGCGAAAGTTCGCAAAATGCTTGCCAATAATTAGTAAAGGCAAGGCGCAGCAGACCAGGACTCAAGACGAACACAAACGACAGGACCGGCGCCACTCACAACTAAGTTTATTTCCCCAACAAGCCTGCCTTATGTAGGTTAATCAAGCCGAATTAAACACAAACTTTAGAAGTAAAATACAGCAATCTATCGACCACTCAGTAATCATATCTGGCACAAGATATCAAATGAGCAAACAAGAACCACACGTGGAGCAGCACGGGAAACAATTCATCGAGCATAGTCTTTTTCAAGCCAACGGAGAAGGAGACATAAAAAGTACTGTGTACGCTTCACTATCACACTATCCACAACGTAACACACTTCAAACGCCTAAGGCCCAGACAGTGATAAACCCCGCACGACAATGGGAATAATGACCAACGAATAACACGGAAAAAACATGAATAAGTGTGTTTAAGTACAGCGTCTGCGTCAAAATTAAAATCTCTAATGGTCACTCACCTAAACAATTGATAAAACGCGCGAAAAATAAACCATGTGACAAACAGTGAAAAGGACAGAACAGTTAAACGACAAAGGACCTAAAGAACAGTGTCTGCGTCAAAACAAAAAAAAGCGCAAAAAAGTTTAAAAGCCACTAGAAAATTGTCAACAAAATAAATAAAAAATTGGAGGACGCTTAAGCTTCGCCTTCAAGAGTGGAACGCGACAGCGTTCCCGTCGACCCGCCAAGGGGTGTAAGACAATGGGCTGCAGGGCAGCCATCACTTACGAGGCGCCCCGCATCGGACGCGGTGAGCGTCGAGCCATATGGTCGAGCAACGCGGCGTTCGGCGCAGCAACGAAACGTGCGCCTGAGCAAGCGGAACGAACCAAAGAACTCGGTATCTCGGAGGGGGAAATGATGCACGCCAGCCAAACGTCGTGATCGGCACGGGCAGAGAGATAGACAGATAGTGATCTAAAGAAAGGAAGGACACTTGATTCTACAGAGGGAGCAAGGCGAAGCGTTGTCAGGGGAGAGAGTCCGGGCCGCAAAGCTCCAATGCGCGCGTGGCGCGCCATCTGTCGGGGCAGCTCCGTACATGGAGAGGAGGGGGTCTTCTGTGTTTGCCGCAAGATGGCTCTGCGTGTGCGGAAAGCGCAGAAGAAATGCAGCGGAAACGCACTTCGCTACTCGTGGAATTGCGACTTCTGTAAGTTACATGTTTATAATTACCGATATACACCGCAGTATAACTTTCCACGGCTCGTTTCGAAGGCAACACCGCATTCACTAGAGGCACGTTTGTACCGCTTGGAAGCATCCAACTCGTGGCTGAGTCGACGACTTCCGGCCACCGAGCGTGACGGACGTGTGCTTCATGGGCTCCCAAGGAGCGGCTTTAGCGGCCCAGCCGGGTCGCGGTATCAGGAGCACTGAAATGCCTGCCCAGGATTATGAAATGGTTGTTCCCCATCTGCCATCAGGTTCGAGTGTTTTGAACACAGTATTTTTGCATGGTGATGTCACCGCCAGGCCATATCGCGTCGAGCATTTTCGCGACGCCCTAGCGCGTCTGTCATTGCTGCCGGATGTGGTTGCCCTTGGGGCATATCAGATGAACCACCTGTGGGCCGTTACTTTCAACAGCGAAGGAGCGAAGGCAAAGATTCTGCAGGCCGAAGCTTTCAATGTAAAAGACCACCGCTGCGTGGTTATTGACCCGACCAACCGAGGTGTCAGGCTGAAGCTGTTTTGGCTGCTCCACGGTGTGCAAGACGACGACGTGCGAGTGGCATTAGCAGCGTTCGGAAAAGTGACTGAAATAACCCGCGATAAATGGAGGGTTAAAGGCTGCGTTGACAAGGCTTCAACAACACGGTCGGTTACACTGAAACTGAAGGTGGGTGTTACCATCGAGGACTTGCCCCATCAGTTGCGTGTTGGTGAGGACGTTGCTCTCGTCCATGTTCCTGGCAGGGCTCCGCTCTGCCTTCGGTGCCGTGGAAAAGGACATATACGCCGTGAGTGTCGGGTGCCACGCTGCGGGCTATGCCGGCGTTTCGGCCACGATGAGAGCCAGTGCGTGCGTAGCTACGCTAATGTTACGGGCCAGGCACGAAATGATGAAGTGGCCGAACACATCATGGATGAAGCAGACGCGGTTGAAGCAACCCACGGAAGTGAGGGAGATGATGCCACCAAGGAGTCAACATCCAAGGAAACCGCACCCGCACCCCTTGCAGATACCAGCCAAGCCGGTAAGG